>NC_052624.1:77897825-78205670 GCF_016161935.1 Mauremys reevesii
CCCGGGGCCTCTGGGCCCTTTTAAAACTCCCAGGCCCCTGGGAAATTGTCCCCTTTGACCCCCCGCTGTTGGCAGGCTTGCCATCATTCCATCTCTTCAAGCTCAAGACTGGTTTGTGACCCTCAACTTAGATGTTGCATATTTCCACATAACCATCCACTTGTCCCACATTCAGTCAATATCAATAGAAGGTATTGCCTTTCAGATTTTCCATAGCACCAAGGGTCTTCACAAAATACTTACACAAGGTGGTGACACACCTGAAGATAATTACATCCACATCTACCTTATCTCTAGAGAATGCAAAACTTCAGAGTTGATGTGCCAAGTCAGAGCCCAGCATAGACATAGAGGGGCCTCAACTTTATCATATGAAGTAAAGGACAGTAGTCACTCCAGAAAGAGGAGTTGCTGGAGGAAGAGGGGCATTGCAGGATCCCCAGGATTTGTCAGTGTGGAAGCCATATAAAATTGTCATTGGCTATGCATGGCTCATATTTAAACATTTACCTTTTATTGGACCAATTTCTGTTGGTGAAAGAGACAAACTCTTGAGCTACACCCATCTTTTCTTCAGGATTCAGTTGAGGTAGAACTTTGACATTTTTGTCAAAGGAGTTAATGTGTGTCTCTCCGAATGCCGGAAACATGATTTTATATTATATCAGGAAGTGGTTGGATACAAGTGTGTATGTGTAAATGCTAGGGTGTTTTCACATCACATTTATCTATATCTTCTGTGAGGTAAATACAATGGTAAATCGGCAACACAATTCATAAAGAATTAGCTGTGAAGCATTCATACTAGTCATGGAAATTTTACAGCTAATTTCAGCTCTGGAAAAGGACTTGATACATTATTTAAAAGACTGGCTTCACAAAAATGTTTTCAGAAGACAAAGAGGTGGAATCAGGTGACAAAGCATTTGCTTTGTCCTGTTTATGATATTCACATTCCAAGAAAATCCCTGAAGGAGGGGCAAAAATTAACGTGAAACAGAAGGAGCAAAAGTGTATGTGAAGGAGAGACTCACTCATACATCAATGTACAGGGGTTCTGTGTCATCTTTAAAATTTTGTAAGAAATAAACATTTATAATGGAGACTTCCCTCTAGCCATATAGACAGCATGAGACACCTAGAGTACAGAACATTTCTTCTAACGAACGTGCTTTCCATTGGTCAAGAGTATTGAATTTCATTTATACATATTTTGTCATATTCATTTACTCAAAGTAAACATTCTAGGAACCTAATATTATGGATACTGTGCTTTTTAAAAAAATGATTTTGTCATGAAGGTAATTACTATATATTTTAAGACCGATACATTATAAAATAGTCAAATATAAGAGAGAGCACTATTAAAGAGAGTTTTAGGTTGATAAAGGTGTATATTTGGTTTCTAATTTAAATGCCATTACTTCACTCTTCTCTCTACTCAGTCATTTTTTTATTCTGAACTGTTCTCATTAACTCAGTAGGTGATTGGTGGTGGTTGAAATTGGAAAAGGAAAAATTACTGTAATGCTCAGTGCTTCAACACCTCTTATTATCTCTAACCAGAGTTCTCTGTGTCTATCGGTTTTCTCAGGGTGCAGAAGGAAGGGACAGTGAAGCTTTGAGTTTATTCAGTAGTATCACTAGTTTTCTCTTTGAAACATTCAAGGCCAGATCCTGCCTTATCCTGCTGGTAAAAAGTGGACTTAAGGCTGCCCTAGATGGGCACCTGAGGATTCCCTTCTTTATGGGGAAATCTTCAACTGGCATTGCTGGGGTGACACTATGTCGCCCTCCTACCTTGGCACAAGGTACCAGCTCCAGCAATCTGCAGCTGGTGTAAAAGCCTATAGGGGGTTAAAAGCCAACATAATTAAGAGCAACTCTGGGCTGCTCTATGTTGCACTAGAGGCAGGAGTGAACTCCAGCAACCCTAGGGATTGTGGCTTAAAGCCACTTTTGCCTTCCCTATCCCCAGATGTACGGAGCAGACCGCCCAGCAGGGATGCCAGATAAAGGAGGATTTCAAACATGTTTTATAATTTTGAGCATATTTCCTAATATGAAAAACTTGGCAACACAGATAACGGAGATGAGAGGTTGCCCATAAATCATGACAAAGTGCTGTATTCCTTGGAAAACATGTAAGAACAAAAGAGGGCCAGATAATCCAGTTATGAGTATTTAAAAATCCCAGGAAGCCCTCAATGCTTTGTCTAACTTTTACTAACATGTCTTGCTCTTTGCCGGGCACCACCAAACAACAGTGGTTTTCCTCTAATTGTTTATCTAACATTATTATTTTACACAGAATATGGATCTTACCATAACAGAGTGCAGAGCTGAATTTTTGTAAAGAATGGTTTATAACCTCCCTCATGAGGAATATTTATTATTCTGAATCCAGAATTATCCATCTAGAAACAACATGAAAAAGCTGTAGTAGAGTATTTGTTAATGGACAAATGGTGAGTTTCGCTTTTGTGTTGTGTAGGATTTTTTTTTTAACAACACACGGATGCATACGCCTACAGTGTTCAGAGAAAATTTTGGATGAAAATCAGAGGCCACACTCATAGAGGAATGCACTGTGTGTGGTTGGTTTTGAATTTTCCTGTTCCATAGGCGGGACAAAATTTAGACCTTTATAAATTTTTCAGAGAAAATCAGAACAAGACCCCACCCCAGACTAGGCAGGCAGTCAGGGCACTCACCTGAGATGGGGGGAATCTAGGTTCAAATTCCAGGGCAGGGTCTCCCACATGAGTGTTCTAACCATGTGGCTAGAGTTCTGTCCTGGACATGAAATACCTTCCTGGCAAAATTTTTGTCAAAACTGGTGCATTCCTGCAAAAAGTTTAGATTTCAAGAAATCAGCATTTTCTGATTAGACCTGTTTTGTCAAAAAAAATTCTGACCCGCTCTACTCCTGGGCACATTTATCTGTATCTTCTGTGAGGTAAATACAACAGTAAATTAGCAACACAATTTACAAAGAATTAGCTGTGAAGCATTCATACTGGTCATGGAAGTTTTACAGCTAATTTCAGCTCTGGAAAAGGACCCGTACATTATTTAAGAGACTGGCTTCACAAAAATGTTTTCAGAAGACAAAGAGGTGGAATCAGGTGACAAAGCATTTGCTTTGTCCTGTTTATGATATTCACATGCCAAGAAAATCCCTGAAGGAGGGGCAAAAATTAATGTGACGCAGAAGGAGCAAAAGTGTATGTGACGCAGAGACTCACTCACTCTACTGCCTGTATGCCACCAGCCTTAAGATGTCTTTTACCTTTGATATTCCTGTTAGTGTTACATCCATTTCTGATATATAGCTTTTGTTCACATCCTTAAGAATATCTCCCAGGATGGACATAGCCCATTGGTTTTGACTTCTAAAGCTATCATTTTCATAGGGGCCGCTAATTCCATGCCCGTGACACCAGCAGAACCAGAGCAGTTCCTCTGTGTTGGAATGGAGGTGAAGTTTCAGGACCCTAGAGGTAAGTTGTTTGGAGAGGGATCAGACTGGAGGAGAATTTGAGGCACAGTTGATGGATGCACCACTTTACATATCTGTCACCTTTTTCCTTCTTTCCCTTTCATCATGTGGAAGAGAGATGGGGACTAGCACAGATATGAGGCTGCATTGGCAACTGTAGAATAGCTCCATTAGCAGTAGTGTGGGATTCGTTGCCCGCCTGGTCCTTCTGCAGAGACAATGGACACTCCATTACCTCAGTTGATGGGCTGTAGCTGGGAATGGCCATCAGTGATTGTGCTGTAAAGTTACAAACTCCCTCAAATTCAAAGGTTATAGGAAAGATGTACACAAAAGCAATATGATTCAGAAAGATGGGTGTTTTTTATCTTACATTGTAGATGGCTGGAAAGTTAGAACATTCTAAGTAAGAAGAAATAAACAACTCTCCATGGTTCTAGCATGAAAATAGGTTGACAGTTATCCCTATTCTCCTCACTGTTCCATAAATTGATTCATTGCTGGGGATCACCAGATCAAAGTCTGGGTGTTTGCTGTCAAGTATACCTGGTATTGTTCCCATATTTATTTTTAAAGAAACATAAGAATTCCATTGTTTTCATAAACTTGAAGATGCACTCAAGGTCTGGTCTTTTAAAGTGGTAAGTGCCTTAGGATCAGGTTCTTGAGGGACCATGTTCTATCTCATTCTTCAGTTCAGTTGGGCTTTTTGCTGGTTGGTAAGAAGTGTGAGCTCTTTGTGTAACACTTTTATTTCAATTCCTAAACTGTACTGCAAGAATTGTGTGTGTTTCAATGAGACTATACTTTCCATACTGCTTTTGCGGGCAGGGCTGGCCTTACCATGAGGCGAACTGAGGAGGCCGCCTCAGGTGCCAGACTGTGGGGGTGGTGAGGGCGGGGAGGAGAGGCGCCTCTAGAACCCAGAGTGTAGAAAATTGTGTCTCCTGCTGGTGCATATTTATTCTCTCTGCTCTAGATGCACAGAGATGGTGAGTGCTGTGCTGGAGGAAGGAGGGCACAAGAGACATAACAGGCAGGCAGGAGAAAAGGTGAGAGGGAATAACAGAAAGCAGCAGGAGCTGCAGGGAGAGAGAGGAGGAGGAGCTTCTTATGTACCTCTCTAGCACCCCCAGGAGCCTGGACCAATTAACACCAGCTTCTCAGGGAGCTTCCTGTTTCCTGCTGCTTCCCTGAATCCACTTGAAGAGAACAGCCAGTCAACTGAAGTAGTAGGAGCCATTTAGCCCCTTAAGATGCTGATATCTTCCCTCACTCAGGCCCTGATACCAGCCTGCTTATTTGACCCCTTCAATTGAGCGTTGAGAGCCACTATAGCTGGCACAGAACAGCAGTCATGAGTGAAAGAAGAAAACGCCCCTCTGGGGCAGCATTCAGAAAAAGCAAGCAAGCAAAGGAAGCTTTTCTGTCTAAGCAGGGAGGAGTTCTCCTGAGATATATAGACACAAATGTTCACTGTGAGCCTTCCAGCCCCAGTGAGGATGTGAGTGGTGAGGAGATGCCTGATCTTCCAGTTAGTCAGAGTGCAGGTGACCTCTCAGCTACTGCAGCATCCATATCTCCATCTCAAATGGATGTAACCATGCACATTCCTGAAGAAAAGTGTAGATCAGAGAAGAGTGTGGTGGAGGTGCAAGAAACAACTGCTGCTGAGTTTAGTTCCTTAAGTCTAGATGATCCAGGACTGTCGACCCACTTGAGCAGTAGTCTGAGGAACTTCCTTGTACTGCATGGGCCACAGCAAGTGAAAAATTTCATGTTCTCCAAAGACAATGAAAATAGAAGTTTCCATCCAACACATTACTTATGTGAAATCCTCAATGGTGACAAAGTGGAGAGGCCATGGCTTATGTACTCAAAGACCCAGAATGCTGCATACTGTTTTTGTTGCAAACTCTTCAGTCTAATGGTCCAGTCACATTGAGTTCTACAGGAACAAAGGACTGGAAAAATCTGGTTAGAAATCTGGCATGCCATGAGAAGGCAGCAAATCACCAGAGAGCATTCCATAAGTGGAAAGGGCTTGAGATGAGACTAAAGTTAAAGGCCACCATAGATGATCAGCATCAAGAGAAGATTGCATCAGAGTCTCTTTATTGGCAAAATGTTCTGAAAAGGCTCATTGCCATTGTGAGAATGCTTGCTACCCACAACCTAGCACTGTGTGGCACTTCAGATCAACTGTATATGCCAAACAATGGAAATTTCCTTAAGATTGTGGAGCTGATGGCTGAGTTTGATGCTGTACTCCAGGAGCATCTAAGAAGAGTCACCACCCAAGAAATGTACACACACCACTACCTTGGAAAAACAATTCAAAATAAAATCATACAGTTACTGGCAACAAAAGTCAAACAGAAGATTGTGGAAGATCTGAAGTCAGCAAGATATTACTCTGTTATTCTGGACTGCACACCTGACATCAGCTGTATGGAACAAATGACTTTAATTGTGTGTTTTGTAAAAACAACAGAACTTAGTGAAAATGTCCCTGCAATGGTGACTGTCAGAGAGCATTTTCTAGAATTTATTGACATTGATGATACTTCAGGAGCTGGTATGACAAATGTGCTTCTTAAAACGCTGGACGATATGGGAATTGCGATAGCTGACATGAGAGGTCAGGGCTACGATAATGGTGCCAACATGAGAGGAAAAAACAGAGGAGTGCAGACATGGATCCGAGAGTTAAACCCTCGAGCTTTTTTTGTCTCATGCAGTTCTCATTCATTGAACTTGGTGGTCAGTGATGTAGCATCAGCTTCTAGTGAGGCTGCTGAATTTTTTAATGTAATTCAAAGAAAGCATCTATGTATTTTTCTCTGCATCAACTCATCGATGGCAAATTTTGAAGCAACAGCTGGGAACATCCTCTCTGACACTGAAACCACTGAGTGTCACAAAATGGGAAAGGGATAGCTCAGTGGTTTGAGCATTGGCCTATCAAACCCACGGTTGTAAGCTCAATCCTTGAGCAAGCCACATGGGGATTGGCCCTGCTTTGAGGAGGGGGGTTGGACTAGATGACCTCCTGGGGTTGGAGGTTCCTTCCAACCCTATGATTCTATAACCCTGCCAAGACTCTTCCTTGAAATTCTTTGCACATCAGTTAGAATTAGGGAAAAACTGGATCCTAGCCAAGGCTCTAACACATCTAATGTGGTGGTTGATGAAGCACTTAAACCAGAATTCTCAAGGGTGGACATTAATGGTGTGTTCTTTGCTTTCTGGGCACTCAGCTAGTGACACATAAAGCCTGATTTTTTTCAGAGGTGCCAAGCATCTATCCCTCCCAGTTTTACACAGGAAAATTTTAGTTTAAGTGACTTGCCCAACATTGCACATGAAGTCTGTAGCGGAGCCAGAGAGGTTTGCCTGAGTCCCAGTTCAGTGCCTTAACACTACTGATCTTTTTCTTGTAAACCTCTCACTCCCTTGCACACATCTTACAATTTCTGCACTGAATGAAGCAGGGGTCCAACAACTTATATCAGCTTACAAGGCAGGTGTGTGTGGGTGGATGGGGGAGGTTGGGATTTGAACCCATTCTGGGCACCACCAAAAATGATACAAACCTGCCACCCCTAGTCATAATGACATAGATAGGGCTACTTGCCTGAGTTAAGTAACCAGGCTGTGACCCCTTATCACTTATACTACATAGTGTTCTAAAAATTAACTTTAATTTTAGTTATTCTCTGCAGGGCTGGCTCCAGACCCCAGCGCACCAAGTGCGCGCTTGGGGTGGCATTTTGCTGGGAGGGTGGCAGGCGGCTCTGGCGGACCTCCTGCAGGCATGACTGCGGAGGGTCCACTGGTCCCGCAGCTCCAGTGGACCTCCCACAGAAATGGGAATTCCTAGAGCCGCCCCTGATTCTGTGGTACAGTTTCTGAAGAAATAGTTTGTTTTGGCCTCATTTGCTGGAAAGGAGAAATGTCAGTGGGGATTTCATAGCTTTAGCATTCTGACTTTTTCTATTTCTATAAAAATAGATCTACAATAACATATGATTTCTGTATCCAGTTATGAATTTCTTAGGAAATTATGTAAGCTTGTAAAGAGAAGGGCTGGAATCCAATTTCACAAAGCACCAGACTCCACTGCCAATGAAGAAATTCTTAGGAAACAAGAATTTTAACAAATGCAGGCAGAAAAAAACAAGCAATAACTGCAGCATTTGGTTTTAGAGTAAATCAGGAGATAGGTGAGTGATCGTGGAAGGGTTCTACATTAAATATATCCAAATCCAGGTTTCTACTATATCAGAGTTGGCCTAAAATAAAAATAGACTGTAGGAATAATAAGAGTACCACCAAGTTTTTATGTTGCACTTAAGGAAGTGTGCTTGAAGTTCTAAAGTATGACTTCTTTTTGCCTTCCCACCTCTATTACAATTAAAAACTACTTTGTGTTAGTCTGAATTTTTGGAAGCAATGTCTCCAGATTTTTTTTGGCCAGCAATATGTCTAGCCACTACCTTCAGACCTTTATGTAAATATGTATGACCATCATATACCATCATTCTCTCAGCACCAAACTGCCCTCACCAAACCCTAATTATCCTCTTAAATTGTTACTGACTCTGGTGATGCTCACAGAACAAATTCAGATGTGCTTTACTCTGACTCTGCATCATAAGCTTTATGTGTATCCATAACGTAAACCTTTGTCTTTCTTTTCTACTGTTTCTACAAATAGGAGCTATTTTGTTTGTTGTCAAACAGGTGGAAAGGGTCTTAGGCTAAAAGTGTCATCTCTAAATGTAGTGGGTCATATTTATCCAGGACATAACTGAAGTACAGGGAGGTATGTCCAGATGAATTTGGCCTGCTATATTTTGGTTCTGGCTTGTATTTGTAATACACGGCTTGTAAGGCGATTGGATAATCTCTGTCCCAGACACATTTATTATCAAACCAAATTGAGACTAAGCATGAAATTGTATCAGGTGTAGAGTGTTTTCCTGTGAAAACACTCAAGGGTGTGTTACCCTACTAGCAATGAATTATTCCATCCTACTCATGCTGTCCCCTGCTATGGTCTCTGCTGCAGCTGTTAGTCTTAATCTTCATCAGATGTAGCACTGGTGTTCCAGGACCTTTTGACCCAGATCACTGAGACCATGGACATTGGCGAACAAGGGGAAGTCCTATGAGATCGCCAATATCCTGAGCTCATCAACCTTAGACAGGGCTGCCCAAACAGGCAATCTAGGACTGCATCAAAAAGGGTATACTGAAGCCAGTGAAGGCACTTTAGCAAACCACAGGCACTCTTCCTCAGCTCTTATCTGAGGTTTGAAAAAAGACCCTGTTTTGCAAAAATATATTTTTTTTTAATATGGGAGAGAGTGGCTGCCTTTCTACCAAAACTCCCACAGGATAGTAGAGAGGAACTGAGAGATGTCATAAAGGTGGGCCAGATGGTCAAAAAACCTCCATTTAGAAGTGGCCATGGATGCACTGGATGTGGTTGCCATGTTGCTGGCCAAAGCCATCATCATGAGACAGGCCTTGTGGTTTCAAGTGCTGGAATCCCTAGAAAAGAGCAGCACACTATAGAGGACCTGCCATTGGGAGAGCTGGAGCTCTTCAGCAGGTCCAACATAAGGAGTACAAAATAAACTCACAAAATATCTAGGAGTACAAAATAAACTCACTAGCAAATAGTTTGTTGAGATAAAACAGCTGCTGTGGTCAGAAACTTAAACGCCTGGAAGTGATTGTACTCTAAGCGTTAAATTGAGAACTTCTGCTTGTGCAGGGGAGTCAGGGAACACTGTTTCCTTCAACATCATAGCTTATGGGACGTTCTGCTCTCCCCCTCATCTCCCACTTCCTATTCCTGAAGTTGATACTTCATTGGCTGCCCTAGCAGAAGCCGCTGCATATAAATGAGCAATGTGTCAGAGGGCACTTTCATATCAGGAAAAGAAAACTCAGTATCAGGTCACAAAAAGCAGAACTACTGGTGCCATGGGTCACTTGTCACTGTAAGTCCATAGCTCTTGAGGCTTCCTAGGCTATTTTATATCAGTTGTTCTATCGTGCTCATCGCTATAGTATCTAAGTGCCTTCCAGTAGTGTATAGCACAACTTGACTAACATCTGTGCCATGTTGTTTGTTTTCTCATGTAGAAGTGTGTGCAGGGAGTGTCTTGTTTTGGTAGGGTTTGTTTTGTTTGTTTTAACATACGTGTTGCTATATGTTTGTTAGAGAAGGCAAAGGCAAAGATAAGGGTCTTGCGCTTGGAGCAGAAGTGGTGAGATCTGTGAGGTCCTTAGTTCCTGTGAGAGTTCATTCCACTGTCTCAGACCAGCCACTGAAAAAGTTCTGACTCCTGCACAGATGAGCTTTACCCACTATCCACTTTAGTTATCTAAAGTGTGAGAGAGGTAGTTTTGCAGAATGAAAGTTAAATTTTGTCCTCTGTTTTACTTGTGTAGTTCACATTGGTTTAACTTTATGTGCATAAAAACTAAGAAAACACATGAAAGTACGTAAAACATGCACAAACAAGGTAGATGAACAAAATGTCATCCAAAAAACCCTCAGGTCTGTTTCGCCTTATCTATAAAGCAAATTGAGCATTTGCGTTGACTTGTGCAATTCTTAGAATTAATATACACTTTGAGATATTTTCTCTAGTTCTAGTAATTGTGGGTGGTCTGAGCTATTGGACCAATGGTGGTCACCATTAAACTCATGCATTCCCATTCCAACCAGCGCAGTTGCATGGGTGTAAATGAGGACAGAATTTGGCCTTGGAAAGTAAAGCTGTAAGATGTATATAAAACCTTTGCTAAGTGAGATTTCGGATTCTGTTGTATTAATGGCATCAGAGAGCATCAATTCTGAAAATTACATAGCTCCACCCAGATGCTTGATTTACTTTCGAAGCCTAAATAGACTTTTTTATTTAAATATTTTCTTGCTGTTTGTGTGAACTTCGGAAGCGAGTGCCTTTGATAGCTTCACCCCTCCATGCAGAAGGGAAGGTAGGGCTGTAAGAGTGTCTCAGAGCGGCTATGTAAGAGGAACCACCTGCATTCTGAAGTGGCTCCAGTGCCCTCTACCATTTACCTCCCATACATAAAGAGAGATCATATCAGCTTTGCTAAATTGTCACCAAAGTTTGCCAACCCAAAATAAAAATGACTAGCTCAGCCTGTTTGATCCAGAAAATGTTAGTGAGGATTGTGCAAGGCTGCCTGTAGTCATTCATACTTTTTATGTCACTGCTGCCTGGAGAGGAGAAAAGGGGAGGCAGGGAAGTGCTGGCGGTTATGGGAGAGTTGGTGGCTGGTGGGGATATAGGAAGTAGATGGGGAGAAGGTGCTGGAGCTGCCTCAGAATGCACAATGCTCCTTAGACAGGGTCTGATCCAAAGCCCAGAGAAGCCAATGGAAAGGGTCCATTGACTTCAGCAGGCTGTGGATTACGTTCCTATAGCAGTTCTGAGATCCTCGTACAGCCTGCCCACCTCCAGTATTCCCAAGTCTAGCCATGTTTTGAGAGTCTCTCAATATTTGGGTTGGCTAATGGTTCTGATGAATTTCTGATTTACAGAATTGCCAACCTTCATGGGTCAAAAGTCATGAGCCATGCTCCAAAAATCACGAGGTTCTTTTTTTAATTGTGTGTTGGCTTTCCAATATTGGAACAGTGGGAGTGAACTTTTCTCCACAGCCATGAGGGCTAGAAACTCAGCTTTATTTTTTTTAAGTGAGATTCTCATGCAATCATTTGATTATTTTATTAAAGCAGCTGGGACTTTGTCAAACAAGAAATATTGTGAGACACACATTAATACAGCATTGCCAACTCTTGTGATTTCACCATGAGTAATATGATTTTAGGCTGGTGCTGGAGCCAGTCTCAATATGACAGGAGAAGGAGCAGATCTCATGGAGTTTCCAACTGGCTCAGGGGCAAAATCCCCTCTGATTGGCTGCCCTCCCCAATCAGGGCTAGTACAGGAGGCTGGCAGAGCTGTCTTCCCTACCCTGGAGAGTAGACAGGAGATTTTTGGGAAGGGAAGCAGAAGAGGGAGCAGCTGATGACATTCTCATTGGGGTGGCCTGGGAGGAAGAGGGAACTGCTGGAGGTTCCTACCCTTCCCCCAGGATTGGGAAGCAGAGAAGGGGACCCTGCAGCAGCTGCACCATCCCTCTGCCTTGGAGAGGGACACAATGAACCACCAGAGGGACCAGAGGTACACTGGGTGGGGCAAGGGGCAGATGTGGAGTTGGGGACCTAAAGTTGATGTAGGGGTTGCGGGCAGTATAATTAGTTGAGGGATGGAAGGATGTGGGGCAGGGAACAGAGGAGAAAAATCAATGAGAACATTAGTTTTGGAGGATGAAATTAGAAGCTCTGCATCATCAGGCAGCAGCTAAAGCTTTGTATCAGAGGCCAAAATCACCTTATGCACTACGTTTGGGAGAGCTGGGATCACTAACTGTCACACACAGTGATTTGCAAGTCAAAAGACAGACCAAACAACACAACCTAATCTTTAAAAGAAGTCATGGTTTTGGGCCTTGTTTAGAGTTGCCAACCCTCCTGGACTGTCCTGCAGTCTCCCAGAATTAAAAATTAATCGTGATGAGGCCTCCAGGAATATATCCAGCCAAAATTGGGAACCCTAGCCTTGTTGGAAATAATTTTCCTAATAATTTTATTAAGGTTTACCATGACTCAGATTCCACACAAACATTCCTTTGTTAGTCAAAGGCCACATGGTGTTGGCTACATCCAAAATATCAGCTTAAGTATTTACACCCTTATATTCTATATCCATAGCAACAATACAGTTATAAGCATTGGCCAACATAATTACAACAGGATCAGGAGGTGCCTTTCCATCACGGCATAACTCTAGAGTAGGTAAGAAAAGGCCTGACAAAGAATGGCTAGGATACCTTCCATTTTACACACTATAACAAACAAGTGACGTCACCCCTGGTTATTGGATCTTAGTTAAAGCCAGCTGAATCACTTTAGGGCTGCACTCTGCTCTCTTCAAGGTTTGTTTTTTTCCTTATCTCACTTTGCCATATTTCTCCCTAACTACTAGGCTAAGCATTTCTCTATAATAAATTAAACAAACATATAACCAATTATTTACTACACCTGGTGCCCAGTTAACCATGTTTTCTTTATTTCTATTACTTGAACTCAAACCTTCAATAAGATAATGCTGCTATTCCAAAGAGACACTGTACATTTAACACAAATAACCCTTTTTCTCATGATTTCTTTTTGCTCACATACTTTGGGCCTACTGCTCATGCTAATATCAAAATTCAATTTAAAACCATTGTTCACTCAAGCCTAACCTGGGTCTATATTCCTCCAGGCCCAGCTAATGATATTTTGGAGTCTAATTCCAAATTTTGGAGTTGGCAATACTGATAACATCACTCAAGTTAGCAACAGTGGATTTCTGCCTTCAGACCAGTGACATTTTGTCCTAACCCAAAATGGCCACCAACTCCAATTGCTATCAGTGGGACTGACTGTCCTCAGCATGATGGCTGCCGTTTCCCTACAACCTTTACGCATCAAAGCAATACTGTCCCCATTAAAGATGGCCACCATCTCTGATTGTTTCCAAGGGGACTGAAGCCAGGTTTCCCTCAGGGAAGTCACAGTGACTCCTTAGTCACCATGTGGGGACCAGGCAGGGGACAAGAGAACATGAAGGAGCTGGAAATGAGATTGTGGTTGTGGTGGCCATAGGTGAGTGTTAAGAAACTGTACAGGAAACAGAGGAGTCTGAGGGAACAAGAGTAAGGCTAAGGAGATGCAGGACTATGTCTGGAATATGTGGAGACTGAGGGGGTGCAGAGGAGTGTAGAGAGCAGGCAGCAGATTGAACGTGGGTTCAAGGCACTGGGGAGGCAGGAGGCAGATTGAGGGGGACCCAGCAGAGCATGGGGTCAGACTAAGAGGTGCAGAGGTATGTGGGGGCAGGAGGAGCCTGAATGGGGGGGAGGGGAGGAGAAAGTGGCATGTTAGACAAGGAGAATATGATGGGTAGGAGACTGAGAGAGGAAAGAGAAGGAATTAGTAGATGTAGGTGCTGGACAAGGAGACTGGGGGATGAGGGAAAGGTGAGTGTGAGTGAAGTGGCTGGCTATCCTGTCTAGTTAAGGAGGGAGACTGACCTCCCAACTGTACCATATTTCATTGTGGTTTTTGCTGTGGGGCATTTAAGGCTCATGGCTGTGCTGTTACACCCAGGCTAGTGATATTCTGGGGCTGGTACAACAGTCAGCAGAAACTAGTGAGAGAACAAGAGAAGACACAACCAAGCAGCACACATCCTTGGATATGTGTGTGTGGTGAAATCACCACGAAGGGGACACAGGCACATGCTGGCAGCACCTCTTCTCCTTGGGCGTGTGAGAGGAGCTGCTGTGAGCCACTATCTGCTGGCAACCTGTAGCTGGGGACAAGAGGAACCACAGAGCTGGGAGCACTCTGTGGAGCTGCCCTCCAAAACCACTGCCACTGCCTGAGGCAAGCCCACAGGCTGAGAGGAGGAGCGAGCAAGCCTGAAGAGGAACTGAGCTACCACGGCCTTTACTGTTGCTGCTGCTCCCTGAAGGATTTGCAGGTAGTTTCCTGGCTCTTTTGGGGTCAGGGATGGAGAGCAAAAGTAACGGAGTGGGGGAGAACAGGAGGCAACAACCGTCAGTATGGGGAACAAAGGGGAAAATAGGACTGGGGAGAGAAGGTGAGGGGGGCAAAGGATACTGTTTGTGAGAAGGACACGGATAGAGCAAAGGGGCTCTTTGGTTGTGAATTGTGCCGTAACTGATGGATTACAATGGTTCTTAAGTATAAAACCTGTTTGGGGAGGATGTTTTTTCACTGTTTGAGTCCAAATAGGCCAGTTTTGCAATTTAGTTCAGCTAAGGAGAAAAGATCCCTAAAATCAGGTTTGATGGCTAAAAGCCATTATAATCCATCACTTGCAGCTCAGCGAGCAAAAAAGCCCAGGTGTTCCACACGTTGGTCATTTGTCATATATTTTGATGGCTTGTGCCACATATTGGCGGGTTGAGAGGTTTGCTTGCAGTCCTGGCACTCCCTTTCTTGCATGACAGGGAAAAGCTCCTCCAGGAGGAGATCAGAGGTGATAGCAGGGAACAACCTGCGCTCTGAGGCAGCTCCCAAGAGTGGTTGACACAGGGCTGCTCCAGCCTGCACTGCTCCCTGAGGCCTCCAATCAGCCCTGGAGAGAGATGCACTGGATTTACCTCAAAGCAGCAAACAATACTGTTGGGAGATTAGCAATGAGAACCCTTCCCACACCAACCTCAGTGAACACAGAGAGCAATCAGGTCTGAAGGACCAAAAGAATTTCCTGACATAAAATAGAGTTTCATAAAAAAAAAGACAAACATTTTTTGTGGGAAAAATGTAATTTAAATGACTGTATGGGAAATTTCTAAACCAGTGGTTCCCAAACTTGTTCCGCCGCTTGCGCAGGGAAAGCCCTGGCGGGCCGGGCCTGTTTGCTTACCTGCCGCGTCCACAGGTTCAGCCGATCGCGGCTCCCAGTGGCCGTGGTTCATTGCTCCAGGCCAATGCTGGAAATGGCGCGGGCCGAGGGATACTGGCCACCGCTTCCAGCAGCCCCATTGGCCTGGAGCAGTGAACTGTGGCCACTGGGAGCCGCGATTGGCCAAACCTGCGGACATGGCCAGTAAACAAACCGGCCTGGCCTGGCCCGCCAGGGACTTTCACTGCACAATCGGCAGAACAAGTTTGGGAACCACTGTTCTAAACAAAAGGACACTTTCCATGTAATTTTGAATTGAATTTTTTGTTGTATTCAAACATGTTGGTTATTATTTGTGTTTTCCCCTCTTTGTCCCCTTTCCATTTTTGCCACTAAATGCAACAGAATGAATAATTTCCAACATGTGTATTCCCCACTTTTTTCCTCTCCCCCTGGCCATTCTGTAATTTTTCAAAATTTCTCCTAGCCTTGAAAAAGTTGAGTGGCAAAAGGAAAAATAAAACACTGTAAATCTGCCCCTCTGTATCATCTCCAAATGTCCTTAAGTTTTAGTGGAAAAAGGAAAGAAAAAAAAGAAAGGGAAAAAGTTAATAAAGCAAAATAAACCTGTAGACAACATTCATTCATTTGATTTAATTCAGCTGCAAAAAAGAAGATCTGGAGAAGTGGGGGGAATAAACATTTAAAATTCCATATAAAAAATAAATCAGAACAAAATTTATGAAGTGAATCAAAACAAAAATTCAATTTGAATCCAAACAAAAATTTTGATCTGAACCATTTTGAAAATTTCTCACAAAAGATTTGAAATAAAAAGTTTGCTTGAATTTTTTTTCCACAGGAAGAAAAGAGGTTTCTACCAGTTCTAGCTCAGTCCCCTTCCATCCAAGTGCTGGTTACCTCTTCATCAGCATCATGCCCCTGCAAAGTGACATTTTCAAGTTATGGCAGCATGATTTGTTATTTAAAAATATAAAATAATCCAAAGAAAAATATCCAGAAAGTCCTACAATCCCATGACAGACTGCCTTAGCAGTAGGCTTGGCAGAATTTGATTTTCTTTTCTTTTTTTCATAATTTTGACTGATATCAGTGTTTATTTAAGTATTTTTTTTATTTTGTTTATTTAAATATTCACAGTTGCACAAATACAGTAAAAGCTTTGTAATCTGGCATGTTGGGGAGATGGGGGGTGCTGTTAGTAAAAAAATTCCGGTTAACTAAGAGTTATCGTTACCAATGGAATACCAATTTTCAAAGAATTAGAATACAATAAAATGAATAAAGTACAAAATAGTATACAGGTACTCACCAATCCAGAGCTTTCTGGTTGAATTAGGGTGGAGGGTCAGAGAGTGGGAGGGGTCCGACAATTATTTAATGACAGTACATGTTGAAAAAATTAAAGCTTTGTAACCTTTAAAATGCAATTTTTCAACACCATATGTTTCAAAATATACAAAGTAAATAACCGTAAATCAAACTCTAAGAAGTTCTCAAGCAGCATTTTTCTTACTTTGCCTATCTGTGCATTTTGATTATTTTCAGTGGAAATATTTTTTGTGGGTTTGTGTGTGTGCGCGTATGAGAAAATCAATGTTGAACAGTTACTGATTAAAAAAATCTCCACTTTCCAAGCCTCTGATCCTTTTAGGCCACACTCACTTCAAATAAACATCTAGTTTTGGCTTTTGTTAAGCTTATCCACTTTTGTCAATTAGCGTGTCATACTCTTCATCATAGATCTCCTCCTCCTCTTAAACTCCAGCTTAGGTTTGGGGCACCAGAAGTATGTTGTAGCAGGGCAGGGTAGCTTACACTGCTGCTGCCCTTAAATGAACCTGTTTTGGGAATAAATGACTTCAGTCTCCCAGAGCTGCCAATTCCATACCTTTCAACAGCACTCAATTTAAAAATGCCATGTATGGGATGCAACTGTAACATATACTGCATTATCTATCTATCTACCCACTTTTAAAATGGCCATTTCCTCACCCTATATGTGGGAAACTTTCTCTTTAAAATTATTATTGCTAAAATACACAATAGATCATGGCTCTCAGTTTCCGACAAATTTCTGTGGTCCAGCAGGATATACAGTTTGTATAAGTTACAAATAGAAACTGGAAGAAAGCCGGAAAGTGCTTTCCAGCTAATTATCCCTTTGTGAGCAGTCCAAAAAATGAGTGAGTCAGCTGGGGCAGAAAATTCACTTGGTACATCCTTAAGCCTGTGTTTCTGCATCTTTACAGCATTACTCCCTAAAGGGGGATGAGGGTCACCTCATTATCCTGGCAGTAAAAAGAACTTGTGATAAGAAGCATGGGAAGGGACTGATACAAATAAATTAAGAAAACATCAGCACCCTTTCTAAAAGCTGCTGAGGAAAAAAAACCTTGCCCAAGGCTGCTACCCAGCCCTCAGCTGCAGAATTTACAGGAACGACTGATGCTCAAAGTGAAATCAGGTTAGTAAGAAACCCAGGAGAGTGATGATGCCCTGAGCTTCACCCTCATAGCTGCTGCTGCTGCTGGCAGTGAACTCTTCCAGCCAACCTTCTTCACTGTGTGAGGAGAGGGGAGGAGATTCTTTCTGGTGGTTTGGAAGCCTTTGAAAGATACATATTTTAATTGTCATAATGGCAGGGCTTTTTTTTTTTTGGCAAACCACTGATAGAGTTGCTTTAAAAAGGGGTTCTTTCTTTCCTGAGCCACTTTAGAGGGTCTAAAGTTTTGAGCTGATAAACATCTTCCCTTTATGTGGTAAGTATCACCAGCTGTCTTCTGCATTACCAAGGAAAGGTACAAAATTACATTTCACTCTGTGGCAGGTTTTGCATTTAAATATACTGTCAGTCTGAAATTTTCACTCTGAAGTTTTGGTAATATACAGATTTTTCTCTAAAATCTCTTGAACTTTGATTTGTATATAAATCTATCAGTATAATCTTTTTCTCCTCCCCTTATTTATATCATCATATATAGCCAATGTGTGTATACATATTTAAATTTAACTTTTTAACTCTGAATTTCCTGAGTATTCAATGCTTGTTTTTAAGATAATTACAACGTTCCTGTAATGTTTTAGACTCTTAAATTACTGATACATTTGCACAACCCTAATGCCAGATAAATGTTTTACTTTTTTTTGTCCACAACTATAGTAAAGGGGAAAGATGGTCCAGTGGCTAGGGCACTAGCTTAGGCTGTAGGAGACCCTGCTTCAATTCCCTTCTCTGCCATGGACCTCCTGTGTGACCTTGGGCAAGTCACTTAGCTTCTCTGTGTCCGACGTCCCTATCTATAAAACTGGAATGATAACACTTCCTCATAAGGGTGTTGTGGGGATAAATACATTCAAGATGGTGATATGCTTTGAGCTTTACAGATAAGAAGTGCTATATAAGAAATAGGCATTATTATTAACACTCCATAAGGCATCCACTTTCTTTCTCCATTAGATACTCATAAGCCATATGTACTCCTTTAAACATACTCACACTCTTAACATAAAATCAACCTCTGTGATGGTAAGATGGAATGGTGTTATATGTATACGGATTGCATGAAAGTCAGATGTGCCAGTTTCTTGATACAAAAGTGTATGAGGTTGAAACTAAGATTTTGTGGCAGAGCACAAGTTTGCTAAAATTGAGGTACATGTGGCTTTTCAGTATCTGCTAGAGATGGAGTGAAAGTTATTGATGATGTTGAAGGGTAAGAGAAAGTGGCAATGAATGCCAGAGGCTTTTCCCTTCATATCTTATTTCAATGATTTTAAAATTTTGGATGAGTCTGACGTGTCCTACTGCAATCTTAACTATGATGAAAGTTTCTGCTTGTGTTAATGTATTGTATATAAATCTATACATATACATGCTGTACTTTTTGTATATTAAAAGATGCTGGTTTGCAAATGAAGGTGTTCCACCCTTGGAAAATCTAATATCCCCAAGATAATTTCATTCTTATTCTGACCTAGATATTACACAAAACTCCAGCATTTATTATTTTTTAATATTTTACTTTTACAAATCAACTTAACATACAGATTATGAAGAATTCCCCAGATTTGTCTTATTTATAATCACACATTTTTCTATTTATACTCTCTCTTGAAGATATTTAGGCATGGTAGTAATTTATATTTGAGAAATTATTCCACTAGGACAGTGGTGGGCAACCTGTGGCCCATGGGCCGCACACGACCCATCAGGGTAATCCGCTGGTGAGGCACAAGACAGTTTGTTTACATCGACTATCCACAGGCATGGTCACCTGCAGCTCTCACTGGCCGCCGTTCACCATTCCTGGCCAGTGGGAACTGCAGGCAGCCGTGCCTGGGGACAGTCGATGTAAACAAACTGTCTCGCAGCCCACCAGTGGATTACTCTGATGGGCCGCGTACGGGCCACAGGTTGCGCACTAGAAATATATGCATCTAAAGGAAGGATTTTTTAACCTCCTCTAGTAAATGGATATTTTAGACTGAAGACTTTAAAGGCAGGGATTACTAGGTTCCTCAAAATTACAATAAGACTTGGTACTAAAAAGCAACAAGTGTATTTCACTTTTCAGGTCTTGATAGGTCGGTGGTTCTCAACCTTTCCAGACTACCGTACCCCTTTCAGGAGTCTGATTTGTTTTTCGTACTCCACATTTCACCTCACTTTAAAACTACTTGCTTACAAAATCAGACATAAAAATACAAAAATGTCTCAGCACTCTATTACTGAAATTTTAGTTTATATTGACTTTGCTAGTTTTTATGTAGCCTGTTGTAAAACTAGGCAAATATCTAGATAAGTTGATGTACCTCCTGGAAGACCTCTGTGTACCCCCAGGGGTTGAAAACCACTACTCTAGGTGATCCTAAAATTGCCGTGTTTACAAAGAAATTTTAGTTTATATTGACTTTGCTAGTTTTTATGTAGCCTGTTGTAAAACTAGGCAAATATCTAGATGAGTTGATGTACCTCCTGGAAGACCTCTGTGTACCCCCAGGGGTTGAAAACCACTACTCTAGGTGATCCTAAAATTGCCGTGTTTACAAAGAGCTAGACTTTGTCCAGGACTGCATAACCACTCGGGGGTATACAATCTCCTTCATGCCTCTGTCTGGATCTGGGCATGGAAGGGGAAAGTGATAATGTGCCTGACTTGCTTTCCCAGGGTGAGATGTGTGTAGAGACCAGAAGGAAAAACAGGTACATTGGTGAGCCAGGCCAGGAGTATAATTTACCGGTGATTGTAGCTGAGTGGTAAAAAGCAAAATCCCCAATAGTATTGTTCAAGCATTTTGAAATAGTATTAAATGTTTGCTATAACATTACATTGCCATCATCATTCAGTATAAAATATAGTATTAGAAATTAACGATCAGTCCCCTTTCCTCCATTGCATTATCCCCCCTTCCCACTACCTGCCAGAAGCTCCTCCTTGGGTGTATTGCAAAGGATGGGCTCTTCAGAGGCTCACAGGGACAGAGGTCCCATTCAGGAGAAGGAGGGACCCATATTAGTGGAGGCATTGCATAGTTCTAGAGAAAATGCAGGAGTTTCCCAGAGGGGCAATTTCCTTCCATCACCTTCCTTGCCTCCTCCACCCGGAGGGTTATACTGCTCCAACTCCCCTTCCTGGAAACTTTTTCTACCCCTACCCTTCCGTTGTCTTCCTGTTGAAAAAACCTGCCATTACGTCTGCCCCCAAAACCTAGGTCACCAAAGGCAGGCCCCCGGCAAGGTGTACTATGTGAGACTGCATTGTTTGCACATTCCTAGGAGGAGCAGTTCTGCTCTCCTCCCGTGAAACTGCTTTCCCAGTAGGTATCTATGATTATAGTAACAGTTACTTGAAACTGCATTTACTTCCACCTTCTGCTTGAACCCCTGTGGTGACGGGTTTGTTGCTTAGTTGGCATGTTTGTTTTGTTTGTAGTAGAGATGCCTGGCCAATGGCAGCCTGGTTCCTGCAGAAGGAACGTTGCCAAGGGGTAGAGGGCTGCCAGAGAAGCACCACCAAGAAGCCACCCCTCTGTGGGACAGGAAGCTTACTCTTCCCTGTAGTTCAGGAGACTCTATGGGACTGAGAGGCAGCACCCTTCCCTTCTTGATGGCTCTACCGATCCCTCCATGTGAGGGGACAATTCAAAGGTAACCCCCTGAGTTGAAGTTGAAATGTATTGGCCCCCTCTCTCCCTTCACATGAGCATTTCTGGGGAGTGTACACTTTGGCTCTTTGAGTGTAGATTTCCCGATGTGATAGATACAAGTAAAACCCTTGTCCTTACGGTTTTATCAATCTGTCGGTTGGCTCTCCCATTTACCTGTGAATTTTACTTAATTTCTCCTACTTCTCCTTGTGGAAATCATCAACAACCAGCAGAGTTATGTTGTGGGGAGCAGAGTTTAGCACTCTCTAAACGAGATTGCTGCAGCATATTGGCTACTCCCATTATGAGGTAGAATATCTCTTTTGCCTGATGTGACCTTAAATTAAAATATTTTCAACATCAGAATCCATAATCGTGCCATGTGGAATGTGCCCATCTTAAGCCGGTCACACACTCCTTTTTTTTAGGAACTCCATTAACTGTTTTATGAAGCATCTGCAGTGCTATTTTAATACTGCAACAATGTTAAATCATAACTGTTCCAGAACCACAAAGCAGAAGTGACGGGAACGTATCCACCTATGATGCTATGTTCCTGAATTTGGTACAATATTTTTTAACAGGAAAACACAGCGCATGGAGTTGGGGGAAACATTTCATAGATTGTTTGTTTTTCTTGGAGTTTTCCTATAAAAATATGAAACAGGCTTTGGCTAGTCACTTCCATTTTCAAAGAAATCTGAGTAATGTTTGGCAACAAAATTTTAATTAAATAAGCCTTCACATCTGTCATAGCATCACACTTTGAAATTCATGATCAGTTTACTCTACTGCAAGATGTTATGCATAGTTTCACAGTATCATAGATAGACAGATAGATAGATAGATATAAAAAAAAATCTGGATCATGGACCTATTTTTCCCACATTTTGAAACTATGCATAACATCTTGCTGCAGAGTAAACTGATCAAAATATTTAAAGAAATAGTATTTTATTATTAACAGTGTGATTAATTGCATGATTAATTGTGATTAATTTTTTTAATCACGGTCAGGAGCAAGGTCAGGTAAATAGAATTTAATTAGGGCTGTCAAACGATTAAAAAATTAATCATGATTAATCATGTCATTAATCACACTGTTAAACAATAATAGCATACCATTTCTTTAAATATTTTTGGATGTTGATTTCAATTACAACACAGAATACAAAGTGTGCAGCGATCACTTTGTATTTATTTTTTATTACAGGTATTTGCACTGTAAAAAACCCCAAAAGAAAGAGTATTTTTCAATTCACCTAATACAAGTCCTGTAGTGCAATCTCTTTATTATGAAAGCTGAACTTACAAATGTTTAATTATGTAAAAAAAACTGCATTCAAAAATAAAACATTGTAAAATTTTAGAGCCTGCAAGTCTAGTCAGTCCTACTTCTTGTTCAGCCAATTGCTCAGACAAACAAGTTTGTTTACATTTGCAGGAGATAATGCTCCCTGGTTCTTGTTTACAATATCACCTGAAATTTCAAACAGGTTCTCATGGTATTGTTGTAGCAGGCATCGCAAGATATTTACGTTCCAGATGTACTAAAGATTCATATGTCCCTTCATGTTTCAACCACCATTCCAGGGGACGTGCATCCATGCTGATGATGGGTTCTGCTCCATAATGATCCAAAGCAGTGCGGGCCGATGAATGTTCATTTTCATTATCTGAGTCAGATGCCACCAGCAGAAGGTTGATTTTGTTTTTTGGTGGTTTGGGTTCTGTAGTTTCTGCACTGGAATGTTGCTCCTTTAAGACTTCTGAAAACATGCTCCACACCTCATTGCTCTCAGATTTTGGAAGGCACTTCAGATTCTTAAACCTTGGGTCGAGTGCTGTAGCTATCTTTAGAAATCTCACATTGTTACTTTCTTCACATTTTGTCAAATCTGCAGCAAAAGGGTTCTTAAACTGGACAACATGTGCTGTGTCATCATCCAAGACTGCTATAACATGAAATATATGGCAGAATGGAGGCAAAATAGAGCAATTATACCCCAAGGAGTTCAGTCACAAATTTTAATTAACACTTTTTTTTTTTAAACGAACGTCATCAGCATGGAAGCATGTCCTCTGGAATAGTGGCCAAAGCATGAAGGGCTATATGAATGTTTGGCATATCTGACATGTAAACACCTTGCAGTGCCAGCTAGAAAAGTGCCATGCAAATTCCTGTTCTCACGTTCTGGTGACATTGTAAATAAGACGGCAGCATTATCTCCTGTAAATGTAAACAAATTTATTTGTCTTAGCTATTGGCTGAACAAGAAGTAGGAGGGAGTGAACTTTGTTTTCTTTTTGAGTGCAGTTATGTTACAAAAAAAATCTACATTTGTAAGGCCTGGTCTACACTGGGAGTTCGATCTAAGGTATGCAACTTCAGCTACACGAATAGCGTAGCTGAAGTCGAATACCTTAGATCGAATTACTTACCCGTCCAGACACCGCGGGATCGAAGTCCGCGGCTCCCCCGTCGACTCCGCCACCGCCGTTCGCGGTGGTGGAGTTCAAATCGACGGGGCGCGTTCAGAAGTTCAAACTATCGGCGTCTAGATTAGACGCGATAGTTTGAACTCCGAGAAGTCGAACGCGCTCCTGTCGACCCGGCGGTAAGTATGGACGTACCCTTAGTTGCACTTTCACAGCAAAGAGATTGCACTACAGTGGGGTGGCCAACCTTATCTTGAGATGGAGCCAGAATTTACCAACGTACATTGTCAAAGAGCCACAGTAATACATCAGCAGCCCTCCATTAGATCCCCTCCCCCACGTTCCCAGCGCCTCCCCCTCCCTCCCGATCAGCTGGAGGCTGTGGGGGAGGGGAGGAGGAGGAGTGAGAGCACGGCAGACTCAGGGGATGGGGTGGAAAGGGGCGGAGTGGGGGCAGAGCCTGTGGCAGAGGCAGGGGTTGAGCAGTGAGCAGCCCCCCCACACATTTGAATGTTGGCACCTGTAGCTCCAGCTCTGGAGTCGGTGCCTATACAAGGAGCCGCATATTAACTTCTGAAGAGGCACATGTGGCTCCGGAGCCACAGATTGGCCACCCCTGCACTATAGTATTTGTATGAGGTGAATTGAAAAATACTGTTTCTTTTGTTTATCATTTTTACAGTGCAAATATTTATAATAAAAATAATTGTGATAAACTCAGGACAGACAGTTGCAAGAGGGGGGTAGGAGTCAGTCCCAGAGGGTTAAAAGGCCCTCCTCCTTATCAACTGAGAGACAACTACAGGTCAATCAGGTTCAGCTGAGAAAGGGTTACCAAGGTAGCAAATTAGAATCAGCTGAGGGGGAGCTACCTGAAGGTAATTAGGACCAGGCGATTTCAACTTGGGGCTGCCTGAGACCTTTTTAAACCCCTTCCTGGGAGGAAGGAGGTGGGGAAGCAGAGAGAGAGAAGGAGCCTGGCTGCCAGGAGTGTTGGAGCAGCAAGCCTCCCCAGGAGGAGCGGCAGTATGCTCTCCCACAAGGCAGGAAAAAGACTTACTTTAAATAAGGCTGGTGGGAAGACAGGGAACAGACTTCCCCTGAGTCCTAAGGGGGACTGCAATTGCCCAAGCCTGTCTCCCCAGGGCTAAAAACAGCAGAGGCTGGGGAGACTGAGAAGGTACTTTGCCACACGTGGTGTCAGAGGTGGGATTAGAGCGAGACTTCGTGGCAAACTGTCTCGGGGCCGGGTAAAGCACCCCCCCCCCCAAAAATAAAAAATGGAAGATGTAGTGAAGGCATTGGTGCAGGCTACTGCGGCCCAACAAGAAGCTACTAGGGTGCAGATGGCTGCCCAGCTGGAGGCAGTGCGAATGCAGCAGGAGACAAATCAACTCCTGATGAGCCAGGCAGCTCAGGATCGAGCCACCTTGCATGAGGTTGTGAACCAGCTAAAGGCCCTGACCACCCTAATGCACGGCCCCCATGGGACTCGGCCCCTGCACGCAAGCCGCTATTTACAGAAGATGACGATGGATGATGACGTGGAGGCATATCTCCTTGCGTTTGAGAGGACGGCCCGGCGGGAGGCCTGGCCCCAAGACCAGTGGGCCAGTATCCTGGCACCTTTTCTGTGTGGGGAGGCACAGAAAGCATATTTTGATATGACAACAGAAGCAGATTCAGATTACTCCCAGCTAAAGGCGGAGATCCTGGCGAGGTCTGGCGTGACGACAGCTATAAGGGCGCAGAGGTTCTATGAGTGGAAATACCGAGCCAACAAAGCCCCGAGGTCCCAGCTGTTCGACCTGATCCATCTGGCCCGGAAGTGGCTATGCCCCGAGACCTGCCGGCCGGAGGAAGTCGTGGAAACCATAGTTGTGGACAGGTACATGAGAGGGCTACCGCCCGACATACGAGGATGGGTCAGTCAGAACGATCCCTCCTCCTATGAGGAGCTAGTTGCCCTCGTAGAGAGACGCCTAGCAGCACAGCAGCACAGGAACTCTCTCGGACCACTGGGGAAGGGAAGCGCCAGGATAGGAGACAAGTCTATCTACCAAGGGCCCGAGTTGCCGTAGCACCAGGCCGAACTATGGCAGGGAAGAAGGAGGACGAAGAGCGGCCAGAGTACTCGGAGGGACTTGGGGACTGGGAGAGAAAGACTCGGGGGGTAAGGCCTCTCAGCCCAAAAATTAAGGGGCTGCCCCGAGGAGGGTACCGATGCTATGCATGTGGAGAGATAGGGCATATAGCTGCCCAATGCCCAAACCTAGAGGAGCCCATGCAGTGCGATCTGGGACATCTAGAAGAGCCATGTGACCTGTTAAGTCTAGTAGGGGTAGCGGTGGTCCCTCATAGATATACTAGGCGGTATAAAGACCACCGCGTTAGTAGACTCCGGAAGTGCAGTCACACTGGTCTCGGGAAAGCTGGTCGGGTATGATCAACTATCCTGGGCCAAGCGCACAGGGATATCCTGTGTCCATGGGGATGTCAATTACTACCCGACCATCCCGGTGAAAATAGAGGTCCGAGGAAACCCCACGAAGGTGAGGGTGGGGGTGGTCCCGAAACTGCCCTACCCAGTCCTCATAGGACGAGACTTCCCAGGGTTTGGCGGTCTACTTCCTGGAGAGGAGTCTGAAGAAGATAACACCCCGGAGAGCAGTGGGGTGGACTCAATAGTTAGCAACCCCCCAGCCTTCCAAGAATTTGTCCAGGATTTATTCTCGCCCCCTGGGAAGATCAGGAAGACTCGGCGAGAAAGGAGGGCAGATAAGAGGAGGGGAACGAGAATCTTGACCCAGAACCAGAAGCCTATACTCGTAGGGGAAAGAGTTTGCCCGACTGACAAGGGAACTAGGCAGGAGGTTGGGGAGCCGGTAGCCGGGCCCAGTTCCCCTGGGACCTCCCGTGAGGGGGAGGGGGAAATAGAACCCCCTGAGATTGGGCAAATTGGACCTTCGTTAGAGAATTTTGGACAGGATCAGGCCAATGATCCAGTATACCAGAACATTCGCAAGGAAGTAGTTGAGGTGAATGGGGTCCCTGTGGAAGGGAGAGCCAAGGGCCCAGGGCCGTATTATATGATCAAGAAGGATCTACTGTACAGAGTAGTCCGTATCCAAGAGCAAGTCGTGGAACAGCTCCTAGTACCACAGAAACATCAGAGGGGCGTGATGAAGCTAGCCCACAGCCATCTGTTTGGGGGACATCTAGGGGTAGATAAAACCCTGGATCGGATTCTGCAGAGGTTTTTTTGGCCTGGAATATACACGGCGGTCCGGCGATATTGTGCCTCCTGTCCAGAATGCCAATTACATGGGCCCCGACCACGCTTGAGGGCACCGTTGGTACCTCTCCCGATTATTGAAGTCCCCTTTGAGCGTATAGCTATGGACCTAGTAGGGCCGTTAGAAAAATCAGCCCGAGGCCATCAGCACATACTGGTGGTGCTAGATTATGCCACCCAATACCCCGAGGCCATTCCCCTACGGAACACTACGTCCAAGACCATAGCTAAAGAATTAATCCAAATTTTTGCTAGAGTGGGAATACCCAAAGAGATCCTGACGGATCAAGGAACTCCCTTTATGTCTAAATTAATGAAGGATCTATGTGCAATGCTCCACATACGGACCCTAAGGACATCAGTCTATCATCCGCAGACCGATGGCCTCGTCAAGCGTTTTAATAGGACATTGAAGAATATGATACGAAAGGTGGTGAGCCGGGATGGGAGGGACTGGGACACCCTGCTACCGTACCTAATGTTTGCGATCAGGGAGGTGCCTCAGACTTCAACTGGGTTTTCCCCGTTCGAGCTGTTATATGGTCGCCACCCCCGCGGCATACTGGACATTGCCAAAGAAAGTTGGGAGGAACAGCCGAACCCAGGGAGAAACCTCATCGAGCATGTGTTGCAGATGAAAGACAGGATAGCCCAAGTCACTCCCATAGTGCGGGAACACAAGGGGCCCAACAAACATACTACAATCGCCAAGCAACGATCCGAAAATTCCAGGTGGGAGATCGGGTGATGGTACTCGTATCCACAGCGGAGAGCAAGCTCCTGGCCAGATGGCAGGGGCCATACGAGGTAATAGAAGCCATTGGAGAGGTTGATTACAAAGTCCGACAGCCCGGACGCCGAAAGCTGGAACAAATCTATCATGTGTACCTGCTGAAACCTTGGCAAGACAGAGGAGCTCATGTGGTCACTATAGGGTCACCTCCTCCCGAGAGCAACCTGCCTGGCCAGGTGGGAATATCCCCAGAATTGACCCCTGACCAACGAGCAGAGGTGATCAACATGATCGAACGCAACCAGGACGTGTTCTCAGAAAAGCCAGGCGGGACTATGGAGGTTCACCATCACATCCACACAGAGCCTGGAGTGAAGGTGAATGTCAAGCCTTACCGGATCCCGGAGGCGAAAAGAGAAGAGATCAAGACAGAGGTCAGGAAAATGTTGAAGTTAGGGGTCATTGAAGAGTCTCATAGCCAATGGTCAAGCCCCGTGGTCCTAGTACCTAAACCGGATGGCAGTATGAGGTTTTGCAATGACTTCCGGAAACTGAATGAGGTGTCCCAATTTGATGCGTATCCTATACCCCGGGTAGATGAGCTAATTGATCGACTGGGGAAGGCACGATTTTTGTCCACCCTTGACCTGACTAAGGGTTACTGGCAAATTCCCTTGGCCAAGGCCGACAAAGAGAAGACGGCCTTTTCAACACCAGAGGGACTATATCAATACACTGTCCTCCCTTTTGGCTTACATGGGGCTCCCGCGACCTTCCAACGGCTCATGGACAAACTATTGCGCCCACATGGCAGGTATGCGGCCGCCTATCTCGATGACGTTATTATCCATAGTCCAGATTGGGAGACACACTTGGGGAAGGTGGAAGCAGTCCTGGACACCTTGAGGAAGGCGGGGCTGACTGCAAATCCCTCCAAATGCGCAATTGGGCTAGCAGAAGCCAAATACCTTGGGTATATAGTGGGGAGAGGTGTGGTGAAGCCCCAATTCAACAAGTTAGAGGCGATACAGAATTGGCCCTGACCTGTCCGGAAGAAACAGGTCAGAGCATTCCTGGGGCTGGTGGGGTACTACAGGCGGTTCATCCCCCACTTCGCCACCAGGGCATGCCCGCTAACGGACCTAACGAAAGCCTGTGGCCCGGACATAGTGAGATGGTCTAGCGTGGCTGAGGAGGCTTTTGCAGATCTGCGGACCACGCTCTGCACCGACCCAGTGTTGGTAGCTCCAGACTGGGAGAAGGAGTTTATCTTGCAGACGGATGCCTCTGAGGTTGGGTTGGGATCGGTGCTTTCACAACTGGTTGGAGCGGAAGAACACCCAATCCTGTTCCTCAGTAGGAAACTCCTGCCCAGGGAACGTAAATATGCCGTAGTAGAAAAGGAATGCCTGGCCGTAAAGTGGGCCATAGAAAGTCTCCGCTATTACCTACTCGGACGGTGGTTTACCCTCGTCACGGACCATGCCCCTCTGAAGTGGATGCACCAAAACAAAGACAAAAATGCAAGAGTGACAAGGTGGTTCCTGTCACTACAACCCTTCCACTTCAGAGTACAGCATAGGTCCGGAAGCAAGCATGGCAACGCGGATGGCCTTTCAAGGGTACACTGTTTGCCGACCCAAGTAGCCCAACCCTGTAGTGTTGCGCAGGGGTGGGGGAGGGGAATGTGTGATAAACTCAGGACAGACAGTTGCAAGGTGGGGGTAGGAGTCAGTCCCAGAGGGTTAAAAGGCCCTCCTCCTTATCAACTGAGAGACAACTACAGGTCAATCAGGTTCAGCTGAGAAAGGGTTACCAACGTAGCAAATTAGAATCAGCTGGGGGGGAGTGGCCTGAAGGTAATTAGGACCAGGTGATTTCAACTTGGGGCTGCCTGAGACCTTTTTAAACCCCTTCCTGGGAGGAAGGAGGGGGGGAAGCAGAGAAAGAGAAGGAGCCTGGCTGCCAGGAGTGTTGGAGCAGCAAGCCTCCCCAGGAGGAGCGGCAGTACGCTCTCCCACAAGGCAGGAAAAAGACTTACTTTAAATAAGGCTGGTGGGAAGACAGGGAACAGACTTCCCCTGAGTCCTAAGGGGGACTGCAATTGCCCAAGCCTGTCTCCCCAGGGCTAAAAACAGCAGAGGCTGGGGAGACTGAGAAGGTACTTTGCCACATAATATACACTTTGATTTCAATTACAACACAGAATACAATATATATGAAAATGTAGAAAAACATTCAAAATATGTAATACCTTTCAATTGGTATTCTATTGCTTAACAGTGCAATTAAAACTGCGATTAATCTTTTTAATCACGACTAATTTTTTTGCATTAATCACGTGAGTTAACTGCAATTAATCGACAGCCCTAAATTTAATACAATGAAACCGACCCTGGATTTGTAAAATGTCTCACAAATCGCAAGATTGAACAAAGTTATATCTAGCTTGCCTCCTATCCTAAAGCCTTTTCTTCTTATAAATGCAATCAGACGGTATTTGCGTGTGCTGTGAAAATTTATATTGTCTGTCAAGCAATAGATTCTGTCTGCTTTCCAAAAGATTAGTATTCCATTCGCTATATTTTTCTACAGCCAAACACAGTTTTCAAGCCACTGACAGTGTGTAATTGGGCTACATTTTTTTCAGGTGTTACTTGTGACTGCTCTGATTATTTAAAGAAAGATAAAGTCACAAAACAAAGCGTGGAATCTACACTGTGATGGATAGTGTTGTTTTGATTGACCTTCATAGAAATTGGCTTTGTCACACAGATTCCAAAGATTCCAAGCCTGAATTCATCTCTATGGTACTGATGCAGAGCCCTGCAATGGGACTAAGAAGGGAAGCAATGTGATTCCTCTTCCCTGGGGCTTCAAAGAGCTGATTAGTCCCACAGTACTGTTTAGGGAAGTCCTTAGCATTGGCTTAACTTGAAGCCAGCTGACCATGGGCCTTATGGGTCTTCTGGCAGCTAGGAAATAGTTGTCAATAAGACTGCCTCTGCCACACCTCCACCCACCCCCAAAATGCCCTGATACGCTCCCTATGCTGGGGATTTATATAACAGAGACAGGGGCATGCAGAGCTTGCTGAACCAACTCTAGGACTTGCAGAGAGGCTCCTTGAACACAGGATATTCTTTGAGGGTCGTTACAGATGTTTTGCTTATTTGGCTACACTTGCAGATTTGCAGTGCTGCAGCAGGGTGTGAAAAAACACCCCCTCCAGTGCTGCAAGTTGCGGTGCTGCAAAGCGCCAGTGTGATCAAAGCTCCAGCGCTGGGAGCATGGCTCCCAGCGCTGTACGTTAATCCCCTGAGGGTATGGCTACACTTGAGAGTTGCAGCGCTGGGAGTTACAGTGCTGGTTGTACAGCTGTGTAGGGAAAGCGCTGGTGTGTGGCCATACTCACAGCTACCAGCACTGCAGTGTGGCCACATTTGCAGCGCTGTTGGGAGTGATGCATTATGGGCAGCTATCCCAGTGTTCAAGTGGCAGCAATGTGCTTTTCAAAAGAGGGGGGTGGAGTGGAGTGTGACAGGGACCAGGGGAGAGAGAGAGAGTGGATTTTTGGCGCAGACACTGTGTATCAGCTCCCTGCCTTGCAAAATCTGAAAATTTTCCCGACCCCTTACTCTTAACTGCAAACAGCCTGCAGATCAGATAAGCAGCTGCTCCAATGGACTCCCCTTTCTCTCCCCTGCCCCCGCTGTTTCTATCCTCAAGCAAACACTCATCCCCCTGCCTGCTTCATTCACAGCAAAGTAGTGGGTTTATCTCATTTGATTGTTCAGTCAGTTACAGATTGATCACGGGAAACAGGAGCTGTGTTTGTTTTTTAGATAAGCAGCTCCCAGAGCCCCGAGTTCACAACAAAACAAAGAGAGGCAACATAACAAAACAAAGGGAGTAATTTAGTTAAAAGCATTCTGGGATATCTCCTAATATCCTGGAGGCCAATAACAGCGCTGGTGTGTGGCCACACTTTACGAGCAGCGCTGTAGCACCAGAGCTGCAATCGTTATACTCCAAGCAGACCCAGGTGTTCAGCCAGCGCTGCAGCCAGGGAGTTGCAGCGCTGGATGTGCCCTGCAGGTGTGGACAGTTACTAATTGCAGCGCTGGAAAGCCTCCACCAGCCCTGCAACTCTCAAGTGTAGCCAAGCCCATAGGGAGGTGGAGTACGGACAGCGCTGGGAGAGCTCTCTCCCAGCACTGGCGCTCCGACCACACTCGCGCTACGAAAGCGCTGCTGCGGGAGCGCTCCTGCGGCAGCGCTGTGCAGCGCTAAGTGTAGCCACAGGAGCAATTGTTCATTCTGTCACTGCCTCAGCCTGTTGGCCATTTGGCAGGGCTCCTTCTGCTTGTACTGCCCTGCTCCTTATCTTGAGGCTGCCTGCTGGGTCACATTCTCCAATGGGCGGGAAGGACGAGGATTTGTGTTAGGGCTGTTAAGTGTGCGGCAGTTGCAGGTATAGATCAGAGTGGAGTTTTTTGAGTGTGCATACACCCATAATGCAACTTCCCTTTACAGATCAGTTTATTCTATGGACCTCGTTCTGATTTTAAAGATGCAAGGTGACACATCACTGACAGTGGGGCCAGCCATATGCGGCTTGTCCTGCTCCTTCCACTATCCTCCACTGGAGTGGAGGAACTTGAAGGGTGCAGACTGACGTTCGATTCCAGTGTTTGTGGAAAGGAGGTGGGAGATACAGATCGTCCATGCAAGGAATCTGCACCAACTGCATTTCCCAGCACCCCAGGAGCTCCCTGCATCACAAGGCAGAGAGCTTTTCTGCTAGAGATGGTGGTTCCAAAACAAAGCAGATTCACTGGGTAATGTTCCCTGTGAGAGTGGCTGCAACTGGTGTACAGGTGATGTAGCTTTTAGTCTGTAGTAATTGCTGCAAAGTGGTTCATAACCAATTTATGATCTGGGCAGAGGATTCCATCTCCCATATGCTTCCTTTAGAGCGTAGTCCATTTACTCCCAACTGTGCAGTGGGTCCAGGATTTGGACGTATGTGGAGATTGTCATAGTAAGTGGTGAGCTGGAGCAGGTTCCCACAGGTTTCCAAGAACCGGTTGCTAAAATTAGCCCTTCATGGAGAACCGGTTGTTAAAGGGCCAGGGGGTGGGCAAGGAACTCCGGTCCTTGGGCCGGACCATCCTGTTGCTCCCAGGATTCCCAGCTGGGGAGGCTGAGGCTCCCCTGGCCCTTCCCCCGCTTCCCCACAGCTGCAGCGTGGCCAGCCGCCGGCATCAGCTGGGCAGCTCAGCTGAGCTCGGGAGTTGCTTTGAGCTGCCAGCAAGGTAAGGGGGGAGGCGGCTGCAAGCTCTAGGGCTGCTGGGGGGGCAAGTGGGGCAATTTGCCCCAGGCCCTGCAGGGACCCCCGGCCGCACAGGTATGTCTCCACCTGCCCCGGCCCCTCCCCCACTTCTCCCCCTTAAATCAGAACTTTTTATAGGGAACCGGTTGTTAAAATTTTGGCAGCTCATCACGAGTGTAGCCACAGCCCTTACAAAGCAGACATTGATTAATACAGGAATAAGCTAGAAACAAAACAAGTTGGCTTCCATCTGTTGTGGGACCAGAGACTGCACCCTTGCTGGGACTTTCAGTACAGCACAGAGACATCTAGTGGCCAAATAACATACCTACAAGTAAATATCATGACAGAAGTTAGTACTTCCATAGACAAGTCACTCAGCAACAAGTTGTTATGGACTCACAGGACTCATGCTCTCTCTCGGCTCTGAACAGTCCCTGGGAGAAACCACCTTCAGTGTGACAGTCCTTTTCAGGAGTCCACTGTTTCTCGGGGGTTAAGGTGTAGGCTCCACTGCCTCCTGGGACCGCACCTCTCTGAGCCTTCAGCACGCCTGTCTCTCGCCGTGGGCCCCCTCAGGGAGTCCACTTGCTCTGGATCCCCGATTCCACATTCAGAGGGAATAAGGCAACCCCGATCTCTAGACTGCAGTGACTCTCAGACAGCGTAAAACAGAGGAGTCTATTGAGCGTCTGTAAAAAGCATAAGAGGCTCTCAGGGCTCTCGGGTCTAACATCCCTCAGCAAACTACATCTAGGTCTCATGTCACAATGGCATGCAGAGAGCCATTTCATTGTACAGCTACCACTCTAAATCCTTATTCTCATTTAGCTGTTTTTTATTGTTTAAATATTATGTTTTAATAGCTATACACAAGGGACACATAAAAACACCCGTAAAACATGGACTCTTAGGAGTTTCTTTATATTAAACCTGAAATGCAGAGAAATATGTAGTTGGAAGGAACAGTGGCAGCATTTTAAGCTGCCTTTCATCATTGCAGAGAGCCTGAGGTGCAATAATAGTCCATTACATTATAAGGCAATGTCCAAATCTTGGCAGGCCAACAGGTTCTCTCTAGGGCCAAAGGGCTCTTCAGGGTTTGCTCTCTAGTAAAAGCACAGCAATTGCTGATTCCATATGAGAAAAGATTAATAAGACTGGAACTTTTCAGCTTGGAAAAGAGATGCTAAGAGGCGATATGATTGACATCTCTAAAATCATGACTGGTGTAGAGAAAGTAGATAAGGAAGTGTTGTTTACTACTTCTCATAACACAAGAACTATGAGGCACCAAATAAAGTTAATAGGCAGCAGGTTGAAAACAAATAAAAGGAAGTATTTCTTCACACAATGCACAGTCAACCTGTGGAACTCCTTGCCAGAGGATGTTGTGAAGGCCAAGACCATTTCAGGGTTCAAAAAAGAACTAGATAAATTCATGGAGGATAGGTCCAGCAATGGCTATTAGCCAGGATGAGCAGGAATGGTGTCCCTAGGCTCTGTTTGCCAGAAGCTGGGAATGAGCCAGAGGGGATGGATCACTTGGTGATTGCCTGTTCTGTTCATTCCCTCTGGGGCACCTGACTCTGGCCACTGTCGGAAGACAGGCTACTGAGCTAGATGGACCTTTGGTCTGACCCAGTGGGGCCGTTCTTATGTTCTTATGCTTTATGTTGCACAGGCACCTGATTAAGCGCCTGATTGAAAGTGTACCCCTTTAAATTGAAATGTATCAACACAGCCTAGCTCCAGTGTGTTTAAATGGAAATGAAAAAGATTCTAAATGAAATACACGTGAAGTGTATTTATCCAAATGACTCTGGGGATGACTGATGCCTTTGGACATTGGGATTAAGGGAAATGATATTTTTAGCTGTAGTTTCACAGTGAAATTTCATTCTGTCACTGACCATCATGACAGACTGTGCTGGGAGTTGAAGTTCTGTATACAGGTGAAGTGGAAATGTTTGATACTCACTCAAATAACCAAAAGTCCTGATGATCTGAATCAGCGGTGTGTCCCCCACGCTCATTCAGGTAATTAGGATTTTCAGTTCCCGAGGGCAGGGGGAGGGAGACAGGGAGTAGTTGCAGGAGACAGGAGCCTACTTAGTACTCCTTGAGTGAGGGGAGCTGGGAGGAAGATGGGGGCAGTACAGGTCCAGGGAAGCAGGATCTGACACCCCCCAGAGCCTGTCTTGTCCCTGCCTCCTCCTGCCTATGCCCAGCTCCTGCTCCCAGCTGGGGGCTCTGCTGCAAGGTTGGCCCCGTGACTCATCTCTGACTCTGGGTCTACCCTTTGCTCCTGGGAGCTCCGACCCCGCTCCCATGCTCAGCCCTGGTTGCCGTGTGCCTGTGCTGAGCCGTCTCTGAGCACAAATCAGCATGGGGATGCTGCAGCTGGACTGGGCAGCGGCTGGAGCTGCTGGGAGTGGGCTGTCCAGGGCAGAGCTGCAGCCAGGTAATGGGGGCATCCTTACAGTAGAGCTCCCAGCAGGGAGCAGGAGGGAACAGCTGATGCCCAGTGGGCCAGCAGGAAGGCCCTCATGGGCCAGATCTGGGCCCCAGGCAGGCCACCGACTGAAGAACACTGCAGTATTTCCTGATGACCCTCATCAAGGGTCAGGGCCCCATTGTACTAGGCACTGTCCCTACCCCAGAGAGGCTGCAATGTAGCAGTTAGAAAGTACGGGACAGGCAAATAAACTGACAAATGGGAGGGGCAGAAAGAGAAGGAAAAACTAACAGTAGAGCCAGGGCCAATGGGAGCTGCGGAGTTGGCACTCAAGGTGGAGGCAGCGAGTGTAGCTTCCCTGAACCGCCTCTGCGCCGAGTGACTGCAGGAACATGCTGGCCACTTCCAGGAGCTGTGTGGAGCCATAGCAGGCAGGGAGCCTGACTTAGTCCTGCTGGGCCACCGACCGGACTATTATGCTGACCAGAGCTGCCAGGGTCCCCTTTCAACTGGGTGTTCCAGTCAAAAACCAGATGCCTGGCAATCCTAAACCAGACACATTTGCATAATTCAGCGTGGTCTCAGTAACAGCTGGCTGCCAGCCTAATCAGTCCCAGCTGGCAATGGTTTGTAGGCTTGTGTCTTTTAAAAAATAGGTTTCAAGGAGGAATCTCAGTGAGAATAAGGTGATGGCTTGTGAATGTTGTCAGAAGGTTCTTCCCCAGCATGTGGGGTGCTATGGGAAAAAGCAGGAAGGTGCTTCTGTGACAAGCAGATAAATGGATGCTCAAGGATGTCACTGGCAGAGCGAAGGTGAAGGTCAGGGCCATAATAAGAAACTAGATTTGAAAGGTAAGGTGCTGCTGATTCAGTGGAGGAGGGGAATCCAGTGGAGGAGTACAAAGGGGAAATGATGTCATCAAAATCACCTTGGAAACATTTTAAATATGAAGCAGGAAGGTTGGAGGCATCAGTGCCACACAGGTGAGATTACAATAATTAATGTCTGATTTTATGGTATAGTGGGGCGGTCACTGCACTCCGGTTCAGAAAGGGTTAAAAGCTAGCCCTTGGCGAGGGCTGGGGCTGGGAGCCAATCAGGAAAAGGCTGAGAGGCAGCCAGTCAGGGCCAGCCTGAGCTCTATAAAATGGCTGCAGCCTTGGGGTATGTCTACACTACAGGAGTAGTTCGATTCAACTTAATTTGAATTTGTGGAATCGACCTTACGAAGTCGAATTTGTGCATCCACACTAAGGACAGTAATTTGACTTTGTGAGTCCACACTAACGGGGCCAGCGTCGACTTTGGAAGCGGTGCACTGTGGGAAGCTATCCCACAGTTCCCACAGTCCCTGCTGCCCATTAGAATGCTGGGTAGAGCCCCCAATGCCTGCTGGGTGAAAAAATGTGTCGAGGGTGGTTTTGGGAAACTGTCATCATTCAACCGTCAATCACGCCCTCCCTCCCTCCCTGAAAGCGTCTGCGGGCAATCTGTTCGTGCACTTTTCTGGTCAGTGACAGCGCGGACGCCACAGCACTGCGAGCATGGAGCCTGCTGCAGTTATGGCCGTTTTCACCTCCTCGCACCTTATCGTCCACCTCTTCCACAGTCAGCTGCTGAGAAATCGGGCTACTTTTCAATGGTGCTGAAAGCACTGGTGGACCATAGGGGACGTTTTACCAACATCGACGTCGGGTGGCCAGGCAAAGTTCATGACACGCGTGTTTTCAGGAACTGTGGTCTGTTTAGGTAGTTTCTTGCCGGACCACAAAATAACTGTTGGGGATGTGCAGATGCCTATAGTGATCCTCGGGGTCCCAGCCTACCCGCTAATGCCCTGGCTCATGAAGCCCTATACAGGCGCCTTGGACAGCGACAAGGAACTCTTCAAGTACCAGCGAGCAGCGAGCAGCGTGACCTGTGATTGTTCAGTTTCTTTACAGAGAAGCTGAACCTGCCCCTGTTTCTTTACCCAGTTACTGTTGACTATCCTCTGCAGTTACATACCCCGTTCACCCCGTTTCCCCCACTTCCAACACACGTGTAAAAATAAAATACATGTTCCATTGTTACTTAACAAAGGTTTCTTTATTAATGACTTTGCGTTAAAGGGTTGAAACTGGGACGCAGACTGTGCTGGGTAAGGTGTGTGGTGATGTAAAGACCGCCTCTAAACTCGAGGAATGACAGGCTCCTGCTCCTAGAGCGGTCCGCAGTGCCGGACTGGTTGTTTCAACGGAGCCTGCCATCCCTCCTTTTTGGGATTCTGTGTGCGGGGGCTATGTGACCTTGTGGTGGAGGAGGACGGATACAGATTCCTCTGCTGCGTGACTCAGCGGTCCAGGACAAGGACCGCTGCATAAGATCTGTAACTGCCCTCCCCCGCTACAAAGTCACATCCCCCCCACCCACACAGAACCTGGAAACCACCTCCCATACCGACCAGGGTGCCTACTGACTGCATTGTGTGTGTGACCTGCTGCTGATCCTGCCCCCATGTCTGTACCCTGGTAAAGGTGACTGTCCTATGCAATTACCAACCCCCTTCCTCACCCCCCCCCATCAAACACAGTCTTCTGTGAAAAAACATGACGGAAACAGTAATTAACAGCAAAGTATTTTTAATAATTAACTAGACAGTTAGGGGATGAAACTGGGATTGGGACTTGGGTGAGTCCGGAAGGGAAGGACTTCTCAAAATGTAGGGTATGAGAGCTTTTGGGTACTTGAGCACTCTGCTGGGGTGCAGTGACAGTTTTCACGGCCCCTGGCGCCCCTCCTTCTGGTTATTTTGGGTGAGGGGGGTATGGGACTTTGTGACGGGGGAGGGCGGTTGCAGATACACTGCAGGGGGGCTCTGTCCTCCTGCCTGCGGTCCTGCAGAACATCCACAAGGCGCCTGAGCGTGTCTGTTTGCTCCCTCATTAGTCCAAGCAGCGTTTGAGTCGCCTGCTTGTCTTCCTCACGCCACCTCTCCTCCCGTTCGCTGTGTGAGCGCTGGTACAGAGAGAGGGTCTCCCTCCACTGGCTCTGCTGGTTCACCTCGGCTCGGGAGCAGCCCATAAGTTCAGCGAACATCTCGTCCCGTGTCTTTTTCTTTTGCCGCCTAATCTTTGCCAGCCTCTGTGAGGGGGATGCTGTGTCAGGTCTGGAGACAGTCGAAGCTGTGAGATGGGAAACGGAGTGAATTCCTTGCAAACATACATTTTTGCGAACAATGAACACAGTCTAGTCTTTTGCCTAGACTTTTGCCCAGTTTTGCCTGATGGGGCAAAAATCATTTTCGCGGGTGGTTCTGGGTAAATGTCGTCAGTCATTCCTTCCTCCGGGAAAGCAACGGCAGACAAGCATTTTGAGCCCGTTTTCCCTGGATTGCCCTGGCAGATGCCATAGCGTGGCAACCATGGAGCCTGTTTTGCCTTTTGTCACTGTCACCGTATGTGTACTAGATGCCGCGGACAGAGGCGGTTCAGCGGTGCTACACAGCAGCATTCATTTGCTTTTGCATGACAGCAGAGATGGTTATCAGCCATATTGTACCATCTACCATGCCATTGTAAATTGGCAAGATGAGGACGGTTAACAGTCCTACTGCACTATACCTTCTACTGCTGTCATAGGTGCCCCTGGCCGAGATCAGCTGGGAGCGCAAAAGACAAAACTGGGAATGACTCCCCGAGTCAATCCCTCCTTTATGGTATCTAAAAATAGAATCAGTCCTGCCTAGAATATGGGGCAACTGTACTAGGGTTGCAGTGTATCAGAGAACTAGAGAGCACAGCCGCTCCGTGTCAGATCCCGCAGGAATGACAAGCTGCATGCCATTCATAGGGAGTGCCCCTGCAACAACCCCACATGTTGATTCCCTCCTCCCCCAGCCTTTCTGGGCTACCGTTGTAGTGTCCCCCCATTTGTATGCTGAAGTAATAAAAAATGCAGGACTAAGAAACAGTGACTTGTTAGTGAAATGAAATGAGGGGAAGGCAGCCTCCAGCTGCTATGATTGTCCAGACAGGACATTAAGCAGTGTGGGGGAGAGGAGAACAGCATCCTGCTGCTATGACAGTCCAGGCAGTACAGAATCTTTTCTTTACACATGAAGGGCGGGGGCTGATGGAGCTCAGCCCCCTGTTGCTATGATGAAGACGGTTAGTAGGCCATCTACTTATGGGCTCATGATGAGGACGGGTACCAGTCATATTGTACCGTCAGCCACCCATGAGGCGGGGAGGGTACAGTGCCGCAGCATCGCGTCTACCAGCAGCATTCAGTACACATAGGGTGACATTTAAAAGAGTCAAGAGACGATTTTTTTCCTTGTCCTTCTGGGGGTGGGGGAGGGGGGTACATTGACGAGCTATGCCCTGAACCGCCGCGGACAATGTGTTTGACCGTACAGGTATTGGGAGCTCAGCCAATAATGCAAATGCTTTTTGGAGATAGCAGGAACTGTGGGATAGCTTGCGTCCTCAGTCCGCCCTCCCTCCATGAGCGTCCATTTGATTCTTTGGCTTTCCGTTACGCTTGTCACGCAGCAGCGTGCTGAGTCTCTGCTACGCCGTCTGTCTGGAGATTTTTTTAAAATACTTTGGACCAGGCGTAACATTACAGTAATTCCCCTAATTAGATGCAGGAGTCTCCGAGCAAGATCACCCTGAGGAGGGTCACTGAAGGAGATAGAGAGCGCATGCTGCGTGGAAGCCAGCACAAACCAGGGGCCTATGCAGCCATGCTCGGGGAGGCAATGCTCCCTGAGTACCTCATGAAAGCCTGGCGCGGAAAGGTGTACTACCATGGAGCACCCAATAAGGCAGCTCTCCCCAGGAACCTCCTGCGGAGGCTTTTCGATTACCTCCAGGAGAGCTTTGTGGAGATCTCCCAGGAGGATTTCAGTTCTATCCCCATATATATAGACCTCCTTTTCACATAGTTCAGATTCCTGTTCCATTAATAATAAAAGTTTACATGTTTAAAGCACTTACCGACTGATCCTTCCCCTGATTCCGGGTCCGGGTTAACGGCCGGGGAGGGTTGGTAGGGGATCTCCATGAGAGTGATGAAGAGATCCTGGCTGTCAGGGAAACCAGCGTTGTAAGCGCTGTCGCCTGCCTCGTCCTCCACAAACCCTTCCTCATCTTCCCCGTCCACGAACATCACCGAGGAACTGGCCGTCGACACTATCCCATCGTCAGAGTCCACGGTCACTGGTGGGGCAGTGGTGGCAGGCTCCGGAGCATCCGTTTGCCGCTTTGGTCTTCTGGTAGCCTTGTCTCAGGTTCTTGATTTTCACGCGGCACTGCGTTGCATCCCGGCTGTATCCTCTGTTTGTCATGGCTCTGGAGACCTTCTCGTAGGTCTTTGCATTCCGTTTTTTGGAGCGCAGCTCCAAAAGCACAGACTCCTCGCCCCACACACCGATCAGATCCAAGACTTCCCGGTCAGTCTATGCTGGGGCCCTCTTTCTATTCAGAGATGCATGAACTCCTCTGCTGGAGAGCTCTGCATCGTTGCCGGTGCTGCTGAGCTCGCCCCGATGTCCAACGAGAAAATGAGATTCAAACTGGCCAGACAGGAAAAGGAATTCAAATTTTCCCGGGGCTTTTCCTGTGTGCCTGATCAGAACATCCAAGCTCGGACTGCTGTCCAGAGCGTCAACAGAGTGGTGCAGTGTGGGATAGCTCCCTGAGCTACTAAGGTCGATTTGCATCCACACCTAGCCTAATTCGACATGGCCATGTCGAATTTAGCGCTACTCCCCTCGTCGGGGAGGAGTACAGAAGTCGAACTAAAGAGCCCTCTATGTCGAATTAAATAGCTTCGTGGTGTGGACGGGTGCACCGTTAATTCGAATTAACGCTGCTAAATTCGAATTAAAGTCCTAGTGTGGACCAGGCCTTGGAGAGAGATGGATCTGGTGGCTGGATAGTGAAAAGGGTACCTTGGACAGCGCAGTGCTGGGGAAGGGCAGGAGGAGGAGCGCCAGCCTGGCAATCCCCCAGGCAGAGGCCTTGCTGTTGGGGCCAGAGGAGGTATTAGGGCTGTGGGGAGGCAGACAGGGAAGGAAGAGGCAGCAGGTCCAACCCCCTGGCTGATGATGAGTGGCCACATCAGACTGCATTTTGCCCCTGAGGGAAGGGTCTAGATGAAGACTGGCAGTGGATCATTGAGGTGAGGTGAGCTTAGGGGATTGGGGTTCCCCGGGGAAGGGAGCACCCCACGTGTGTGGGCACTGCTGAGGGGCAGTACCCAGGAGAAGGGGCACTACGGACTGGGAGGGATGCAGTGCCTGAATTACAGTGGAGGAGCTTGATAATGGTAAGACAAAAAGTGACAGCAGGAGGTGCTCTGATGCTGGGATGAGCTAATTCCTGAGGTAAGCAGCAGGAGGTGCTGCATTGGTGAGTGTATGTCGTGTTACACATGGATAAAGAAGAACACAATGTATCCTTTACCATTTTCCTGTTTCTTTATCTATATCACTTTAGGTTCTTATAACAGCATATTGGGATTAGACTACATCTTTCCCAACCCTGTAAATTTCCTTATACTACTGCATTATGCAGTCACGTTCCAGGGTCCTTGTGATACTTGATATATGAGATTTTTATTTTATTTTTTCCAGAATTAAAGCGTGGAACATTCATTCATAATATGAAGATGCTGCTGACTTTGTTCTTCTTCCTTATTGGGAGTCAAACTTCAGTAACTCAGACATCTGGTATTTCAGTATCCTTCGTATTCTGTTGTATTGTGTGATTTTTTTTTCTTTTAAATACAGTATTTAGTCCCCAGTTTTCCCAATAAAAATTGAGGTGAAGCCTGAGACTCTTGAGTCAGGATCTCTATACTTCATGAGACTTTGTATAATAGACTGAAACTGTGTTCGGATATTGGAGATGGACATTAAATTTACATATTAGGTTGATCAGTGCTATCATAAACCTTGACAGATTTATATAGATTAAAGCCAAATTCAGAGGTGAAAATGCAGATAGCGTATAAATGAAGCCCAGACATGGAATTTAGTTATTTTCAAGTGGCTACCTGGGATTTAATTACTCAGCATGTGCAAAAGGAGGATCTAGTCCTGAATCCCACTCAGATGGGTTCTGTGGGGTCACTGGGATTCTACATGTAAATTCTGCAGAACTGGGTGCTTGGTATAAATCCCAGGCAGAGTGAGAGCTAAATTGTGGCATTGCATGTGTTGTAAGTTAGGGCAGAATTTGGCTGTGGAGGGGACCAGATCAATGTGACGGATAGGGTAGGCGTGTTGCACAATTGAGGAAAGTTGTCAGTAGGAAAGTTGCTCAGGAGGAAAGTGAGGCCCAACACTGCAAGGTGATCTGAGAAAAACTGAGGGCTTTCAACTCCTATTGCCTTCGATGGAGGTTAAGGATGATTAGCAACTTGCTGGAGGCAATTGGCACTTGTGACAGGCAGGTAACTAAGCATAGAGGAATCAAGGCAGAAGGAAAAAGCAACTTTTGCCACTTTGTGGCATACAACACAATGAGACTCTGAAGAGGGACACACACTTAGTCCACATTTGCCATAGGATTCCATATGGGAGTGAATATACATTCTCAGGAATGTGACAGATGTCCTCTACTGTGGTGTAGGTGTAAATTAAAGTAGGAGGAAGGGTGCTTTATTTTAACCCTTCTGCTAGTCACTTAAGGCTGTCTGGATCACTGACATACCCTTGACATCTACTGTGTTAAGGTAAAATAAGACTGTGCCAGTGAAGAGTACAGGGATGACAGGAGAAGGTGACATTTCCCCCCATCCAAACTGGAGTAAGCATGTATAACTGCAGCTCCTCTTCTCTCACCCCAATACCTTGACTCCTCCATAAGAGGTAGTCATAAGTTGTCTCAGCTCTTCTTAGCTACTAGCACTGGGAGTTGGGGCCAAAGGATAAGGATCTGCCTACATGTGGATTTCAGGCTCCACCTCCATCCCAGCCCTCTGCAGTAGACTTAATATGGTGATTCTTTTTGTAGTGCACAATTCCTTGTAATTCCTGAGCCTAAGTGGTTCAGGAGACTTTGCATGGGTCCTCCACACTAAGGGTGAACTACACTGTGCCATGTGCTGAACTGAATGTTAGAAAAAATAAATCAGAGTGTATTGTTTGTGACTATGTGCCTGTAGTCACCACCCCATGTGAAAGAAGTTAGCACTTAAGAGATATTTCTCTAACTCGAAACACTAGATAAAGTGTGTCCCATTCAGTAGAAATACCAAAAAAAATTAAACCTCAAAAAGGAAGCAGGCATCCAATCCTGAGAAGTGCTGAATAGCTACATTTCCTGGGAAGTCCTAGGTACCAAACAGATGCTGAGCACCTGTAACTTCCTATCTTTATCTTTCATGATAATAAAATAAGCTTAAAATATAAAAGAGAATTCTTGAGCTTAGAAGGATATTTTTCAACTTTTGGACATTTTTTTCTGGATATCTCTGGATACATTTTTTGGTGAAGCATTGCTTTTATCATCAGAGTGTTGTAGAGATAAAGGGTAAGAAATATGTAATAACATTTAATTTTCTGATTTTTGCAGCCCCTACATCTGCAGATATTGTCCTTTTGGTTGACAGCTCTAATAGCCTGGGAAATAAGGCGTTCCCCTCTATGAAGTCTTTTATTATCAAAATGATCAATCATTTAACAGCGACTCCTAACCAATACCGTATCGCACTTGCCCAGTACAGTGACGATTTGCACGTTGAATTTCAGCTGGACACCTATAAAGCAAAGAACCCAATGATGAACCATGTCAAAAAGAACGTTGTATTCAAGGGTGGTTCAGTAAAAACTGGCAATGCCCTTCAAAAAGTTCATGAAACCTATTTCAAAGGACCAACTAGTGGAAGAGACAAAGAACGAATTTTGGTAGTCTTGACTTCAGGGGAATCAAAGGATGCCGTAGGAGAGCCTGCCAGGATCTTGAAAAGTGATGGGGTAAAAATCATAACTCTGGGGATTCAGGATGTTTCTCCTCAAGAACTGCAGTCAATGGCTACACCTCAATTTTCGTATACATTTCACACAGTGAGGGATCTCAGTATGTCTTCTCAAAATGTGACCAAGATCATTGAGGATGTTATTCAAACAGATATTCATGACATAATACCAACAGTTAAAACTATAAGTGTTCCTGAGAGAGAAGGTAAGGAATGCAAGGCTATGAAAAAATTGTGATCATATTGGTTGGAAGAAGTAATTCGGTGTTGGACAGAAAGACACCTTGAACATTTGGGCTAAATTTTCAAAATATTAAATGATATACTTATTTTAAAATAAGGAAGAGAACAGACATGTCCATGACCAGGTACATGTATATGCAGAGAGGCATGTAACACTCACATTTTGAAAATCAGTGCCTATCTGCTCATGACTTTATGCATGACTAACTCCTGACTCCACAAAAGTGAATGGAGAGTGGGTGGAGTGAAGATGTAACTATTCTTGCAGATATGGTAATTTTCAAGAGAAAATAGCTCTTGCTGTTTTATGCCGTGAAACAACTAATTAAAGGGCATTTTCCTTTGGGCTTCCTCTGACGTGGCTGGCATTGACCACTGCTGGAGACTGGATGCCGGAGTTAGGTGGACGGCTAATTTGATTCAGTATGGCAACTCCTCTGTTTCTAGATAAATTTGAATGAGGGAAACTATTTTAGAAGACTGTTCCATGGATTAGCCAAGAAATAGACAATTAATATTGTATTCTTTTCCTCTCTCTTCCCACTGCAGCTTGTAAGAGTGATTCCGTTGCTGATGTTGTGTTCATAGTAGATGAAGCTGTTTCAAAACCAAAATCTGAAGATATTAAAAATTTCCTGCAAGATACAGTCTCCTTCCTTGATGTGAAGAAGAATTGTACAAAGATTGGCCTAGTGACATATAGCAGTGAGCCACATGTGTTAGCTTTACTGAGTGAAGAAACAAACAAAACTGCTATTCTGCAGAAAATACAGGGCTTTTCTCCGAGGGAAGGGAAGGCCAACACTGGTGCTGCCATTAAGGCTACAAGGAAAAACATCTTCAGTGTAAAATATGGAAGCAGAAAGGCCCAAGGGATAGAGCAAATAGCAATTCTGATCACCCACAGACCCTCTGAAGACAATGTAAGTGAGGCAGCTCGTGATCTTCGGAGAGCTGGCGTGACTGTATTCACCATAGGCATTGAAAATGCTAACCACGCCCAGTTAACCCAGATAGCATCATATCCTCCACACCTATATGTTACTAAGCTGACAGAATTTTCTGACCTGCCAAAACAAGCCAGAACTTTACAAAAGAAACTCTTGAATCAAATTCAGGACAAGCAGTATGTCCAGTCTGAAAGAAGAGAACTACTTAAAACAGGTAAACCTTTCCCAGTACTGGTATTTATCTTTTCTCTATGTGGAAGATTTTTAAGTAGGGATGGTCCTGAATCAAAACCTGGATCCAAACCTCCCTGAACTTTTGATCTAGTTCCAAACTTTAGCCTTTGAGGAAGTGCAGTTCTGTAGCTGAATCTGAATCCAAACTGTAGCTCAGAGCTATCTTTTTAACATATTGACTGGTTCATGTTATTTTATTGAATTCATGCAAAGATCCTGCATCACGGTCTCCTAGTGGAGCAATTTATGTCTTTATGGAGTCCTCTTGGTGTCAGTGGGACTCTGCATAGCTGTAAACGAGGGTCCATGATAGCAGATCTCAGTGTAGGATTGGTGCCTAAATTTTATTTTCATTGGGTTAGCAAGGCAGGCTGGTGGTTTTTTTGTTTTTTTTTCTTAAGTAAATAGCTTTTTTTAAAAAAACAAAACAACAGCATCATTAATATGCATAAATGTTCAGTCTGCATTTCTGGTGTCTGCAGGCATGGTTGTGGCCAGGATTTTTTTATAGTTCAAGCAAACACAGCCTGGACAAACAAGGTTTTACAGCTCCAACCCCACAGAGTTTTGTCATCACACTGGTTGAAAAACAGAGACTGCGAGCCGGGGGTTCCCTTCATCCCCTCCCCACCCATGAAGAAGATAATTACAGATGCCTCTGAATGGGGTTAGAGAGCTCACTTGAATAAACATGTGGCTCAAAGCTCTTGGACCCAGGAAGAATCCAAACTAAACATCAGCCTCCTGACACTGTGGGCAGAAGGGCCGCCCAGAGGATTCCGGGGGCCTGGGGTCTTCGGCGGCGGGGGGCCCCCGCTTCAGCGGTAATTTGGCAGCGGGGGGTTCTTCCATTCCGGGACCCACCGCTGAAGTGCCCCAAAGACCCGCGGCGGGGGACCCCTGCTGCCGAATTACCACCGAAGCGGGACCCGCCGCCGAAGTGCAGCCAGGTCTTCGGTGGTAATTCGGCAGCGGGTCCTGGAACGGAAGGGCCCCCCGCCACCGAATTATCGCTGAAGACCTGGCTGCACTTCAGCGGTGGGTCCTGCTTTGGCGGAGCAGAAGGACCCCCCGCTGGCTAAAACCGGAGCGGAAGAAGCTCCGGGGGCCTGGGACCTGCGAGAGTTTTCCAGGGCCCCGGAGTGAGTGTAGGACCCTGCTCCAGGGGCCCCAAAAAACTCTCGTGGAGGGGCAAATAGCCCCACTTGCCCCCCCCCCCCCCGGTTGGCCCTGGTGGGCAGTGCATGAAGCCTGAAATAGATTCCTGCCACTCATCTGTATCCTGCATGTCCAAGTCGCATCTAACATATACACTATATCAAAAAACAGGAATAGGGAGGTCCACCCTCCTTTACAAAGAAGCAGTCAGTCTCTGCAGTTGTTGGCCAGAAGAGTAGGTGAGTTTGGGACCCTTAAGGTGGACCCTCCTACACAGTCCTCCATAAGGATAAGGTTTTTTTGAGGTTACACCCTATATTCATTCAAAATGTTACCTCTGAATACCATTTAAATCAGGTAATATAACTAGCTATTTTCCACCCAAAATATTATGCCACCAAAAAAGACAGGGAGCACCATTCTCTGGATGTTTGTTGAGCCTGAGCATTCTACCTGCAGATGACAGATCCCTTCAGGGAATCTCCTAATCTAGTTATTTCCTTTGCTTCCCCTTTCATACATTTGAGATTTTCTAAATGGATTTCAAGTTGCATCAAGCTGTGAGCTGATGGTGACCCCTCCCACACAAGGTATATAGGTTACAGCAGTGGCTTTGCTTCATGGAGTTCCCCTTCTGGAGATCTGTAGAGTGACAACATGGAGCTCTATGCCATTTTACTAGGCATTATGTCTTAGAATGAGTTTCATAGAATATCAGGGTTGGAAGGGACCTCAGGAGGTCATCTAGTCCAACCCCCTGCTCAAAGCAGGACCAATTTCAACTAAATCATCCCAGCCAGAGCATTGTAAAGCCTGACCTTAAAAACCTCTAAGGAAGGAGATTCAACCACCTCCCTAGGTAACCCATTCCAGTGCTTCACCACCCTCCTAGAGAAAAAGTTTTTCCTAATATCCAACCTAAACCTCCCCCATTGCAACTTGAGACCATTACTCCTTGTTCTGTCATCAGGTACCACTGAGAACAGTCTAGATCCATCCTCTTGGGAACCCCCTTTCAGGTAGTTGGAAACAGCTATCAAATTCCCCCTCATTTTTCTCTTCTGCAGACTAAACAATCCCAGTTCCCTCAGCCTCTCCTCATAAGTCATGTGCTCCAGCCCCCTAATTATTTTTGTTGCCCTCCGCTGGACTCTTTTTCCAATTTTTCCACATCCTGCTTGTAGTGTGGGGCCCAAAACTGGACACAGTACTCCAGATGAGGCCTCACCAATGCCGAATAGAGGGGAATGATCACATCCCTCAATCTCCTGGCAATACTCCTATTTATACAGCCCAAATGCTGTTAACCTTCTTGGCAATAAGGGCACACTGTCGACTCATATCCAGCTTCTCGTCCACTGTAACCCCTAGGTCCTTTTCTGCAGAATTGCTGCCTAGCCATTCGGTCCCTAGTCTGTAGCAGTGCATGGGATTCTTCCGTCCTAAGGGCAGGACTCTGCACTTGTCCTTGTTGAACCTCATCAGGTTTCTTTTGGCCCAATCCTCTAATTTGTCTAGGTCCCTCTGTATTCTATCCCTACCCTCCAGCGTATCTACCACTCCTCCAAGTTTAGTGTCATCTGCAAACTTGCTAAGGGTGCAGTCCACACCATCCTCCAGATTATTAATGAAGATATTGAACAAAACTGGCCCTACGACCGATCCTTGGGGAAGTCTGCTTGATACCAGCTGCCAACTAGACATGGAGCCATTGATCACTACCCATTGAGCCCGACGATCTAGCCAGCTTTCTATCCACCTTATAGTCCATTCATCCATCCCATACTTCTTTAACTTGCTGGCAAGAATACTGTGGGAGACCATATCAAAAGCTTTGCTAAATTCAAGGAATAACATATCCACTGCTTTCCCCTCATCCACAGACCCAGTTATCTCATTATAGATGGCAAGTAGGTTAGTCAGGCATGACTTGCCCTGGGTGAATCCATGCTGACTGTTCCTGATCACTTTCCTCTCCTCTAAGTGCTTCAGAATTGATTCCTTGAGGACCTGCTCCATGATTTTTCCAGGGACTGAGGTGAGGCTGACTGTTCTGTAGTTCCCCAGATCCTCCTCCTTCCCTTTTTAAAAGATGGGCACTACATTGGCCTTTTTCCAGTCATTTGGGACCTCCCCCAATCACCATGAATTTTCAAAGATAATGGCCAATGGCTCTGCAATCACCTCTGCCAACTCCTTTAGCACCCTCGGATGCAGTGCATCCGGCCCCATGGACTTGTGCTTGTCCAGTTTTTCTAAATAGTCCCGAACCACTTCTTTCTCCACAGAGGGCTGGTTACCTCCGCCCCATGCTGTGCTGCCCAGTGCAGCAGTCTGGGAGCTGACCTTGTTTGTGAAGACAGAGGCAAAAAAAGCATTGAGTAAATTAGCTTTTTCCACATCCTCTGTCACTAGGTTGCCTCCCTCATTCAGTAAGGGGCCGACACTTTCCTTGATTTTTCTTCTTGTTGCTAACATACCTGAAGCAACCCTTCTTGTTACTCTTAGCATCTCTTGTTAGCTGCAACTCCAAGTGTGATTTGGCCTTCCTGATTTCACTCCTGTATACCTGAGCAATATTTTTATACTTCTCCCTGGTCATTTGTCCAATCTTCCACTTCTTGTAAGCTTCTTTTTTTGTGTTTAAGATCAGCAAGGATTTCACTGTTAAGCCAAGCTGGTCACCTGCCATATTTACTATTCTTCCTATACATCAGGATGGTTTGTTCCTGCAACCTCACTAAGGATTCTTTAAAATACAGCTGGCTCTCCTGGACTCCTTTGCCTGTCAGCAGATGTATCCTTTCAGATTGCAGGGTCACGCTGCCAAACCATCAGGGTTCCCTGAGCCCTCCTCATTGAGTACTGCTTGTGAGCCACTTTGAATGGAAGATACCTAGGGACTGTCATTTGAAGAAATTCTGGTTACTTACCTTACAGTAACTGGTGTTCTTCAAGATGCGTGGTCCCAGTCTGTTTTCCACTTCCTAGCCTCCTTCCACTCTGCTTCTGATCCTTTCCTTGGGTTATTCATGGTAGAAAAGGAACTGGAGAGGTGGTCAGTCCATGTGGTCCCTTATGCCCTCGACTTGGAGCACAAGGAGGTGATGGGCAGAGATGTGGTTCAAGAGACACTGCTGTCAAAAAGTCTTCTGGTCTTAGGCACATGGAGTGCATGGGCACCTTGAGTGGCATACAGATAGGGATCCCATAACCTGAAGAACTCCAGTTATCATAAGATAAGTAACCAGCATTTCTCAGACATGGTTACTTTACCTTAAGGCTACAGCTACTTTGCACCATGATAACCTCACTCTCTGGCAGATTTTCGGCCACTGTGGAACTCCACCTGGGTTTTTGTCCTTGTATAAATACTGACAGGTTTCAGAGAAGGAGCCGTGTTAGTCTGTATCTCTAAAAAAAACTGGGCCCTAATTACATGTCTCTATGCTTTGGTGCTTCTCTCAGTGTTTCTCTCTTTACATTTTGTTATCACACTAATGCTGTATACAATTTCTTTTTTCATGTAGGATATGTGGACACAGAGGAAGCTGATATTTATGTGCTCATTGATGGCTCAACAAGCATTACTTCTGTTGCCTTCGGAGACATCAAAAATTTTTTGAAGGAAGTGATTAAGATGTTTAACATAGGGCTGAATAAAGTTCGCTTTGGAGCTGTGCAGTTCTCACATAACAGAAGAGTGGAGTTTGAAGTTGATGAATACAGCAAAAGAGATGATTTAGAGATGGCCATTGACAACATTAGGCAAATATATGGGGATACCTATATTGGAGAAGCTTTGACTGACATGCAGCCACTGTTTGAAAAGGCAAGGGAGCAGAGAGCTGGCAGGGTGCCTTGTCACCTCATTGTCCTAACAGATGGGGAGTCATATGACAGTGTGAAGGAGCCTGCTGAGAGACTGAGGAGTGAGACAGTCAATATTTATGCCATTGGTGTAAAAGATGCAAATGAAGCACAGCTCCTTGAGATTGCAGGGTCAAAGAGCAGGACTTTCTTTGTGCAAGAGTTTGATTCTTTGAAAAACATAAAAAATGAAATTGTTCAAGTGATCCATTCCGGAGAAGGTAAGGGAAATTTTGATTTTGCCCTTTGAACTCAGAGTGCTAATTGAACACGAAGCCTCCTCTTATATAACAAACAATTTCAAATTCAAAACATGATAAGCAGATTACTCCAGCCTGAATAACTGAAATGTATAAATATACTTTGGGCACATTTTGAACTGAGATGGTTGCAAGCCAATTATAAATAATGCAGTTTTCTTTCTTAAATCTATTATGTGTATGTTCAACATTTACTTTAAAAAAGCAAAGGTATTTTTATTTGGTTTCAATCAGAGCATCAAAGCACTGCTTTTCCTTCCTCCTTTTTTTTCCTCAGCTCTGTAACAAACAAGGTGGCTTTTCAACTGAAGAGGGGAGTCCTATGTCAAGTAGTGTGTTTCCAGCTTGTCATGTTGTGTTGCTATTGTCCCAGTGTACATACCTATGTCATGAATTGTTCAGGTGCCCACAGAGCACTAACCCTACTGTCAGGCTGCAGTCAGGCAGGGTGGCATTTAAGATAATTGTCTTTGAGACTGTGATGCTCAATAGCCTTCAACCCCCACCACACAGACACAGACACAGAGTAAGAGGAAAACAGATGCAAGCTACATTCTCTAGCAGTGAGCTATGTCAAGTTGGTGTTTGTGATTAACAGGTGCGTTATTAGAATGCTAGTGTCATATGCTTATACACAGCTGTAACCCCCTGAATCTTTTCTGCCTGTATTGATTTGTGAGCCACTGAATCTTTTTCTGTTTGGAACTGGAAGTGGCTCAGACAACCAAGCACAAGCTATATCTCTCCTGTGTTGTGTAAATGCATGTGCCTAGCAAATCTCTCCTTAGCAACCCTACTAAACTTATAGCAGTGCTGTCCAGTGTCATGCAACTCGTGTGGCACTCACACAAGCAGCAGCCCTGTCATACCTGCACTCAGCCCATCCGGATCCTCATGCCCCCAATTACGCTGCAGGGACAGCTCTGCAGTTGATTCTCCTGGAAGCTGCTGTGACACTCGGGTGACCTCTCTGCCTCACTTCTAGCTGCTCCCCAGTAGATTCTAATGCATAGCAGCAACTGGAGGAGGGGGCAGTAACAGCACATGAGAGAGGGCCCAGTACTGGCCCCAGGCTCCCTGACCCCAGCATTCTCCAGAGAGCACCCACCCATCCATCCACCTACTTCACTATTCCCCTATTTACCCAGCACAGCCAGAAATCTTAGCATTCACCCGTCTATCCCAGACCATCCTGCCCCAGTTAAGTCTATTAACTTATTTTTAATGTACAGCCTGGGTTATACTAATATAAATATGTTTTCTTCTATAGCCTGCAAAGAAATGACAGCTGACATCATGTTTCTAGTGGACAGTTCTGGAAGCATAGGACCAGAGAACTTTTCAAAAATGAAAAACTTTATGAGAGAACTGGTCAACAAATCTGACATCAGCGCAGATCGAATGCAGGTTGGGGTTGTCCAATTCAGTGGCACAAACAAGGAAGAATTCCAGCTTGACCGATATTCTTCAAAAAGTGACATTTTCAGTGCTATTGATAGAATGTCTCTTATAGGGGAAAATACACTAACAGGAAGTGCATTGTCATTTGTGGCTGATTATTTCAAGCCTCCCAAAGGTGCACGTCTGGCTGTCAAAAAGTTTCTTATCCTGATTACAGATGGGGAAGCTCAAGATGAAGTAAAAAGTCCAGCAAGAGCCCTACGTGATCAAGATGTTATTATCTACTCTGTTGGGGTGTTTAATGCAAATAAACCTCAGCTGGAAGAGATTAGTGGGAAGCCTGAGCTGGTTTTTTACGTTGAGAACTTTGATATTCTGAAGCACATAGAAGATGAGATCATCTTTGGAATATGCAGGCCTCATGAGGGTATGTAAGTACTGCAGTTTTCAATAACTCATGTCAATCTGTGTCTGTGTAGGAATTTTGCTCTGTCCAGATAGCTGAGTACTGTAATAAAGTAAATAAACAGCGTGCTTTCTCCTTGCAATGCCATCTTCTCTTGGAGATGCCTACAGAGATGAGAAGTGTGCGAGGAAAATGAAGGTAGAATTTGGCTCACAGTACCAGGAAACCTGTCCTACTAGCTTTCAAAGATGCTACATTCTCATATACAAATAATATAAATTTAATAATATTTCAAAAGTACAATATGTATGCTAATGGGTGTAAGAAAAGACTAAGAATCTGATTCTCACTTATACTAAAGCTCCTTTGTGGTAGTCTGGCAGTGTAAAACATCCTGGGGACTGATTCTTGTTTACACTAATGGTCTAGTTCTGCCCTCATTTACAAGGGTGCAACTTCTATTGAAGTCATAGAAATTGTACACATGTAAATGAGGGCAGAAATGGGCCCTATAGGTTGTATTTACCCGACAGACTTTAGTAGTACTCATTTACACAGGAACCCTGAATGGCCTAGAAGATAGGTGTATACACACACACACACACACACACACACACACACACACACACACAGTCTGGCCCCTATCTGTGTTGCCAGCAATACAGCACCAGAAACTAGTTTTGTTGGAACTGTATTTACAAGTTTCAGTTTGGGTTCCAGATGTGGTTCAAACCCAGTGTAGCCAAGTCTTTTAAGAAAATGTATTAACAGAAGCATTTAAATAGGTGCAAAAGAGGCATAAAACTGTGTGCAGATAGATGAAAATGGTAGTGAGTACCACATGCTACTCATTTTTGGGGGGCCCATCCAGGACTGTGTGAAATAAACTCTCACAGGAACTAAGGAGCGTCACAAACCTCTCCACCTTCCACTCCAAGTGCAAGGTGTTTTCCTTTGACCTTGCCTTCTCTAACATAAATATATGGGCAATGGGGGTGACATTCAAAACAACTCACTAAACACACTTTTGCCCCTGGGGAGAAGATGAGAGGAAAAAACACACACTGCTTAATACATGGCTGGAAGGCACACAGGTATTTTAAGGTGATGATTGCAGTATAAGAACCTATATAGAATAAAATTGCACAGATGGTTATCATTCTAACACTTCCCTGCAGAGGCTGCTATCCAAACCTTGCACAGCTTGCTGATGCACAAGAACCTGAAAAATGGAATAGCTCAGGGCCAGGTTATGCCTGGCCCCATACATGGTTGTACAACGGGGCTGGGGAGAGCACAAGGAGTCTCTCTCCTCTTTGCACATTGCATGTTCCATTTCAGGGGCTTACGGGACTGAGATCTGGGTCTCTCTTGCACTCACTTATTCAATTGCAGAAAACACATTTTTGCTGTTGCAAAGTGAGAACAGATCCAAAACCTGCCACTGTGTTATGCCCTAAAGGGTAAATATTTAGTTCCATGTTTAGGAGCTACAATGTTCTCCTTACTAAACTGTGAGTCAGGTATTGACTTCCCATCTCCTTGTCATAAATGCTGATCTTTAGTTTAGAAGGAGTTTTAATAGGTTTCACAAAAGACCCATTCAGCCCTTTTTGGTCACTGCAACGGAGGGCCTTGCGGGCTGTGCAGGGATGGCAGGGCTTCAGTCTCCAAATTGAACATCTTTCTTACACAAAGAAGAAAAAATTGCAATAGATCAAAAGCACAAAATAAATTCTGCTATCACTGCTGCCTGGTGGGTCTCCATGCATTTCAGTGTGGTTGCATAGATGTAAATGGCAGCAGAATTTGGCTCATTTCCATTAGTAAACAGTAAATAAAACTGTGTATGGTGACTCTGTAGAACAAGGGTCCCAGAAATTTGACTTAACTCAAAAAATGAAAATCTTAAAATATGTTTTGGGGGAAAACAAAAGCTTTCAATTGGTGCTTGTATTCTATTAGAATACAGATGCATAGATTTTTAAGGCTGGAAGAGGCCATTCTAATCATCTAGCCTGATCCCATTCTGTTGTGTGACTATTCATTTCTTCCCCCTGTCCATCTGGATTTTAGATAAAGTTGAGACTATCAGTTATTTTAGGATTAGTGGTTAGGCTCTTCTGTTACAGACTGATGGATTTCCCCTAACATAGGATGTTGAATTGTGTTATTGCCTCCAAAAAGTGATCCAAATTCACAAGCTTTGCTTGAATACAAGAGAACTAGTAAGAAAGATTCAGTAAGAATCTGTACTTACTTACCTGTTTGGGTTTTTTGTTTTTTTGTCATTTGTTCTTCTACAGAATTCAAAAGGCAAGAAAGATTAGATGTTGTGTTTGTGATAGATGGATCTGGGAGCATAGATTCCTCAGAATATCAGACCATGAAAGACTTCATGATTGCCTTGGTGAACAGATCTGATGTTGGTCCAGATAGAGTTCAGTTTGGAGCTGTAAAATATTCTGATGAACCGGAAACGTTTTTCTACCTTAATAACTACATAACAAAATCCGAGATTGTTAAGGCTATCCAGAATGATGCAACTTTAGGAGGTTCAACGTATACAGCCAAGGCGATTGGCTATTCGGAAGCTCTGTTTGCTCAGGAGCATGGCGGCCGCAAAAGCAAGGGAGTTCCACAGATTCTTATAGTGATAACAGATGGTGAGTCCAATGATGTAGCACAGCTTGGTGACACAGCCAAGAGATTAAGAGACAATGGAATTATTATCTATGCAGTTGGGATAGAAGGAGCAAAACCTGATCAGCTTTTGGCCATGGCTGGATCAAAAGACAAATATTACTATGTGGATACTTTTGAAGGACTCACAAACAGAGCTGTAGCAATATCAGAAAAAATATATGATGATTCAAAACCAGGTAAGTGTTTGTTTTACTATTCTATACAGTTTAAACTTTCCTCATAATTTTATTTAAAAATTGGCAAAGATGGGGAGACACATCTCTAAAATCTCAAAGTAACGTGTATGGCTTAATTTGTATATCTAGCTTCTTGTGGTATTCTTTTCTCTTTAGCAAGCCAAGCTATAGGCAAAAAGGGAAGTTTCTTAAAGCTTAAACTTACTTGATCCTACAACTGAGGATTTTCATTGCTTAAATGGTTGATATTATTGTTAGTCTGTGCAGGTTCAAAAGTTTCATAAAGGTAAAATTAGGGCACTAACTTTTCACTTTAAAAGGCCCGAGTTCAGGTTTCACTTTGATTCGACTAGTTGTTGTGGGGATGGGCATTTATCTACATCACAAAAGCACCACATGATTTGGCCTGGTTGATGAGCTCTGCTGAGGAAATAGGTGAGAACAGGCAGATGGGGACTATTGCAAGTGGCAATCAAAATGCAGGGGCAACTATGAGGAAACTTACACCATGCAAACTGCACAGTGGCGTCCTCTAGTCCAGTGATGGGCAACTTGCAGTCTCTCAGGGTACTCCGCTGGCGGGCCGTGAGACTGTGTGTTTACATTGACCATCCACAAGCAAAGCTGCCTGCAGCTCCCAGAGGCTGCAGTTCGCCATTCCTGGCCAATGGCAGCTGCAGGAAGTGGTGGCCTGCACATCCCTGTGGCCTGCAGCTTCTCGCAGCTCCCATTGGCTGGGAATGATGAACCGCGGTTACTGGGAGCTGTGGATGGTCAGTGTAAACAAACTGTCTCGTGGCCCACCAGCGGATAACCCTGACGGGCTGCAGCTTGTCCACCACTGCTCTAGTCCCATACAGTTATGCATAGGTCTACACTTTCCAAACCCCTGTGCTGTATAAAAACACACATTTGAGTGACCAACTAGTCAGATTGATCCTCATTTGCCGGTCCATGCTCCTGTCTATTTGCCCACATGCTATAGGAGGGATCATAGAGAGCTTTGCACTCCAAAGGAGTCACTTGCATCTTTGCAAAGAGACTGTAAAATGCTACTCCTACTAGTGAGGAAATCCAGTTTAGTAGCATTCTATGCCCACAGAATGTGTAATGTGGAAGTCAGTGGAGAATCAGGCCTCATAATTTCTACTTTTCCTAATGCCCTTCTCTGTCCCTTGTTAAAAACCAGTACTTTAGCTGCACTTTCTAGGTTGCTGGTCTGTGCAGCTAGTTGAGATTTGTTACAAATAAATTGTCAAATTTGGTCCTTTTTAGCGTTCGGAACTGTTTGCAAATAAATCCTGTTTACTGGCACATACTCCTAAATGTTCACTGAATAGCCTCTGCCATTGGAACAGGGTGGTTGGCTCCATGTGCTGGATAGCCTGGGGCTCAGCCAGCCCTGATTGCAGGATGAACCACACCTGGGTTGAATCAGGAGCTGGCAGGATAAAAAAGAGCAGGAAGCCTCAGGGGGGTGGGACAGAAAGTTGTAATCAGGTTTACAGGCTGCATGGACTGATTGAGAAGGCCCCTGTAAAGGCCCTGAGTCAGTAGGGAAAAAAGCTGCAGTTGGAGGAAGGTCTCTAGGCAATGAGGCCTGGGAGAGATCCTGAACAAGCAGGGAGAGACTGCAAAGGCCAGCTGGGATGAAGACTGTGTGAGGTTGTGTTTTGTGTGTTAATCTGGAAAGACCTTGAACTGCCTGGGGCCTACAGGGCCAGTATGTGTCAGAGGACTCAATAAATGGGATGTCTTGGGGGGGATTCTTGGAACCACTTCTGAACTATGAGTTCTAAGGGGCCCTGAAAAGGGGATAACAGAGCCAGGGTGCTGTGGAATGATCTCTGGCTGCAAGGGGTTGCCCAGGGGGGCAGTAAGCAGCCCCTGTGCTACAGTGACCCTATGGGCTTTTTGCTAACTGGTCACTTATTTTCTATTCATTGTGTTAGCTGGCCAACATACATCACATGATGATGTTTCTGCTCCCTGATTGGATGAGTATAACATGTTCTTTATTCGCATTTAAAAAAAAAGTAACAATGTATTTCTGGTATAAATTTTCAGATGAGCATTCAAATTAATATTCATGGCACTCCTGTGCCTCCCACAGTTTTCTCACTTGTCTGGAAGCTGTCAGAATACTTTCAAATCTTGAATAACATGATTCCATGGATACCATCAGTGTGAATGTATTTATTCACAAGAATATTTACAAATTGCTGTTTGTATTATTTGACCAGTGCCTTGGGTCAGAGTGGACTGTAATCAACCTCCCCTCCTGGGGCTACTGGAGTGCTATTGTCCACCAAACTTCTTTAGATCATCAGTAGCGTGACAGCTGTACTGCACCTCAGAGGCAAGCACTATAGGGGCTAGGTCTTCCTCCCAGGAAGCACTAGCAGGCATGCCTGTGTGAATGAATAGTTGAGTACGGCTGGGAGGAAGGTTATGTATACTCTTATTACAACACCTTAGGCTAGATCTACACTGACAGTGGGGTGCAGAGTACATACACTGCATGCCCCTCTACCACAGGTACAAAGAGCATGAGGCAGAGAGGCTCTGCTTAGGTAAATAAAGACATGCCAGAACCTTAGGGCATATATCCTACACTCACTCCATGCCCAAGTCGTGCCTCCCCGTCTATGCTATTTTTATCAGTATAGTGTCCCGCTTGTGAGGAAAGGCTTCAGCAAGCATCAAGCAAAGCGGAAAGGCTCTGGCAGCTCCCTATTGCCCGAGCCTTTATCCTCCATGAGAGCCTTCCACCGTGGTGGGTAGCTACACAGATCCTATATACCACCACCAGTGTAGACAAGGCTTTTGTCAGTTACAACAATGGCAATTGTTAACTTGGCCATAAGGGGAAAGCCCAGTAAAGGGTTAGGGCTCCTGAAGCCTAGTAGTTGAGGTTCTTCTAGTCCATTCTGTTATGAGGACAATTGCAGAACACCTGCTGGAAATGTGTAAGGTCTGCAGTTCACTGGCTTATTGGGTGGGGGGCGGTGTCCTTCCATGCTAGCATCCAGCTGTTGCACAGACTGCTTTCCCCATTGTGAGAATTAGGCTGCCCCTGCATTGCCCCACATGCCCTGTTTTATGTATGCCTATACGACTGTCCCTTTACAAATACTTTGGAGGGTTTCTGCTTCTGGAACCTCCTCCAAGCTTCCCTGTATTCAGCAATGTCCTTCGCCTGAATCTCTGCTCCTCCCCACAGGTTCTGTGTGAGCCTGTAATAGCCCACTGTTACTTCAGTCTCAAAAACCTCACCCCATGGAGCTCTGCTCCCACCAGCGAGGAACAAAAATCCCCATCCCATGCAGGATCCAACCAGGAGATGCCTGGGAATATAGGCTCATAGCGACATCTCCCTGACCACGTAGAAAAACTGCAGGAAGAGCTTTGGAGTGATCTTAAAGCTCCAGCTCCAGAAACTTTTCTCATTCCTCCAGCAGCAGAGCAGGGAACAGGTGGGGAGTTCCTTCACTCACCCCCAATCAGGGTCCTCATGTTATCAGAATTTTTGTCTAAAATACAAACTCTGATCTGCCTTTACACTTGCTGATTGCCCAACTGATTTGCTGTTTGTCCTAATCTCCTTCTATCTCTCTTCGGGTACGTCTTCACTACCCGCTGTATCGGCGGGTAGCAATCGATTTCTCGGGGATCGATATATCGCGTCTCATCTAGACGCGATATATCGATCCCCGAACGCGCTCATGTCGACTCCGTAACTCCACCAACGCGAACGGCGGTAGCGGAGTCGACGTGGGGAGCCACGGACATCGATCCCGCGCCGTGAGGACGGTAGGTAATTCGATATCAGATACTTCGACTTCAGCGACGTTATTCACGTAGCTGAAGTTGCGTATCTTATATCAATTTTCCCCCATAGTGTAGACCTGCCCTTCAACTACCACATTCATCCTGCTATAGGATATCAGCCAGCCTCCATCCCTCTTTCCTTTTTCCTTCTGAGCTTTCCTCCTCCTCTTCCCCTCTCCCTTGTGCGCATTCTCTGAGCTTAAAAATAAAGTGAGCTTTAAAAAAACCCAAATAAGATTATGATTATTTCCATGTAATACAAATATACAGGATGTGTGCAGAACCACCAGAGCAATCAGTCTTGTACTTATAAGCCTTGTCCTGCTCTCAGCTTCCCCATTTCCTTTGTGTTTGTCTGCACTTGTTTTGTCTTGTCTCTGTTTAGACTGAAAACTCTTTGAGGGCAGGGATCCTGTCTTTTATTTGTCTGTGAAGAGCCCAGCACATTATGAGCACTATATAAATAATAAGCTAATTTTCCTCTTTTTTTTCCATTTCAGAGTGTGAAATTCAAGCAGACCTTGTTTTCTTGATTGATGGTTCCAGTAGTATAGACCAAACTGACTTCACCAGGATGAAGGATTTTTTGAAAGATCTACTAGATCAGATTGGTTATGATCAAAATGTTCAAATTGGCATTGCCCAGTACAGTGACAGGTATAAAAGAGAATTCAGCCTGGGTGCTTTCCAGAGCAAATCAGAACTGAGCATTCAAATTCAGAACATTAAGCAGATGACAGGAACTAGCACTTTAATTGGAAATGCACTTAAGCAGGTGAAGGAATTCTTTGCACCAGCACGCACCAGAAGAGTAACAAGAAATGTCCAACTGGTTTTGCTGGTAGTCACTGATGGGAAGTCGCATGATGATGTTGCTGCACCAGCAGAAGATCTGAGAAAGGAAGGTGTTCATACATATGCTATAGGAGTTGGGAAAATTGATCACTCGCAGCTCATGCAAATAGCTGGCATCCCGGAGAGGAAGTACACTGTTAATGATTTCAAAGAGCTGAAGATTATTGAAAAAAGACTAGTTGGTGACCTATGTAAACCTGATATTCCTACAAGTAAGTATAAATGAATAAGGGGGAAATTCAGATTTCAATCCTGACTTCTTGCCTCTGTCCCACCTCTAGAGGTATTTTTCTTTGAACTTGTATTGTTTTTGACCATCACTGAGGACTAGTAAAAGCCAGGTTTGAATTTTCTAGCTACAGCATTTATAAATTACTCTGGCCCAAAATTACTGATTGGAACATGCAGGGAAAATGCTCTGTTTACATACTCCTGTAACACACAAATTACTGCACCTGTTTTGCTCCTACTTTCAAAATGAACTAGGGGGCTGCACACTTTGTCGCTTCCGTAGGTCAAGCTCGTTGCTCCTCTCCCATCCCCCTCTATTTCAGGGATTCACTGCAACCCAATCCTCATGGCAGGGGCTCTGTGTGTCCCCTCCTCCTCCCAGCTTCCTCTTCTCCCCTCACCATTCTTTTTTTCTTTGTCTGAGAGACAAGTAATAACAGACTTGGTTGAAGCTGCCTTCTCAGCAGATGCCGGTTAAAATGTTATTGTATTTCATCCAAACGGACAGGAATGCCATCAAGTTGACTGTAGGCTTCTCGCTATGTCCAGCCAATAGAAATTCACCTTTGGGCAAAGTCAAAGCATGCTGGGACAGCTCCATGCTGAGAAGTTGTAACAAGCTCCCTGGTGGCCACTCCTCCTTTCTTGTACTGAGCAGATCTTGGCAGAAGGCAGAATCTGGCCTGCTAACCTCCACTGCCTTGAAAACAGAGCTTCTGATCCTTTACCATCACTTTCCTTTGGCTTGTATGCCAAGGTTTTCCCCTACCCCCACCCCTGTGCTTCTTCCCTTTGCTTCTAGGGTATCTGGATCCCCTTGCTACAACTATTCTGATTTTTAGCCTGCAAGTCATTGACTCAGAGGAGCCTCCTTTTTACTTTCCCATTGAAGAAAGGAATTTATTTTCCTTTGCCTCGCCGGATATTTTACTCTTCACCTCCTCTTTGGGCTGGCACTTTCTCTGCCCTCACAGCCATTGTCAGAGCACTGAGCTGCTCTCTCCTTTTCTTTCACTAAAGCCTGGTCCTAGAGCTTGAGAATAAAGAAAATAAATCGTCTCCAATCTGGAGAAGAGTATCACTTGCTTCCTTTTCCCTGTATGCCTTTGCCCTTTGTCCTCTTTCTCAGGTGTGGGAGTGCAGCTGCTCTGACGCTGTCCCGTAGTAGCACTGACAGTAGCAAGAACATAGAAAGATGTAATTGGTGGCAAAAAATAAGTGATTTGTTCACAAGGTGAAGACCTACCATAATTTTTTTTAAACTAATCTAAATTTGAATATTTCAATTTAATCTTTTAAATTGAATCATATATTTTATTTACACATTGCAAATTCTATACTTTCTTCCTACTTCATAGCTTTAAATTGCTAAAGTGGATATTTTATACTTATTTTATACTGTTTTAGATAAGTTTCCTAACTGTTGGAATTTGAGGTTTTACACAGACTTTTTCAGTTGAGAGATTTCACTCTTAAAATTCTCATTTATGCAGAAAATAATAATTCCAGTTCCCCATTAACCCTTACTGTGAGAACAAACACAAACTCAACACAAAATAGATAAGCTATATTTACAACCAACACAATCTTGGATATATTGAACTTCCATAAGTCAAGAAACTGGAATGCTTTGACCAGGCTGTACTCCTCCATCAGCAGTTGCAGTTGGGAGCCATTGGCACTTGTGTTCTTTATGTGCTCTTGAAAATTTCTTTGATCCTTAAGCTCATTTAAGTAATTAACCTTAGGATATTTTTTTTAAAAATGCCCATTTGTATAAATAAAAGTTCATAATAACTGTGATGCAGATGAACATAAGAACGGCCGTACCGGGTCAGACCCAAGGTCCATCTAGCCCAGTATCCTGTCTACCGACAGTGGCCAATGCCAGGTGCCCCAGAGGGAGTGAACCTAACAGGCAATGATCAAGTGATCTCTCTCCTGCTGTCCATCTCCACTCTCTGACAAACAGAGGCTAGGGACACCATTTCTTACCCATCCTGGCTAATAGCCATTAATGGACTTAACTGGATAAATTCATGGAGGTTCTCTTTTAAACCCTGTTATAGTCCTAGCCTTCACAACCTCCTCAGGCAAGGAGTTCTACAAGTTGACTGTGCGCTGCATGAAGAAGAACTTCCTTTTATTTGTTTTAAACCTGCTGCCCGTTAACTTCATTTGGTGGCCCCTAGTTCTTATGTAACCCTTCTGCCCCTCTGAGTTGGCAGCAACAAGGGCCGGGTTCAGTATCCAGGGGTTCCGTTTCAATAACACAATGCAAAACCGGCTCGAGCCCCCACCCAGTGACCTGGGACAATTACCTACCACCCCCCCGGGCGCCTCTAGGAGGCAATACTTCCCCACTCGCAAGCATGAAGTCTGAGTGTAGCAAAATCCTTTTAATAAAGGAGGGAAACAATGTGGCATCACGTTGGAGAGACACCACAAACAGGACTATACACAAACCATAAGCAAAACCCCCCCTCCAAGTACATTTGGCACTGTCCTTAGGGTCTTAAGTCCAATCACCCCAAAGTCCAACAACCCAAAAGTCTCAGTCTCCGGTCAGTGCCACCCCAGAGTTCAAAAGTTTATCTGCAGAGTTTTACCCCCCCCATCCTGGGTGGAAATGGGGGGGGGGGGCACACACAGGGTGCTAGGGACACCTTACGTGGGCCAGGGCCGACTGCCCCGCTTCTCCGTGGCGTTCTGCTGCAGCCTTCACCACGACTGGCTCCACTCCACCAGCTGTGCCGCTCCTCCAGCAGACCCGTGAACCACGTCAGCCGTCCCCCACAAACCACTCCACACTGCTCACTGTTCCATGGGCTGCTCCAACGTGCTGCAGACTGCTCCGCTCTGCCAGCTGCTTGGTGATAGATCTTCAGGCTCTCCCACCACTTAACACAGCACTCAGTGATCTTAGCTTAGTAAGCTTAGCTCTTTTAGTGATTTCAGCTCCTAGTGATTTCAACTTGTAGTAGGAGAGCCCCACTGCCACATGGCCCAACGTGAATTCAGGTCAGCAGCCTCTAGATGGTCTCCTAAAGGATTCAAAATTAGCTCTGCTCTTTAACAGTGGAGAGAGGAGGAAGTGCAATTGGTGTTCCAGGCCCTCAAAGGGGCCCATACCATCAGGTACACACACCAGTCCCCAGCCTCTCTCCCTTCACTGGGTTTTGGAACCCCTGTCCCTTGTCTGGCAAGTACTATTTAATGTAGGTTGAGTCATTTCTGTCATAAAGCAGTCTCATAGTTCCTCATTCACATAATTAAGGTAACAGCCCCTTTTTTTCCTTCCTGCCCCAATAACAAAGAAATTGGGGATTCCACAGTGTGAAAATAACCTTCCCATGCTGCTGTGTGTTATGCTAAGTGGAGTGGGTTTACCAATGCAAATGCACATTCCTAAAATTCCTTTGCCCACTCCTCATAATGTACCACCAGATGTCAGGGTAGGGCTCATCCTGACTCTGCTTACATCCTCCCCCCAGCCGAGAATTTGTCGTCCCGACAAATCACATACCCTACTATACCAACTTACTGGTCCCCTCCAAAGGGCCTCAGATAGCCCACTTTAGCTTTCACAAACCTGTGTGCTAAAGGTATTGGCTCCTCACTAATCACCCCAGGTGCATCGTAAGTTAGCCGTTTCACTGGTCTTATTACTCTGTCTCGCCTATGAAGAAACTCTGTTGCTGTGGTAGGGGGGACATCCTCTTGAGTGACGGATGGGGAGGTTTCCTGTGAGTTCCCCTCGGATACTGGCATAGGCCCCTGCATTTCTAGTTCTAACCGTGGAGGATCGAAGGTGCTTGGGACATCTTCCATCTGTATGTCGCCACTGTCCAATAATCTGTGTAAGTCATTACATGGGGGTTCCACCAGTGGCTCAGGAGTGTCAGAAATGGGCCTAAATACTTCTGCCATAGGGTTTAGGGCGGAAGAGGAGGTAGTCTCTTTTGATTCAGCTGATCGAGAGTGCAATCTTGTCTTCATCCTAGGATACACCATGGTTGTGTCTTCCTCCTCAGACTCACTCTCAGATGTGCTGAGTAGGGGTAGGTTAGCTGCAGGAGGCTGGCTGTCCACGTTGGGAAGTGGCTTTGGTACAGCACCTTCGTTCTGCCCAATTGCCCTGTTGTGGCCCATCTCATAAGGGCTGCCTACCAATTCCCCCACCGGGAGCAAAAGGTTTCTATGCACGGTCTTTGTCTGCCCTGGACCCTCTTCAGGTTTGATCTTGTAGACCGGCAGGTCTCCTAGCTTTTCCATCACCAAGTAAGGTATTGCCTTCCATCTGTCAGCTATCTTGTGTTTGCCAGCAATACCCAAATTTCGCAGCAGGACTCTGTCCCCTGGCTGGAGCTCTTGCGGACGTACTCTAGCATCATATCGATGTTTGTTACGATCTGCATTCTTCTGAGCTGCAGATGCAGCTAAGTGGTAAGCATCCCGCAGCTTTTCTCGTACTCGGGATACATATTGCTGATGGGTTTCATAGCTATCGCCATCCTCTGATACACCAAAGCACAGGTCTATGGGTAATCTTGGTTCTCGCCCAAACATCAAGAGATATGGGGTGACTCCCGTAGCATCATTCTTGGTGGCGTTGTAGGCGTGCACCAGAAATGCAACATGTTGGCTCCAGGTTGCCTTCTGCTCTGGCCGCAAAGTCCCTAACATATCTAACAAGGTTCGGTTGAACCTCTCTGGCTGAGGGTCACCCTGCGGGTGATAAGGCGTTGTCCTCGACTTTTTAATTCCTGCTATCCTCAGCACCTCCTTCAGAAGGTGACTCTCAAAGTGTCGTCCTTGATCCGAGTGTATCCGGGCTGGGAATCCATAAACTGAGAAATATTTTTCCCAAAGTACCCGAGCGACAGTGGTGGCCTTCTGATCACGTGTGGGATATGCCTGCGCATATCGCGTATAATGGTCGGTCACGACCAGAATGTTCCCAATATTCCTCTTGTCCACTTCTAAAGACAAGAAATCAATGCAAACCAGCTCCAGAGGTTTGTTGCTGGTAATGTTCTTCAGATATGCAGCCCTCGTGGGCAGAGTTTTCCTTTGAACACATCGAGCGCAGGTCTCACATTTCCTGCGAACATCCTCAGCCATCCAGGGCCAATAGAACCTACTTCGGATAAGTTCCAGGGTCCTCTCCATCCCTAAATGTCCAAAGTCATCATGCAGGGCCCTCATGGCCAGGCCTCTGTACTCTTTTGGCAGCACTAGTTGGTTCCGTTGCCTTTGTAGAGGGTCTGTGGTCACACGGTGTAGCACTCCCTGAATCAGTTTTAGCTTGGTCCATTCTCTCAATAGTAGTTTGCCCTCTGGGGTAGGTGGGACAACCGCAGCTGGGCCTCGCCCCTCCCTTTTGGCAAGTAGCGTATCACGAATGTCAATATCTTGCAGCTGGGCTTCCTGCCAGTCAGCTGCATTGAGCATGGGCAAGGGAGATTGGTCCAAAGCAATATAGTTCACTGAAGCAGAAGGCACGCATTCAGGGGGCAGTCCCAAAGCTTCAGCAACGCATCCATGAAGGCTCTCATGGGCCTCTGGCTCTCGGCGACTCACACTGCAAATAGCTCTCACTCCATCCGTGGGTATCACAGCAACTCCTGGTGCTTGTGGACGCCTGGACAATGCATCTGCATCTACATTGCTTCTCCCTGATCGGTATTGAATGCTGAAGTCATAGCTAGCCAAAGCGGCCACCCATCTTTGCCCTGTAGCATCCAGTTTAGCACTTGTTAACACATAAGTCAGTGGGTTGTTGTCTGTCCACACCTGGAACTGAGCACCATACAAGTAGTCTCGAAATTTCTCAGTGATGGCCCATTTCAAGGCCAAGAACTCCAGCTTGTGGGTGGGATAGCGTGTTTCACTATCAGACAGTCCTCGGCTGGCAAAGGCTACAGGTTTACGCGTGCCTTCCGCCTCCTGGTACAGTACTGCTCCCAGACCCTCCAAACTGGCATCTGTATGCAGGATAAATGGTTTGCTTGGGTCAGCAAAGACTAGGACAGGGGCATGAGTTAGGCAAGTAATGATTTCTCGAAAAGCCTTTTCACATCTCTCATTCCACCGTGGCCCAAAGGGTTCGAAGGGGCCATAGTGTCTCTGCACGGAAGGCCTTTTATTCCTGGTCTTAGATTTGTTCTTGCTGGACTGATATCCCCTGGTAAGATCATTGAGGGGTTTTACAATTGTAGCATAGTTTTTTACAAATCTGCGGTAGTAGCCACTAAACCCAAGGAAAGTCTTGAGTTCTCTGTAGTTGCTTGGACGTGGCCATGTAGTGAGTGCTTCTATTTTATCAGGATCAGTACTCACACCCTCTTGGGACACGATGTGGCCCACATACTTCACTGAGGTCCTGCAGAACTGGCATTTGTCAATTGAAAGCTTCAAACCATAATCCTCCAACCTATCAAGCACTTTAAGAAGTCTTTCTTCATGCTCTTCCAAAGTTCTTCCAAACACAATCAGGTCATCCAAATAAACTAACACTTGCAGTAAATTCATGTCTCCCACAACTTTCTCCATAAGACGTTGAAATGTGGCAGGTGCTCCAGAAATCCCTTGGGGCATGCGTTCGAACTGATAAAACCCTAATGGGCAGATGAAGGCTGTCTTCTCCTTATCTTCTTCACCCAGAGGATCTGGTAGTAACCACTCCGAAGATCCAACACAGAGAACCACTGGCTTCCCAGTAAACAGTCTAAAGCATCTTGGACTCGAGGCATTGTGTACTGATCAACCACTGTACGGCGGTTCAGGGTGCAGTAGTCAATACACATCCGGATTTTCCCATTCTTTTTACGGACCACCACAATGGGTGAGGCGTATGAGCTGCGGGACTCTGTAATGATGCCATTTGCAGCCAGCTCTTGAAGATGTTGTCGCACATCTTCCATCTCGGAGAGAGCAAGCCTCCTAGATCTCTCTCGGAAAGGTCGGGAGTCATGAAGTCTGATGTTGTGCTCTACTCCTTTTGCACATCCCACATCCCACTCATGCAGTGAGAACACCTTGGGTCTTTCACAAAGTTTCCTCCTCAGACGATCTTTCCACTCCTCCGACAATGGTGAATCTCCAAAGTCAAACTTTGCTGGGTCTATTGTCGGAACTTGAGTCTCGCACTGGGGTTTCACAATTGATTCAGGCTCGAAGAGGTCTGCTATCTTTTGTCCTTGCTTCACAACAACATCTCGACTTGTTTCATTAGCAATCAGTATAGTCACCTTTTCCTGGGCTTCAGCAGGTAGGGTTATGACTCCACTGGGGACCAGCACTCCTTCCGGGAGCTCTCCTTCAACTGGCTGCTCTATCATTGCTAATGTCCCTTTACTGCCTTTCAGCCTGGTACTCATGACAAGCACCTCTTGCTCTGTCCTTGCGGGCACTACTAAGGGGGTTGTGCCCATGTACTTCAGTGCCCCAATCGGTAGCTCAGATGTCTCCGTTTTAGCACTCTCAATCTTCCTATAGGCTTCAGCACAAAGCGTATGGATCATCAGGGTACTCAGGTACTGGTCCCCAGCCCGTCGTCTGCAGTAATCCGCGAGCACCTTAAAGAGACTGGAGTTGGTCCCTATCAGCACAGACACATCAGAGGTCCCTTTAGGGTCAGGGCATATTAAGGCAGCTGTGTCTACCTCTTCCGTTACCCCAGCAACCTCCTCTGGGAATTCCAGGTGCACTATGACATACCGTTGGTAGGGGTATTCATCCATGCTGAGGCCACACAGACCAGTGCCAGTCAGTGGCTGTATAGGCAGGTGCCTAAGCATCTGTTGGTAGAATGACTGAAATATAATAGTCACTTGAGATCCAGTGTCAAGCACGGCTTTACACTCCACCCCTTCAATCCTCACCATGACCTCTGCTCGCGGCCCTATCAGTCCTGCAGGGATCCCAGCTGGACGGTCTCTTTTGGGGGAATCTTCAAATCCTGTAGGTCTAGGTGGTCTCTGTCCCCAGACCTTCCGGCCGCTACTGGGTCTCTCCCAACTGCTCCTCAGCTTTTCATACACTAAGGAGGGGTTCTCTTCCTTATGGCAGTTAGTAGCACTGTGCCCATCCTGGCCACACCGATAGCAAAAGAATTGCCCTTTCCCCCTTCGCCGGGGTGGGACATTGGCTCTAGATACTGACTTCTCCATTGTCACAGTCTGAGGCTCCTTATTCCTGGAAATCTTAGCTCGGTCAACGGTGCTTTGCAGCTCAGCTATCCGTTCTGTCAGGACCTGCATTTGTTGGGCAAGTTCCTCTGTAGTGCTCACCATCAGTACACTGGCCATTTGCAGTGGCGTTGTGCTGGCTGGTTCCAATGTTTGGGCTTCCCAACACTCGCTGGCAGCCTGCCTTTCTTCCTCTTCCCTGACCTCCTTTATCAGCTGGGAGTAACTTGGGGGATGATCCTGCCGTTCTCTTAGTCGGAGATGAAGTAGGATCGGGTTCTGATACCGAGTCCCTCTTACAACTTGAGCCAGTCTGGTCTGATCCATCTGCTCAGCAGTCACTGCTCCCCTCATAACAGCTCTCTGAAGCAGTCTCTCCAGCCTCTGTATATAGGCTGAAATTTTCTCACCCCTTTCCTGTCGGGAATCAAGGAATTTACAGTAACTGTCTTCAGGGCTCTCTACGCTCCCAAAGGTATTATCAAGGGCCTCTAGGCAGTCCTTCACACTGACCTTAGGGTCAATGAGCTTCAGGGTGCGAAGTACATCTAATGCTGGGCCACTAAGGCTCTCTATTAGACATCTTCGCTTTTCTACATCAGGTACGGCCCACGCCCACAGCATTTCAGTGGTATGCTCCAACCAGGGTTCAAACTCCTCTTCCCCAGCAAATAACCTTAACTTACGACAAGAGTTTGACGTAGCATAGGCCAACACAATCTTTTCCAATATATGCCCCAGTGCTTGTGCCCAATCATTGGCTGAGGCTGCCGCCCCTGAGCTAGGGGCTGCAGGACTGGGGCCCAACAAATCCGACATATTAGCCATTATATAAACAGTAATTGCCTCAAAATATAAAAACAATTGTTTCCCAATACAGTGGAACACTCAACAGGTGCTTGCGAGGGGTACTGACCCAGGGATCCCGGACGAGCCCCCCAAAATGTAACCCTTCTGCCCCTCTGAGTTGGCAGCAACAAAGGCCAGGTTCAGTATCCAGGGGTTCCGTTTCAATAGCACAATGCAAAACCGGCTCGAGCCCCCACCCAGTGACCTGGGACAGTACCTACCACCCCCGGCGCCTCTAGGAGGCAATACTTCCCCACTCGCAAGCACGAAGTCTGAGTGTAGCAAAATCCTTTTAATAAAGGAGGGAAACAATGTGGCATCACGTTGGAGAGACACCACAAACAGGACTATACACAAACCATAAGCAAAACCCCCCTCCAAGTACATTTGGCACTGTCCTTAGGGTCTTAAGTCCAATCACCCCAAAGTCCAACAACCCAAAAGTCTCAGTCTCCGGTCAGTGCCACCCCAGAGTTCAAAAGTTTATCTGCAGAGTTTTACCCCCCCCCAGCCTGGGTGGAAATGGGGGGGGGCACACACAGGGTGCTAGGGACACCTTACGTGGGCCAGGGCCGACTGCCCCGCTTCTCCGTGGAGTTCTGCTGCAGCCTTCACCACGACTGGCTCCACTCCACCAGCTGTGCCGCTCCTCCAGCAGACCCGTGAACCACGTCAGCCGTCCCCGCAAACCGCTCCACACTGCTCACTGTTCCATGGGCTGCTCCAACGTGCTGCAGACTGCTCCGCTCTGCCAGCTGCTTGGTGATAGATCTTCAGGCTCTCCCACCACTTAACACAGCACTCAGTGATCTTAGCTTAGTAAGCTTAGCTCTTTTAGTGATTTCAGCTCCTAGTGATTTCAACTTGTAGTAGGAGAGCCCCACTGCCACATGGCCCAACGTGAATTCAGGTCAGCAGCCTCTAGATGGTCTCCTAAAGGATTCAAAATTAGCTCTGCTCTTTAACAGTGGAGAGAGGAGGAAGTGCAATTGGTGTTCCAGGCCCTCAAAAGGGGCCCATACCATCAGGTACACACACCAGTCCCCAGCCTCTCTCCCTTCACTGGGTTTTGGAACCCCTGTCCCTTGTCTGGCAAGTACTATTTAATGTAGGTTGAGTCATTTCTGTCATAAAGCAGTCTCATAGTTCCTCATTCACATAATTAAGGTAACAGCCCCTTTTTTTTCCTTCCTGCCCCAATAACAAAGAAATTGGGGATTCCACAGTGTGAAAATAACCTTCCCATGCTGCTGTGTGTTATGCTAAGTGGAGTGGGTTTACCAATGCAAATGCACATTCCTAAAATTCCTTTGCCCACTCCTCATAATGTACCACCAGATGTCAGGGTAGGGCTCATCCTGACTCTGCTTACACTTATATTAGGGAACAAGTAAATAAATTTTCCTTATTCACTTTGGCCACACCACTCATGATTTTATATACCTCTATCATATCCCCCCTTAGTCTCCTCTTTTCCAAGTGGAAAAGTCCTAGCCTCTTTAATCTCTCCTCAGATGGTACTCATTCCAAACCCCTAATCATTTTAGCTGCCCTTCTCTGAACCTTTTCTAATGCCACTATATCTTTTTGGAGATGAGGAGAACACACATGTACGCAGTATTCAAGATGTGGGCGTACCATGGATTTATATAAGGGCAATAAGATATTCTCTCTTATTCTCTATCCCTTTTTTTAATGATTCCTAACATTCTGTTTGCTTTTTTGACCACCGCTTCACACTGCGTGGATGTTTTCAGAGAACTATCCACAATGACTCCAAGATCTTTTTCCTGATTTGTTGTAGCTAAATTAGCCCCCATCATATTGTATGTATAGTTGGAGTTATTTTTCCCAATGTGTATTAGTTTACATTTATCCACATTAAATTTAATTTGCAATTTTGTTGCCCAATCACTTCATTTTGTGAGATCTTTTTGAAGTTCTTCACAGTCTTTTTTTGGTCTTAACTATCTTGAGTGGTTTAGTATCATCTGCAAACTTTGCCACCTCACTTTTTACCCCTTTCTCTAGATCATTTATGAATAAGTTGAATAGGATTGGTCCTAGGACTGACCCTTGATGTCCCTGCAGCCTGCGGCTTCCCACAGCTCCCATTGGACGGGAATGGTGAACTGTGGTCACTGGGAGCTGCGGACAGTCAATGTATAGAAACTGTCTTGTGGCTCACCAGCGGATTACCCTAACAGGCCGCAGGTTGCCCACCACTGCTCTAGTCCTATACAGCCTACACTTCCAAACCCCTGTGCTGTATAAATACACACATTTTAATGATCAACTAGTTAGATTCATCCTCATTTACCTGTCCATGCTCCTGTCTATTTGCCCACAGGCGATAGGAGGGATCACAGAGATCTTTGCACCCCAGAGTAGTCACTTGAATCTTTGCAAAGAGACTCTAAAATGCTACTCCTACTAGTGAGGAAATCCAGTTTAGTGGTGTTTTATGCCCACTTCATGCTTGTGTACCGGAGCGTGTAATGTGGAAGTCAGTGAAGAATCAGGCCCCACAATTTCTACTTTTCCTAATGTCCTTCTCTGTCCCTTGTTAAAAATCAGTACTTTAGCTGCACTTTCTAGGTTGCTGGTCTGTGCAGCTAGTTGAGATTTGTTGCAAATAAATAGTCAAATCTGATCCTTTTTTAGTGTTTGAAACTGTTTGCAAATAAATCCAGATTTCTGGCACACACTCCTAAATGTTCACTGAATAGCCTCTGCCATTGGAACAGGGTGGTTGGCCCCATGTGCTGGATAGTCTGGGACTAAGACAGCCCTGATTGCGGGATGAACCACACCTGGGTTGTATCAGGAGCTGGTAGGATAAAAAGAGCAGGAAGCTTCAGGGAGGTGGGAGAGACCTGCATGGACTGATTGAGAAGGCTCCTGTAAAGGCCCTGAGTCAGTAGGGAAAACGCTGAAGTTGGAGGAAGGTCTCTAGGCAATGAGGTGTGGGAGAGACCCTGAACAAGCAGGGAGAGACTGCAAAGGCCAGCTGGGATGAAGACTGTGTGAGTTTGTGTTTTGTGTGTTAATCTGGAGAGACCTTGAACTGCCTGGGGCCTACACGGCCAGTATGTGTCAGAGGACTCAATAAAAGGGATGTCTTGGGGGGGATTCTTGGAACCACTTCTGAACTATGAGTTCTAAGGGGCCCTGAAAAGGGGATAACAGAGCCAGGGTGCTGCAGAATGATCTCTGGTTGCAAGGGGTTGCCCAGGGGGGCAGTAAGCAGCCCCTGTGCTACAGCGACCCTATGGGCTTTTTGCTAACTGGACACTTATTTTCTATTCATTATGTTAGCTGGCCAACATAAGTCATATGATGATGTTTCTGCTCCCTGATTGGATGAGTGTAACTTTTTTTTTTAACATGTGAATAAAGAATAACAAGTAACAATGTATTTCTGGTATAAATTTTCAGATGTGCATTCAAATTAAAATTCATGGCACTCCTGTAGACACCGTGGTGATTACAACACTGCATTTGGCCTTCGTCCCACAATGCCTGTTCTCGCTTCTCTGGTTATCAGTTTGAACTCTACTGCCCTGCCCTCAGGTGACCAACCTTCAGCCCCACCCCATACATTCCTTTGCAAATTTGAAAGTCCCCTTCCTGTTTGCTCAGTGACGTGTGCAGTGGTGTCAGCGCATCTTTCCAGGTGGACATGCCTGCTCCACGCACCAGGTGATCCCCCACTAGGAGCAATGCCGAGCTGCTGGACCTCATCAGCATTTGGGGAGAGGAGGTTATCCAGTCCAAGCTGCGTTCCAGCCATAGGAATTATGATACCTACGGATAGATTTCATGATGCATGACAGAAAAGGACCATGTCTGGGATACATTGCAGAGTAGTGTTAGGCCTGAAAGAAAATGTTGCACAAAACAGTTATGCCAGCCTGACCGAAGTCAGGCTAACAGGGGTTTCTGGGTAGTCCCTGAGTGGAAAAACACCAAGAAGCATACTTACAAAGAGCTGGGAAGAAGTGAGATATGAGAAGAGCTGCATTCTTGTACCAGATGTGCTGTGCTGAGAACAGTTTGTTTAAAGAACAGATAAGGAGCCTCCCTGTCTTCATTCCCTGGTTCTGTTCTCTGTCTGTTCTTAACTCCCCCCTGCCCGTTTCCTAATTTCTGGTGCTCGTCACCATGCTAATAAGAGGGTGATAAGACGCCATTAATCACTTAATGCTGTAAGGTATAGGAGAATAGGTACGCATGTATACTAAAAGTTTCTAGTTGTTAGGAGAAGGGGGTGGGTTGCTTAAATGAATAATCTATGATGCAACGGAACTGTCTATATAAACTTATACTAGTTGTAAAGAGTATGCTGGTTCTCTCTGGAGACGGCTGCTCTCTATTGTTGTGTGCACCCTTCAATAAAGAGCTTTTGATCGGACCTTGCTGGTGTTGCCTATCTCTCCACGGTCAGACAACCAACCTCGCCATCTGGGTTCGGGTCCCCGACAGTAGGGTAAACATGAAGGAGCTGCGGAATGCCTACCGCAAGGCACAGGAGGCAAACCATCGCTTGGGTGCTGCGCCCATGAGCTGCCAATTCTACAAAGAGCTGGACGCGATATTCGATGGTGACCCCACCTCTACTCCAAAGACCCCTGTGGATACTTCGTTGGCTCGTGTGACAGTTGAGAGTGGACTGAGCCAGGGCACCTGAAAATTTGGGGCATCCTGGGTCTTTGTGTTCACCCCTCCGTCCAGTGATGAGCTGCCAAAATCATAACAACTGGTTCCCTCCTCACCCCAGAAGGGATCATGCCCCCCCCCAGCGACCCCTGCCCCATCCACCCCCCTTCCCTGTACCCTGACAGCCCCTGGAACTCTTGCCCCTGACTGCCTCCCACCGCCCCATCCAACCCCTGATCCGTTCTGACTGCCCCACCAGGACCCTTGCCCCTATTCGATCCCCTGTTCCCTACCCTCTGACCCCCAACCCCTGTCCACTCCCCACCCCGAACTCCCCTGCCCTCTCCAACACCCCCTCCCTGCCCCCTTACCGCGCGGCCTGGACGTGGCTGGCGGTGCTACAGTCTGGCCGCGGCTGGAGCCGGGAGCCCAGGGATGCGGGGCCGGGGCAGGAATTGGCATATGGGTAGGTGGGGTCGTGGCCGCCGCCCTGCCCGGTGCCGGGCAGCGGGGGAGCCCGGCGGCCGGGGCGGGACGCGGGGCCGGGCAGGGCCGCGGCCGGAGCCCGAGCCCGAGTCGGGCGGCCGGGGAAGGACGCGGGGCCAGGCAGGGCGGCGGCCGGAGCCCGAGCCCGAGCCCGAGCCCGAGCCTGAGCCCGCGCCGGGCAGCCGGGAGGGACGCGGGCCAGGGAGGGACGCAGCCGAGCGGGGCAGGGCCGCGGCCGGGCGGGATGCGGGCCGGGAGAGCGGGGCAGGAGCCGGGCGGCCCGGGAGGGATGCGGGGCCGGGGAGGGACACAGCCGGAGACCGGCCGGGGCGCATGGCCCTCCTCGTTCCCTCTACCCCTACCTGAGCTTCGTCTTCCTGGGCGTGAGCGGGAAGCCTGCTTGCTTCTCAGCCCTCCCAGGCTTCCCACGCGAAGAGCTCGTTCGCGGGAAGCAGGGGCGGGAGAAGAAGCAGGGCGGAGCATTCATGGGAGGAGGTGGAGGCAGAGCTGAGGTAAGCTGGGGCCGCAGCAGCCAGCGCTTGTTAAATTTAAATGCCCTTTTAGAACAAATTGTCCCAGGCGGGACAACCGGTTCTAACAGGGCGTCTAAATTTAACAACCGGTTCGCGCGAACTGGTGCGAACCGGCTGCAGCTCACCACTGCCTCCGTCTCTTCCTATCCCTGTCCTGTCCCTTTTTGCAGGCTCCCACAGCTGGCTGCTCCAGTTTGATGAGTCTTCCTCCTGAGGGGAAGTAGTTACTTAAAAGTAAAAAAGGCTTCCAGCCTGCCAGACCTATTACCACAACATTGAAACTGTTAATGAGCCATTAAAGTGGTAATGAAGCCATTTAACAGGCATTTGTCAACCTCAGGTATATACTGTCAGTTTCTGAAATTACTGACTAAAACAGTTGTGCATTTCTGTAATATTTACTCAGAACATGTTAGTCTATAGGAGCTGGTGAAGATTATAAAATCACATCTCTAAAATATCCTTGCATAGATTTTTAGATGCACAATCTGAGTATTCATCTTTAGCCTTAAATGCTTGCATCTTCAGAAATGTTTTTTAAAATAAATCCTTCAAAAGACCACCCTTATCTAAAATACTTATTTTAATTTTAATTACTATAGTATAAAAAACTTGCTTCCAAAGTCTTCCTGTCCTTTCTGTCCATCCCTTTCTCCCTTCACCCCCTGTTGAAGAGAGCCCTTAAAGGGACAACACTCTTTTCCTTCCAGATAGCTGGGCAAAGGAGTTTCCCTTTCTTTACTTTTGACTATTTGATGAACGAGTTTTAAAATCCGTACCTTAGTAAGCTATAAACTCCTTTGTTTTGCCTTAAATCTTTGGAAACATATTTTTTTAAAGTTGGTGAAATTTCATAAATATGTCTATTGTTATGGAGATCACACAAAGTAAATTAGTGTTCCCTTTTTCTAAAAGCAATGAACATTGTTACAAACACACTAATCCTCTGTGACTGATTAATTTAAAATAATGTCTTTATTTCAGTGAGATAAATATGTAGTAATCGGGAATGAGTACAGGCTTAAGAGTACATTTAAAATATAAAATCAGTTTAGAAATACTGATTAAGAAAATGTAAAACAGAGAAGCGCTGCATCATGTATTCAGTAATATTTAATGTTGTATTCAGCAAGACAGCTGACTTGACCTTACTACAAAGTTTTTGCAAATAAATCTCTGACAAACTTCAGGGTATATCAAAAAACCTGGGCATCAATCCTGGAAAGACACATAAAAGCAGACCAATGGTCCTCTGTAGAGGTACAAGCAGGGCCGGCTCCAGGCACCTGCTCAGCAAGCAGGTGCTTGGGGCGGCCAAGGGGAAGGGGCGGCATGTCGAGCACTTCGGTGGGTCCCTTGGTCCCTCTCGGAGGGGAGGACCTGCCGCCGAATTGCCGCCAAAGAAGAAAGCGGCATGGTGGAGCTGCCGTCGATCGCGATCGCTATCACGGCTTTTTTTTTTTTTTCCTCCCGCTGCTTAGAGCAGCAAAAGCTCCAGAGCCAGCCCTGGGTACAATGGTCTGCGGCCTGCACACCAATCTGTACCATTGAGGTCCAAGGCCTTAAAATACATTTGTTTAAATATACTTTCAACAATGTCTTTAAATGTCTATTTTCACAACGTTATTATTTTATATATACTAACAATTGATATGGCACTTTTTAAAGAGATGATTTTTTCATATTCATCCACTTTTAATCATTTAGTCAAATAGTAAAGGTACGAATGATAACACTGGATGTATTTATTAGTATATTTGCAAAGAGATAGTCAAGTGCACACAGAGCTATAGATGGGGGCTATTTTAGATCAGGAAAAATCAAGAAATATGTACAAGTCAGATGTGACCATAACAAGTTTCAGTGACCACTGCTGAACAATAGGTAGTCAAAAAAACAAAAATTTCAAAACAAAAGATATGTAGGATTTAAAGCAATGTGAAGTTCTCTTTGAAGCTTTAGAAAGGTTTACATTTCACAAATCTCAGTTAAGATAAAAAAGGAAACTTGTTTTTAAAACGAAACTGGTTCATTCAACTGTCCAACTTTTCCTGCACAAACATATTTATATTGTTAGGGCTGATCCAAGCCCACTGAAGCCAGTGGAAAGACTCTGATTGACTTCAGTGGGTTTTGGATCAGGCCTTAAAGTTTTAGGACCCAAACCTGCACAGAGCTGGGCACTACTAACCTCCACTGAACTCTTACATTCCGATATCTGTTTGAAAACGTAAGCAGAGCGCATCTGTCCAGACAGTGTCCTTTGGAAGGATTTTTCTACACTGCACTGTCCCACAGTTTGGACTATGGGGATATGAATACCAGTATGCAACAACGTGCTGCAATGTAATTCCTCTGTGAGGATGCTGCGGGTATGAACTAAAAAGTTCCCGGTTCACATTATCAGGACTACATTAACACAAATTAAGAACTTTTTAGTTTGCATGTGCAGCACCCACAGGGGAGAATTACAGTGCAGTATTGTAGTCACACCCTTGCAGTCCAAACTGTGGGTCGTCACTGTAGTAGACATAACCTAAGATGCATTTGATGGAGTTTTCAATACTTGTAATTTGAAATCAGGATATTATCTATTAATTGTTGAACACCAAAGCACCTACAATTTGTGCGTCTGATCCTACTCCCATCAAAGTCAATGCAAGAAGGAGTGGGCCTAAGTAAAGACCAATCCTGCAAGAGGAGAAGCACCCTTAATTCCCACTCAAGTCAATTTTACTTGAGAGAACTCTGTAAATCTTACAAGGATCTCTGTAGCTCACAGGATCAGGCTCCTGGATGATACATTCATTCAGGTAGGAAATGTGTGGCATCTATGTTCTGTAAAGAAATAATGAATACACAGAGATAACAGAAAAAATACTTAATCCGCTAGAAGAATTAAATTCGCTATCAAATACACCTTACAAAGAATGCTGTCTTACAAGGAGCCATCTGCGTTCACTTACAAAGAGATTATTTTTTTGAACGTTAGCTTTCAATACAGTAGAATCTCGGTGTTATGAGCTGACCAGTCAACTGCACACCTCATTTCGAACTGGAAGTATGCAATCAGGCAGCAGCAGAGACAGAAAAAAACAACCAACCAACCATAACAACAAAACAAAAGGAAACAAAAAACCCCAAACAGTACAGTACTATGTAAAATGTCAATTACTAAAATATAAAGGGAAAGCAGCATTTTTCTTCTGCATAGTAAAGTTTCAAAGCTGTATTAAGTCAATGTTTAGTTGTAAACTTTTGAAAGAACAACCATAATGTTTTGTTCAGAGTTATGAACATTTCAGAGTTATGAAAAACCTCCATTCCCGAGGTGTTCATAATTCTGAGGTTCTACTGTACTGTGGTAATGAGTGCCAGAAAAATATTTCTCCCACCTCTTTAAAAAGCAACCAACAAAACAAAAACAAAACCACCCAACCCTCCTTCCCCTTGAAAAACCCAATTATGTCTCAATCTAGCGCTTTGCACTAGATTTACATGGACTCTATCTTACCTGAGCACTTCAATCTCCTCTGTGGTGAACATAAGAACATAAGAACATAAGAAAGGCCGTACCGGGTCAGACCAAAGGTCCATCTAGCCCAGTATCTGTCTACCGACAGTGGCCAATGCCAGGTGCCCCTGAGGGAGTGAACCTAACAGGCAATGATCAAGTGATCTCTCTCCTGCCATCCATCTCCATCCTCTGACGAACAGAGGCTAGGGACACCATTCTTACCCATCCTGGCTAATAGCCATTTATGGACTTAGCCACCATGAATTTATCCAGTTCCCTTTTAAACATTGTTATAGTCCTAGCCTTCACAACCTCCTCAGGTAAGGAGTTCCACAAGTTGACTGTGCGCTGCGTGAAGAAGAACTTCCTTTTATTTGTTTTAAACCTGCTGCCTATTAATTTCATTTGGTGACCCCTAGTTCTTGTATTATGGGAATAAGTAAATAACTTTTCCTTATCCACTTTCTCAACATCACTCATGATTTTATATACCTCTATCATGTCCCCCCTTAGTCTCCTCTTTTCCAAACTGAAGAGTCCTAGCCTCTTTAATCTTTCCTCATATGGGACCCTCTCTAAACCCCTAATCATTTTAGTTGCTCTTTTCTGAACCTTTTCTAGTGCTAGAATATCTTTTGAGGTGAGGAGACCACATCTGTACACAGTATTCGAGATGTGGGCGTACCATGGATTTATATAAGGGCAATAATATATTCTCAGTCTTATTCTCTATCCCCTTTTAATTATTCCTAACATCCTGTTTGCTTTTTGACCGCCTCTGCACACTGCGTGGACATCTTCAGAGAACTATCCACGATAACTCCAAGATCTTTTCCTGACTCGTTGTAGCTAAATTAGCCCCATCATGTTGTATGTATAGTTGGGGTTATTTTTTCCAATGTGCATTACTTTACATTTATCCACATTAAATTTCATTTGCCATTTTGTTGCCCAATCACTTAGTTTTGTGAGATCTTTTGAAGTTCTTCACAATCTGCTTTGGTCTTAACTATCTTGAGTAGTTTAGTGTCATCTGCAAACTTTGCCACCTCACTGTTTACCCTTTCTCCAGATCATTTATGAATAAATTGAATAGGATTGGTCCTAGGACTGACCCTTGGGGAACACCACTAGTTACCCTCTCCATTCTGAGAATTTACCATTAATTCCTACCCTTTGTTCCCTGTCCTTTAACCAGTTCTCAATCCATGAAAGGACCTTCCTTTATCCCATGACAGCTTAATTTACGTAAGAGCCTTTGGTGAGGGACCTTGTCAAAGGCTTTCTGGAAATCTAAGTACACTATGTCTACCGGATCCCCTTGTCCACATGTTTGTTGACCTCTTCAAAGAACTCTAATAGATTAGTAAGACACGATTTCCTTTACAGAAACCATGTTGACTATTGCTCAAGAGTTTATGTTTTTCTATGTGTCTGACAATTTTATTCTTTACTATTGTTTCAACTAATTTGCCCGGTACCGACGTTAGACTTACCGGTCTGTAATGCCAGGATCACCCCTAGAGCCCTTTTTAAATATTGGCGTTACATTAGCTAACTTCCAGTCATTGGGTACCGGCCGATTTAAAGGACAGGTTACAAACCTTGGTTAATAGTTCCGAACTTCACATTTGAGTTCTTTCAGAACTCTTGGGTGAATGCCATCTGGTCCCGTGACTTGTTAATGTTGAGTTTATCAATTAATTCCAAAACCTCCTCTAGTGACACTTCAATCTGTGACAGTTCCTCAGATTTGTCACCTACAAAAGCCAGCTCAGGTTTGGGAATCTCCTAACATCCTCAGCCGTGAAGACTGAAGCAAAGAATCCATTTAGTTTCTCCGCAATGACTTTATCATCTTTAAGCGCTCCTTTGTATTTTCATCATCAAGGGGCCCCACTGGTTGTTTAGCAGGCTTCCTGCTTCTGATGTACTTAAAAACATTTTGTTATTACCTTTGGAGTTTTTGGCTAGCCGTTCTTCAAACTCCTCTTTGGCTTTTCTTATTACACTCTTGCACTTAAGTTGGCAGTGTTTGTGCTCCTTTCTATTTGCCTCACTGGGATTTGACTTCCACTTTTAAAGTCTGTTTATCTCTCTCTGCTTCTTTTACATGGTTGTTAAGCCACGGTGGCTCTTTTTTAGTTCTTTTACTGTTTTTCTTAATTTGGGGTATACATTGAAGTTGGGCCTCTATTATGGTGTCTTTAAAAGAGCCCATGCAACTTGCAGGATTTCACTTTAGTCACTGTACCTTTTAACTTTTGTCTAACTAACCCCTCATTTTTGTATAGTTCCCCTTTTTGAAATTAAAGGCCACAGTGTTGGGCAGTTGAGATGTTCTTCCCACCACAGGGATGTTGAATGCTATTGTATTATGGTCACTATTTCCAAGCGGTCCTGCTATAGTTACCTCTTGGACCAGCTCCTGCGCTCCACTCAGGATTAAATCTAGAGTCGCCTCTCCCCTTGTGGGTTCCCGTACCAGCTGCTCCATGAAGCAGTCATTTAAAGTATCGAGAAATTTTATCTCTGCATTTCGTCCTGAAGTGAAATGTTCCCAGTCAATATGGGGATAATTGAAATCCCCCACTATTATTGGGTTCTTAATTTTGATAGCCTCTCTAATTTCCCTTAGCATTTCATCATCACTATTACTGTCCTGGTCAGGTGGTCGATAATAGATCCCTACTGTTACATTTTTACTAGAGCATGAAATTTCTATCCATAGAGACTCTATGGAACCTGTGGATTCGCCTAAGATTTTTACTTCATTTGAATCTACACTTTCTTTAACATATAGTGCCACTCCTCCCCCTGCACGGCCTGTTCTGTCCTTCCGATATATTTTGTACCCCGGAATGATTGTGTCCCATTGATTGGTCTCAGTCCACCAGGTTTCTGTGATGTGTCTCTCTGACCTTGAGATTCACTAGCTTGCACTGCTCTGATTGTCTGTGGCTTATCATTCAAGGAAAAATCAGGTCCCAATGGAAAGAACATTCTGACTGGCTGATTTTGTTTAGCTGCAGTTTGTTTGTCTTTCTGAGATTACTTTGACATAGATTCTTTCAGTGCCTCCGCTCTAAAACAAATATTTTGTGTTTGTTTACAGCAACAACAAATGTATGGTTTAATTATTTATTTGCTTGTTCATGCTTCCATATAATTAACATCAAATGGAGAGATGTAAACAAAACATCTATTTTGCTCTTGCTAAGGAAGTCACTTCATGTACATACGAAATGCACACTCAGGAAGTTCCTGATGCCAGTATCTCTCTCTACTTTCTACTGTAGTAAGAATGGCAAAAAATACACCAAAAGTAATTAGCATATAAAACAATTTAGGCACAATTCATTTTCCAGTTTCTGTTGCTTTTAAAATTATGCTAGTTGGAGGATTTATGTGAGAATGTACTTATGTTTTGGGAACCCAAACAGAATAATCAAAATCCATTAGGATGTTCACTATTCATGGGGATATGAAGAGATTTAATTTATCATGTTGAGATGGACAAGGGTATTGAAATAATATCTGCCAGAACTCAGCACACTACAGACCATATTTTAATGTCAGCTACATTGTTGATTTATGTGGAGTTACTCTGGATTTATACCTGTGTAACTGAGATTGGAATCTAGCCTACTAAATGTACTATATATACACTGATATATATACAGAGTAAACTAAAGGGTTCGATTTTCTCCTGCATCAAAGCTCCACTCAGAGCAGGGGAGGGCTTGGCTCAGTGCTGGCTCGACCCCAGCATTAATTAGAGTAGCCAGCATTAATTAGAGTAGACACTGGGGACACAGTGTCAGCAGAGAACTGACATTATGAAACTCCATTCTACTCTTAGCCTGTCCTCTCCCTACCCCAGCATATCACCATACCCCTGGAGCAGTAGACACAGGAGCTGCTTCTATCAGCTTTATGCCAGTGGGGAGCTCTCCTCCAAAAGGAGAACTTTTCATGGGCCATTTCAAGCCATCCTCTTTGTGCTACCTGAGCAACACAAAATGGACAGAGTGGACAGAGAATCCAGTTTAAAGTAGGCATTGTAACCCGACACCAGTGGTTTGCATGAGTATTTTGTAAGTACTCACCTATCCAGTGCTTGTCTAGCCAGCTGTTTGAGTTTTGATTGAAGGATTGCATCTGAAGTTTCCTCAGCCTTAAGAGAAAAAATAACATAGCAGGAATTGTAAACCTTACTGTCAATCTAATTCCAGATGTACAAGTCACACTGCCAAATATCCGCTAGTTATTTTTCCCCTGTAGATTTTAACCTCAGTTTTGCCATAAGACTTGTACTTGGGGAAAAATTATTTTAATGCAACCTGCCTATGACTTTCCAGTGGCATGATGATTTAAACCCTGGTGATCTGATATAAATTACAATATAAAAGAAATATAGTAACTCAATGATATTTTATTAAGTATTCTAAGTTATTGTGATGAAAGAGAAGCAAATTTTGTCTCAGGTAGACAGCAAAGCAAGAGAAAAAAATGATTTGGGGAACATACTATATGACACAGATGCTGTTTAATTGTGAATTCACCCCCATTCTTTGATATGGCCAAGTAAATTTTGCTGAACGCTTACAACTAGGGTCAGTTTTTCTGCCGTTGGTTTCCAAGTTGCATCCACAGTATTGGCACATGCAATGTGTAAATGTGCCTTTATGGGCAAAGCTGCCTGTTTACAGGTGGTGAGTGCAGGTGCAATCAAGTGTAAGTGAGGCTCCATCGTCTGGGAAAACTTAGGCCCTGATCCTGCAATTGGATCTGGACTTGGTAGACGTCAGTGGGCCAACCTATGTAGCCCTCTGTGACAGCAGCAGTTTTTCACATGGTTAAGAAAAAACATTTCTGTGAACTTTGACTGAACAGCATTTTAAACCCTTCTGGTACATGAACCCATTTTGATAGCGTCTATACCTTTCAAACACAGAAATGGATACTCATGCAAACATTTTTACTGTAGTGTGAAATATGTCCAGTAGTGTGGTAATATGGAGGGTCCACCAAAGATAACTGCACTGCCTTAGCCCAGCAAAGGAGCTTAGCCCAGACCGGCTGCTTTGTGAGGGCCTCTTCACTACCTGGGCATCACAATAATGTGTCCTGCAGGGTCTGGATAGGCTTGGACATATGGGGAATGTGCATATAGGTCTGGGTGGGGATGGGCCATGGAATCATAGAAGATTAGGTTGGAAGAGACCTCAGGAGGTCATCTAGTCCAACCCCCTGCTCAAAGCAGGACCAACATCAACTAAATCATCCCAGCCAGGGCTTTGTCAAGCCGGACCTTAAACACCTCCAAGGATGGAGATTCCGCCACCTCCCTACGTAACCCATTCCAGTGCTTCACCACCCTCCTAGTGAAATAGTATTTCCTAATATCCAACCTAGACCTCCCCCACTGCAACTTGAGACCATTGCTTCTGTCATCTGCCACCACTGAGAACAGCCTAGCTCCACCCTCTTTGGAATCTCCCTTCAGGTAATTGAAGGCTGCTATCAAATCCCCCCTCACTCTTCTCTTCTGCAGACTTAATAACCCTAGTTCCCTCAGCCTCTCCTCGTAAGACATGTGCCCCAGCCCCCTAATCATTATCTTTGCCCTCTGCTGGATTCTCCCCAATTTGTCCAAATCCCTTCTGTAGTGGGGGGACCAAAACTGGATGCAATGCTCCAGATGTGGCCTCACCAGTGTCGAATAGAGGGGAATAATCACTTCCCTCGATCTGCTGGCAATGCTCCTACTAACACATCCCAATATGCCATTGGCCTTCTTGGAAACAAGGGCACACTGCTGACTCAAATCCAGCTTCTCATCCACTGTAATCCCTAGGTCCTTTTCTGCAGAACTGGTGCTTAGCCAGTCGGTCCCCAGCCTGTAGAAGTGCATGGAATTTTTTCCTTCCTAAGTGCAGAACTATGCACTTGTCCTTGTTGAACCTCAGCAGATTTCTTTTGGCCCAATCCTCTAATTTGTCTAGGCCACTCTGGACCCTATCCCTACCCTCCACCATATCTACCTCTCCCCACAGTTTAGTGTCATCTGCAAACTTGCTGAGGGTGCAATTAATCCCATCATCCAGATCATTAATAAAGATGGTGAACAAAACTGGCACCAAGAGCAACCCCTAGATCCAAATCCCTCTGCACCCTTGGATGCATTAGATACCACATTGATACCGGCTGCCATCTAGACATCGAGCCGTTGATCACTACCCAATGAGCTTGACAATCTAGCCAGCTTTCTATCCACCTTATAGTCCATTCATCCAATCCATACTTTTCTAACTTGCTGGCAAAAATACTGTGGGAGACTGTATCAAAAGCTTTGATAAAGTCAAGATATATCACATCCATCACTTTCACCATATCCATAGAGCTAGTTATCTCATAGAAGGCAATCAGGTTGGTCAGGCATTACTTGCCCTTGGTGAATCCATGTTGACTGTTCCTGATCACCTTCCTCTCCTCCAAGTGCTTCAAAATGAATTCCTTGAGCACCTGCTCCATGATTTTGCTGGGGATTGAAGTGACGCTGACTGGTCTGTAGTTCCCTGGGTTCTCTTTTTTCCCTTTTTTAAATATGGGCACTATATTCGCCTTTTTTCCAGTCGTATGGAACCTCCCCTGATCACCATGAATTTTCAAAGATAACTATCATAAACAGATAGTTAAGGGTTAATGCCTCTTTTACCTGTAAAGGGTTAAGAAGTTCACCTAGCCTAGCTGACACCTGACCAGAGGAACCAATGGGGGGACAGGATGTTTCAAAAGGAAGGAGGGAAGTTCCCTTTGTCTTGGTCAGTTTCAGCCGAAGTGGAAAAGATCAAGGAAACAGCCTCTTATCAAAGTAGTAAGTTTTAGAAAAGAATACATAGGTTTATGTTTATTTTCTTTTGTGACTTTTTCTTTGTGCAATTAGAGGAATAATCAAATTGGGAATTCTTTTGTGTACTAAGTTTTGCCCAGGGGAACATCCTCTGTGTTTTGAATCTGTTGTCTGTGAGAGTAGCTGGTATGCTAATCTCTCCCAGATGTTTTTTTCTTTTACCTTTCTTTTCTTTAATTAAAAGACTTATTTTTAAGAACCTGATTGATTTTTTCTTGTGTTAAGATCCAAGGGGATTGGATCTGGACTCACCAGGAATTGGTGAGGGGAAAAAAGGGGGATGGTTAAATTCTCCTTGTGTTAAGATCCAAGGGGTTGGATCAGTGTTCATCAGGAAATTGGTGAGGAAGTGTCTCAAGACTACCCAGGGAAGGGAGGTTAGTACTTGGGAGTGGTGGTAGCAAAACCAGATCTAAGCTGGTAATACAGCTTAGGGGTTCACATGCAGGTCCTCATATCTGTACTCTAAGGTTCAAAGTGGGGGTGAAACCTATAACATGGCCAATAGCTCTGAAATCACATCAGCCAAGTCCCTCAGCACCCTTGGATGCATTAGATCTGGACCCATGGACTTATGCACGTCCAACTTTTCTAAATAGTCCTTAACCTGTTCTTTCACCATTGAGGGATGCTCACCTACTCCCATGCTGTGTTGCCCAGTGCAGCTGTCTGGGAGCTGCCCTTGTCTGTGAATATGTGACTACAAAGATCCAGCATTCCTGACACACCACATGGGGTGAAAAGAGGTAAGAGCTTCTCTGTTAGCCTATGTACTGTAGGAGCACCCCCAGAAGAGATGTGTTGAAGCCCCACAGTCTGTCCACAGAAGGGTGGTGATATAGATAACGAGGACCATAATATTGCACTTGAATATAGGACTTGGAATAATAGTAAACTACCCTGTTTTGTAGGTTCTTTCTTCAGTGTGTTGCGGGTCATGGATAACATTAACCTGCTGGATTAGAGAACTGCCTTCAAGTTCCAACATGATGCTTAGGAAACCCTACAAAACATACCTGCCCCTGGAAATTTCCACTACATGCATCCGACGAAGTGGGTATTCACCCATGAAAGCTCATGCTCCAAAACGTCTGTTAGTCTATAAGGTGCCACAAGACTCTTTGCTGCTTTTACAGATCCAGACTAACATGGCTACCCCTCTGATACTTGACTACAAAACATAGTATTTCTTCAAAATGCCATTTGCTGTATTGTCATGTGATGTTCTTGTATTGACCCTCCCATCATAGCAGATAACAAAGAAGTTGGCATATAAATGAGCTCTTTCCCGTGTATCCAGCCTGCTTCTCTTATCTGACATATTGACTGCCAGGGAGAAGCAAAGTATATTTTATTTAAAAAAGAGAACACCTTTCAAGCAACAAGTATACTATCACAGAATCTCATTGTATAGCCCCACTCTTAACTGTTGTCCTCCAGGACCAGCAAGACATCATGTATCTAAAATACTTGCTCCTCTTATCAATACCAATTTGTCCACTCATCCAAGAGCACCTTCATTGCTCCACTAATAAAACTATGGAGATCAACAATGACCAAAGCAAGGAAAGTGTCAACGACTAACCAAGCAGTCTTGAAGACAACTTTTAATAAAAGTATCATAATGTCCTTACTCAAAAGATCAATCTCACCACCCCTGATAATCTCACCCTGAATTCTCACTTACTTTTCAAGAATGTTAGATTTTTTTTTGTAACAGGTGCTCAAATCACTGGTTTGTGTCTAATAGCTTCATTTTAACAAGGACTCTTTTGTGTGGGATTTTCTGAATATAAGGCGTGTTGGTTTCCTTGGTCTCACTTCCCCTTTTCTATCCTTTCAAGAGGGGTGCAAGTGTGTGATTCACTGAGCCCCATTGTGGGCCAATCATGTAATCTCAACACTGGTATGCTGTCTTTAAAGCTCCTGGCTAAGCTGCCAATGTACTGTATGTACATAACTCAATAGTTCTTATTACTTGTCAGTTCCTTTGAGGCAGTATTATTAAACCCCAAACTTTCAATGCCACTGCATGTGCGCATATGCGTCTACTCCTCATGGTCAATCAGAAGAACATGTATATTCTTTTATCAGTGCTGAAAATGTCTCTGTGAATGAAGTGAATGGTACAGTCAAACCCCGCCATAACGCGCCCCACCATAATGCAAAATCGCATATAACGCGATCGCAGGTTGGCTCCCCTTTAAGGTACAGTATGATACTGTATCAATGGTCCCCAACACCATGGCAGGGGAGAGAAGCTGCAGCCCCACACCTGCTGGGGACAGAGAATTCCGAGGCAGCTAGTGCCGGTGCTCTCTGTCCCCAGTAGGCAGGGAGCCGTGGCTCCTCTTGAAGCGGGAGGGAAGCCGGGCCCCGCACCTGCCGGGGACAGAGAGCACCAGCACCAACAGCCCCAGAGTTCTCTGTTCCCGGCAGGCGGGCGGGGGGCCGCGGCTCCTCTTGAAGCCGGAGAGAAGCCGCGGCCCTGCACCTGCCGGGGACAGAGAGCACCGGCACCCGCAGCCCCGGAGTTCTCTGTCCCCGGCAGGCGGGGAGCCATGGCTCCTCTCCCCTACTGGCCACTAGGCACCAGGGGCACTAGGCGGTGCACCTCAATGCACCACTTTGGGGACCACCTGACTGATTTGAAACCCTGCTATACCGCAACCCCGCATTTAGCGCAATGGGATTTTTTGGACCCCAAAGAAGGCGTTATAGTGGGGTTTCACTGTACTTGTAACCAAACTTCTTAAACTTTGATTTTTATGGAGGGTTTTCACCTTAGTGACAAGAATGATCTTCTACTGAGGGGGGAATCTTCTGCTCTGGACCATGGTATTAAGGAATTATGTTAAGCAGTGCTAGGTAACAAAACTACCACAAGATGGCAGTGTTTCAGAAGTTTGGTTACAGCAGTAACCGTTTTCTATAACCCAGGACCTGGTTAAATCGAGGGCTTGGCAGACCATTACTGGCAGTTCTCCAAAGTCTTTATGTAACCCTTCTTCCAGGTGGAGTTGGTAACAACCAGGGCTGGGTTCAATATCTAGGGTTCCTTTTCAACAATACAACACAGAATTGGCTCGAGCCCCTACCCAGTAACCTGGGAAAATTATTACACCACCCCTGGGTGCCTCTAAAAGCAATACTTCTCCTCACAAGCTCAGCATCTGTGTATAGAAAAGAAACTCTTAATGAAAAGAGAGAAGTCACCTGACAATTAGGGAAAATGCAGGATTCAACTGTGAGCAAAACACCCACCCCACATTATATTGGGCAGTGGTTTTTGCCTCAAGTTCTTGAGATCTACAGCTAAAAGTTCCTTTAACATGCCCCTCTCTGCTCTCACACCACATCCCACTAACAGTGATTGTCTTTGGTCAGTGAAGACCAAGAGTTCAGTGGGGCATCTGTGTGAGTTCACCTCCCATCCAGGGGTGGGAGGGTGAGGGCACCTTGCTTGCCCCGCCAGCTGCTGGTCCGTTCAGCTCCATTGGCTGCCCCTCCCAGAGTGGGATCCAGATTTAGGACTCTTCATACCAGCAAGAGGGAAAGGCCTGGCAGGTGTTGCTCCTCTCAGCAGGTATGATACCAGGTAGTGTGGATGGGAATTGATACATGCACTGGTTTAAGGGTCCAGGCTGGGACTTTCAGTGAGGGTATGATGGAGTCCCTATTCTGTTACCCTCAGCCCAGGAGAAGTGCAATGTACTGCTGAGCCCAGTGAGGGTGAAGACAGGATATTGCTGTTCCAGGGTACCTCTGACTGATCAGCGAAAGACTGAGCATGATGTTGCTGGATATCTGTTCACGTTTTGTTGAACTGAGTTGTAATATCCTAGAGCCTGGGATGGGATGTTTGACTTGCATATGCATCTAGGACAGTTTTGAGACCTCAAAACTGGAAAAATTAAGGCATCCACAGGATATAAGGCTTGTTACAGAGGTCCACAAAAATAAATCTATTAACTTTCCTCTAGGTCTCAGTGAGTATTGTCTTGTCTTTCAGTTCCTTGGGATGGTTCCTTGAAACTGTGCCTCAGGCTCACCTCTCGCTCACGGTACGGTACATCTTCTATCTGGGCATGCAGGAAACACCTTCCTTCAAAGTTGGATATAGGGGCTGGTGCCTGTGGCTTAGTGGTCAGTCTCTGTCCGGCATAAGGGATATTGGTGTTCTTAGTCACACTTAATTCCTGTGGTCAGTATACACTGTAAATACTGAAAAGACATCACATTGCCCTCTGGAGGGAGGCAATGCTTTACATATCTCAACTGTCTCCAGAGGAATGAATGGCACTTAGGTTTTCAAAATGATTTTGAGCCAGAAGGAAGCCATAGGGCCTTCATGGGAAACTGGGGATAAACTGTAGGGGAGGGTGGTGGTGAAATGCAGGGAACCTTGCATTAGGCGCATGGGGGAGAAGAGGAATTAAGCAACTTTATTTATTTGGTGGGCAAGAAATTTAGGTTATGGAGGAAAACACTGCTTCCTTCCTGCCTCTTCAGGGTGAAAATAAGAGTTACTAAAATTTACATTGTACTACTTAATAATGGTGTTGAAGCTTGCTAGAATAGTATTCACCTCTATGTGCAAACTGGTGAGAAATGGAGAACTCTCACATTAATTCCTCTTCTAGGTCTCCCAGTTTCCAAGTTAAGTGTAAAACCTACATTGAAGAAGTGCAGCCTTTTTCAAGCATACCCCTGAACATTGGGATTTTCATTAAAAAGAAATAGGTGGTTCAACCCAGACCAGTAAGGGGTTGTCACTGCCTGCCCTGCAACTCTGGGTGTCTTAGATGCTGAGGTGCTCTGGCTCACAGCCCTGACACCAACAGCCTGACTACAAGCATGTAGGTCATAGCCTGGCTTTCATGGCCCATTTATGTTTTGCAATGCAGCTTCAATGCCCTCCTTAGTCTTGAATTTCCCCCAACCATCAGCCAGGGCCGCCCAGAGGGGGGGGCAAAGGGGGCAATTTGCCCTGGGCCCCGGGCTCCGTAGGGGCCCCCAAGAGAACAGCTGAGGCTCCCGCCTCCGCTCCTCTCCTGGAGCCTCAGCGCATCAAGCGCCCTGTCTCCAGCGGGGCCCCTGAGTCCCGCCCTGCTCAGAGCCGCGTGGGGAGGGGGCGGGGCTGGGAGCTCCGGGCTGAGCTCTGCTCCTCCGCTGGGCCCGAGCTCCCAGCCCCGCCCGCTCACCACGCGCCTCTGAGCGGGACGGAGCTCAGGCCCCGCCGGGGACACGCTGTGGCTGTTCAGCCGAGGCGCTGAGGCTCCGGGCGAGGAGGGAGCCGGGGGTAAGAGGCTGGGGCCGGGGGGGTTGGCTACGGGGCAGGGAGCCCTGGGGACAGTCAGGGCAGAGGTTGGGGAGGGGCAGGGAATGGAGGGTTGGATTGTGGGTGTTCTGGGGGTGGATAGGGTCAGGGCTGCCCAGAGGGGCGGGGCAAGAGGGCGCAGGAGCTTCTTCGCCCCGGTTCGCCGGCAGGGGTCCTTCCGCCCGGGCGGAAGGACCCCACTGGCGACTACCGGGCAGGACCCGCCGCCAAGTTCAGATCGGTCTCAGCGGTACTGGCGGCGGGCCCTTCGTTCGGGACCCGCGCCGGCGCCCCAAAGACCCACGGCGGGGGCCCCCCCGCCGCCGAATTACCGCTGGAGACCGGGCTGCACGTCGGCGGCGGGTCCCGCTTCGGCGGTAATTCGGCGGTGGGGGGGGCTCCCGCCGTGGGTTTTCGGGGCACTTCGGTGGCGGGTCCCGGAACGGAAGGGCCCCCCGCCGCCAAAGACCCCGGGCCCCCGGAATCCTCTGGGCGGCCCTGCCATCAGCCTCTGTAGTATCTAGCTCTTTCTTCTGAAACACTCTCAGAAGTTAATTGCTCCTTTTAAGAGTCAATACCCTTGTTGGGTTATGTCCATTTTGTATAATTTCAGGAACCCATATTGGTTCCCAAAATGGAGTTTGTGCCCATGTGACCCAGGTGATCACAATTTTCCTGCCTTTTATTTCTCCTCAGAAGAGGCAAACAACTTCTGGATAGAACTGGTTTTTATCGCCTTTTCCACAGGATTTCCAAGAAGGAGTTTTCTGCTCCTTCTACGGGGTTTCCCAGGCAAGGTTAGATAAGCCTGCCCCAAGCAATGCTCAGGGGCTGTCCATCCGAGTGACAGTAAGGGACTGTTGCGGGTCTGACTTGCACTTACCTACCCATCCTAGTGGTGGTAGGCTAGGGTTTTCTTTTCACAGCTCTGCTTCTACTTGGACATGCATTTACCATCATCTGCAAGCAGGGCCGCCTAGAGTGGGGGGCCTTCTGCTCATACATGAATCTCTCTCCCTTACAGCTAACTGTAATGAAATCAGTGGAGTTACACTGGGATGAATTTATCTATAACAGGCCAAAATTGTTTGTAAAGACAGAGGCTTTTAAGCATTATTAGTACTGGAGAAAGGGAAGACTTGGCAGACACAGAAATAAGCAGAGCTGTAGAGATTCACGTTTCCTGCGCGTCAGTTCTGCACAAGCTGTATAAACTTTCTCCAGTTAAACACATGGTCTGAAGGCGAAGATTTTTTTTTTCCTGAGAAACATTAAATATTCTCTTTTTCTGGCAGCCTCCACAAACTACTTATACACAACTCGCTTTAATCATTTCTCGTTTCTTGACCCAAATGCACATCTGCTTGAGGATGCAGAACACCGTGTTCTTAGACATTTTATTATACACACACATGCTTCACAGGAGACTTTCATTTGTGCCACACATTTTCTTACACACTTCCACTACCATCTTCTGTCTTTTTATTCTGCCTGGAGGTAGACAGATAGTGGTTATAACAAACAAAAGGTAGGTGCAAGGTTGTGTTTTATAATCTCTAGACTGCAGGCGAGGGGGAATATGTCAATTTAGATTATGCCTTTTAGACCTACCCTTCATTAGCGAGCACTATTGAGACACACAAAGCTGGGGGTTGCTAGGTGGAACTGGACCTCAGACAGATGCAATGCTTAAGAGGACTGCATAGGCTGCACCTTCCTAAGGGATACTTTCCACCTCCCTCTATACCTTACCTGCTTTAATGGCCCTGAGTGCTCAGAAATCAGGAGACTTGCTTAAAAATTGTGACATTAAACCAATAATAAATCTTGAGGGGTTTTTTGCCTTCTGGTGTGTGAGCCCTTAGGCTGCACTTGATCATGTTTTCAAGCTTTTCTTCACAACTGTGAGGACTACCAACTTACCTTTATAAAAAAATGACAGCCAAGATTCTCACCTAATCGCATGCTTCCAGGAGCTGGGTTTTTAAGAAAACCACCAAATATGACAACTTGCAATAACATTGCAAGAGTTGGCAACACTCAAGACATCCTCCCACAGAGCCCCTTCCCACATGTTTTTTCCATGGTATGTGTGGAGGAGAAATGACATGGACTTAACAATGTTTGAGGGGACTAAAAGAGGGTGACTGCAGTGAGAAGGGTCAAAAGGCCCTTACGACTGATGAAAATAAAAGGGGATTTTAGTTGCTCAACGAGGGTGTGATCCTGCAAGATGTTGAGCATGCTAGCCCTGATGCAGTTAAGTTGAAGTTAGTGTCCATGCTTGTGCTTAAATTTAAGCATATTGTTACGTGCTTTGCTGGATTGGGGCTCAACACCTTGCAGGACCAAGCCCAAAGAGCTGATTGTTAAGAAAGTGAGAAGTGGCCAGTCTTGGGAAGAGGAAATTTAAGTTCTAATAAATGTGTGTTGTAAACTGTGGAAGCTGAACAATTGTTTAACAGGGAAATGGACCCAGATCAGATCCAGGTTTAGGTAATGGCAGGAACAGGTTAATTTCCCAGCTGGATCTGCCTGCCCCTACAGTGCTAGAGGGGGGATATATAGAAGAAGCTCAAAGAGAGATCCCACTCTGAAAGAGACAGGCATCCTGTGTACAAAAACAGGCTTTCATGACACGAGTCTAATCACACTGAAAGGGAAATACCTCAGGGCAAAGATTTCCAAAGAATTAACAGAATCAAAAAATAATATGGTAATACTACATTCTATTCACGAGGCTTGATTTTTCAATGTTGCTTAGAATATGTGTTGCCACTTATATCTTTGAATTAAAAAAATCTCATTTGGTCTGTACCAAAGGTTTGATGTGACGTCGTGCAGTGCTCTGTAGTCTTTCTTTTATAAATAGATTTCTTGGCAGTGGAAAGTTTTGGAAGAAAATACAAGGGAAAGGAAATTAAAGATATAGAACAAGATATTCAGTTCCATGCATGTCAAGACTACAGAGGAACTTTTCTGAATTAACATAAATGTATCATGGTATATTAAATTACATAAAACATCTTGTTTACCATTACTGAAATGCAGCTGTGACTGGGGTTGCTGGAGGGGTCTCACTGCGATTACTCAATCAGAGCAAACCACAAAGAATGGGGTAGACAATCCTTAAAACTGCTGGACTAGTCTCATAATTAGATTCACCAATTGCAGGTATCATTGCAGCCTCTGCTTGAGCACAACGTGCTCAGACAGTCTGGGCGTGCAGCTGAGGTGTCCTTGCTGTAGACTGTATTGTCACTCCAAAGAGTGTTTAGACAGACATGTCAACTGCACATCGAAAAAACAAGTCGAATGTCTGTCTCAAAGTTTGTGATCAGTGGCAGTCTTACATGGACAAGGGGCACAGGTGTAAAGGGAGACGTTGTAAGCAGTGTCAGGATTTGATCACCGGTGATGTAGACAGCCACCTGTGTTTTATGAATAGCATTAGAAAGCCCAAATAATCAGAAAAGTAATTTTTTCATGATTTTGAATGCATGCAGAAGACTGGGTTGCATGTGCCAAATTAAATTTTTGCTATGTTCCTAAAGCCAGAAAAATCCTGGGACTTTAAGTGTGGTGAGTATCTTTCTACCTTTGTTAAGACCTTTATTGGCAAAAAGTTCCAGGACTACACATTCCTAGTGCACAATTCCAAAGATTATGATGTGTACTTCGTTATTAGACAATTACTGAAGGAAAAGATGTGCATAGAACTGATAACTCAGGGTAGTAAACTAAAGTGTGTGAAAGTTAAGGCCCTGGGCATTCGTTTTATAGACTCTTTAAACTTCTTGCCCATGAAGCTTAGTAAGCTCCCACAGGCAATGGGGTTTGAAGGTTGCAAAGGGTTTTTCCCACATTTTTTTAACACTTTAGAAAACCAAGTTTACATGGGGCCTATGCCTGGGGTGGAGTACTATGGCGTAGACAGCATGCTGCCGTGACTCGTATTGGGACAACCGATATGAGACGTTTGACTTGCAGAATGAGCTCACATATTATTGTCAGCAGGATGTCAACATTTTGAGATGGGCCTGTATCCTGTACAGAGAAGAGGTCATGAAAATGACAGAGATGGAAGATACTGTAGAGAGAGGTCCTGGTAAATTCACAGAGGTAAAATTGTGTATAGATTCTTTCCGGTACATAACGCTGGCATCTGTCTGCATGGCTATGTACGGGTTTGTTTTTTGCAGCCTAACACAGTAGCTCTTCTCCCTCCAGACAACTGTCAGAAGCAGAAGAAGAGATATTCGACATCTTCTATTCAGTGGCTGTTGTATACTGCTCACAAAGAAAATATACAGATATGGCATGCTTTCCGGGGTGGGGAATTACAGGTAAGCCCCTACTTTCTAGACGGTTATGCCGTCGTTGACAGGGTATGCACAGCCTTTGAGTTTAACAGGTGTTTTTTCCAGGGCCGTGTCACCTGTTATTGTTGATAGGGAAAATTTGCCCCACCTGTCCAGCCTAGGTTATTATTTGCTTGCAGCATTTATTGTATTAGGCCCAAAGGCCTATAGTCTAGACAACTGTTATATATAAAGCCAAGGTTTGCATTTCTGCTTTTAATATGTTTATCTGTACAGAGGGCATTCAGGGAAAATGAGGAACCAAAAGAAGGAAATAAGAAAGGAGTGTTCAGCTTGTTTTTAGATTGCTTTATGAATTTTAGCCTGTATAATGTAACCACAAAGAAAGGGTCTTAAGACTGGCAGACCACCAACAAAAAACTGCCCAGAAACAATAAAAGGAAACACCATATATGGGAGAAAACTGAAGTAGCTTGCTAATGGTACAATTGATACTCCCAAATAAGGGAATTTTAAGTAAATGCTAATTTGCGGTTTTAACCTTTATAAGCCTGGTAAAATTTGTAACAGGCAGAGGGGAGCTTAACCCTTATAGGGGAAAACGCTACCTCTCTCCCTGCATGCATGCTTGTACTCCAATAAAGTGCCTCAGGCTGCCTGATTCTAAATTCAAAGGTGTGGTCAATTTTTCCACAACAATTTGGGGGCTCGTCCGGGATCCACAGATGACGTCCCTGGATCGGAGGACCGCGGGCGGTTCCCTTCCAGACCCTGGGCCCATCTGAAAGGTAAGAGACCTTTTGAAATCTCTGGAGGGGTCTGGAGGAGGACTGATCCGTAGGCTCCGGCTTGGGGTAAGTCACAAGCTGGATCTGAACTTTTAACATCAGGCAGGCCAGACGCCTTTTCTTGAGGTTGGTTTGACCCGTGTAATTCCCGATGTGGTAACGGGTCCAGAGTTGTTTGGTTGTTTGGTTGTTTGGAAGTGCTGGCAAGCTCAAGCCTCGGACCCGCGCTCCTTTTCGTCCGAGGGAACTGATCGCCTTTTTAGGGGTTCGGGGGTCCCAGAGCTGCCAGGTCGGGAGGGACCAGAGCAGTATTCGCCCTGGCGACTGTGCCAGGAACGTGCCTGTATGTGTGTGAAGGCCAAGCGGCCAGTGTGATTGTCTGTTGTGGGAAGATGCCCCGAACCTTCCGCGAAGCAAAAGCTAGTGACCGGGAGTGTCTCGAACGCAAGCCCCACAACCCTGCTTGAAGAGAGACTGTGGAAGCTTCCCCGACTGGCAGGCCTTGGTGAGTGGCTAACCAGTCGAGGTGCATGTACGTCCCCCGTCCCTACCCTTTTCCTCTCCACGTCCCCATGATCCTGTGACCGCTCTTTGAGCACTGCCTTCACCGAAGGCCGCAGGGTCCCTTTGTTTCCCCCCCGGAGCTATAAGCTCCCTTCCCTTCTCGGAGAGGAGGGAAGCCGCAGGGAAACTGCACCGTCGGCTCGGAAGCTGCTGCAGCACCGTTGGCTTGAAGGCTGGTGCTCAGGGCTGAAGAGAGACGTGCGGAGACCACGGGCTTTTCTGTTAGCCCGCCCTACCCGCCGCCCTGTAGGTTTGGCAGAGGCGGTATCCCGAGCCTCGGAACCTGCTCCCTTGTGTTCCTGCCATGGGCAGGTCAGTGGGCCACTGGTGATAGAACCGGGGCAGTCCTAATAAGCATTCCTTGTGTGATTGGCTTGCGTGAAACCGAGCTGGTGTGAGTATGGGGAACCGAGGGTCAAAAGACCTTCCGCTCCCACCCAAAGGCACGCCTGCTGCATATAGGTATTTAAATTATAATCAGTCGACTGTTAAATACTTAAAGAACTGGAATTGGTATACCAGAGATGATCCAACCCTGCAGTTTCCCCTGGAGGGAAGTTTTGACCTTGACAAGATTGTACACCTCAGGGGTGCACTCCTTGTCAACGCCATGCCTGTGTTGTGAAGGTTGTTTTGTGTTGGTTATAGGTTTGGGGTTAGAACCCCCTCCGAGGTAGAAGCCACTATGGACCCTGGGAAGTGAGTAACCCCAGAGTGGCCCTAGAGATAAGGTTGGCCAAGGCTCTCGTCAGTAATAGGCAGACAGTGGAGGGGCCGTAAAACTAGCTGCCAGTAATTGGAGCTAAAAGCCCGTAGGTGTGTCAGTGAATGCTGAAATAATTAAGAGTTACACCCTGACTGATGGTGACAGGGGCGGAAGGGCACATGGTAAATGTGGTGTGTTTTATTGTGTGTTTTGTCTACTGTGCTAGCCTGTCTGTTAGGTGTTTTATATTTAGCCCTTTGGGGATGCCTGTCAGCTGGGTTGTACTTGTCTGTACGGTATCCATACAGGGGGCATGGGGGAATCTAAGCAGATTCCCATGCCAGAGAAGGGCACTCCTGCCACATATATATACCCAAATTATGGTCCTAGGAAGTAGATAGGAAGCTGCTGCGCAGCCCCCACAGGCCCCGAGGGTAAGAAATATAAAAAAGATTTGTTTTGTGAATTGAATTCTGTAATCACCAAATGGTGTGTATCTGGATGTGTCTGATCCCGCTCACAATAAGGTCCTGGCAGGTTTTCAGAAGGATATTCTACAGGAGCAGACCGACCCCGGCCCTTCCTCGTTGCAACAGGAACAGCTGGTTAAGGTCTCTCCCTCCCTGTGGGCATTGTGAGCTGATCATGCCAACCAGGTTGGGCACATTGGGGCTGCCCAACTGGCTGAAATTTTGCCTAAACCCAGCAAGACCACTTCCCAAAGTGTAGTAGAACCCTCTCTCAAAGTAGACCGAGAAGGGAATTTTACTATGCTGTTGATGCTGTTGTTTTTTCTACCTTTCCCATTGTCTGTAGCCCTGCTATTATTCTTTCTTATAATGTACCGGTGCTGAGGTGTTGTTATCGCCTCAAAAGAGGATTGTATCAAGTCCGGACATAGAAAAATGTTGTTATTAAATAAAATGCATCAAGATGTAATGTGGGTATGTAAATAGCTGTATATAAATAGATACATGGGGGTTCAGTCAAAAGGCCCACCCTCCTTGCTAAATTGGTAGTGAAACAATGCCTGTGCCCATGAAAAGAACTAACGTAGCAAGAAAAAAAGGATCGGGCCCATACAAGCAGGCAACCGCAGTTTGAGGAAGTTAAAAGAAGGAAAGTTAAAAATTAACTCTGTAGTTATTGGAGGAAATTAAGCAATAAGACTGTCTGTGAATAATCCAGGCAAGAGGTTATTTAAGTAAAATCATTTGACTATAAAAGATAGTCAATTTTGTTAAAAACGCGTATGGTGGGTACAATCTTTGTTTTATAATAAATTGGTGTTGTTTTTGGGGTTGTAAAAACAAACAAAAAGAAACTAGTGTTAATTTTGGAATTTAGTATTTAATCCTTAAGGTACTTTAATGTGTTATAAAACTTTGGTAAAAGATTTTAAATCTGTTTTGGTAACAAATAGCAAATGGAAAAATTCCACGGTTACGCTGTCAAGGGAAAGCCAAAATGGATTGTGTTTTCCATTTAAAAATCAACATGTATTTAAAAACAGAAGTTAAAAGATAAAAACCATTAAAACCTGACCTGCCTATAAAACAAATACAGGAAATATGGGGAATAATTTGAGTAATTCCTCAGTTTTGCCTGCAATCAGTAAGGGTATTTATAAAGGAAAATTATTTAGATTAATTATATGTTTAAATGTTGTAATTGTAAGTATGTGTTAATTTTAGTAAAGTATTTTTTGTAAAAAGACAAATGCCAAAACTGCTGTAAAACTTTGGCATACCTGTGAGTAACAACAGTGATTTTGAACTTAATATATTGGACAAATTGTAATAAGTTATGTGCAGCTTCATAGATCTAGTATGGTAACATGCCTTTTGAAGGCCACTCCCAATTGAAAGGCCTAATTAAGCTTTTCTACAATTTGTACCAGGGCACCTAATGCAACTATCAACAGCGCCCTGCTGGCTTTGGCTCAGATGGACATTCATTTAATAAATAACACAATGCCTAATTATTGCAAGAGACTAATGAAATGTGTTAGGTCTTTTTATATATAGTACCTCTGCTGCTTGCTGAAACCAGAAGGCTGAATCTACATGGAGGTCCACCAGTGAGAAACTACTCTGGCCTCATTCTGAAAGACCCTTATCAAATCCTGTTAATTGCCAACACCGCTGTGAAGTGTCGAGAACTGACTACCTGCCCATGTTTCTCACTGTAATGGCTCTCCGACTGATGATCGGTCTATCTTTCCTTCTGGCGTTGTTGCTCCTTCTAGACAACAGGAGTGAAGGACAAGGTAAAGATGTGGCAACCTTTCCTTTGTCTGCTGACAAACCCACTGAGCCTTGGAATCTTACTGAGAAAACAACCTCTCCACCTGAGGACATAATAAAGCCTCCAAGCAAGCAAGGTGATTGTGCTAGTAACCTCTCCCTTGCTGCCTCACTGCCGGACAGCTAAGTGAATTAAGACTACGGAATCTCAAAGAATAGCTTGCGGAAGCTAGCCAAAACTACCTGAAAATGAAACTTGTTAAAGACGCCCTGCCTAAACCTGCGGATACTGCGTGCCATCCATTGCAGCCAGAAGATTGGGTCTACCTTAAAGTGCACCAGCGGCAATCCTCCCTGGAACCTCGGTGGAAGGGCCCTCACCAGGTGCTGTTGGTTACTCACATGGCGGTCAAGTACCAGGGATTCCCACGTTGGGTCCACGCCTCTCACTGTAAAAAGGTTACCCCACCTTTGGATCCCACTACGGCACCCTTCGTTCCTGAGATTCAAGACCAATTCACTAAAAGGGACTATAATCCAGTAGAAAATTCTTTAACACCTAAGCCCCAGGAAAAGGAGCCAAGATATAATCTCAGAAAAAGACTCTAAAGGAAAACTAGGAAAAGACTTATTTCCGATCTGTTAAAAGACTTATTGCAATGGCTGATCCCAGAGCAAAAATCAAAGAATCAGCCATGGTGCGAAAGTAGCTTATGCTGTCCCGTTGGTTTATCTGTGTAACCATGTTTTTTTTTTGTTGCTTTTAAATTTTTATGATACCCTTATGGTTTTTTTGGATACCAGGGAAAGCTAGTGCTCCCGTCACCCCGATCCCTATAACATCTTTAGGTCCCCCCTACGGAAGACCAAACCAACCTTGTGCAAAACAAAACCAACCCCACCCACGAAGCCATGCCCAGCCCCAGAAAAGAAAAGGATAGCGCGGTCGGCTGAGGTAAAGAAGGGAACTAAGCCTTTGACCATTAATGATATAAAAAATTGGCCAAGTACCATACCCATATCAAACTATCCCCGAATTGTTGTCAGAACCTAAACCTTCTCTTCCAGCAGCCCCAACTAGAAAAATTGTTCCTACACTCCATCCCCATCCCCACTGGGAAAAGAAAATGGCCTTTGACAGTTTTACATGGCCTAGGCCCTGTCTTATTAACAATTTATTCTCTTATTGTTCAACCAAATTATTTTTTTTCGCTTAATGCCGCCTCTATCAACGGATAGTGGAGTGGGAACCTTTGGGAACTGTACATATCCATTTTATTACATGTACTTTTATCCAGTTGACCCCCACACATACTATTAACGAGACCATATCCAAGCAGGGTGTCCAAGTCCACCCCCAGCAGTTGTGGTATGAAACTTTAGAAACTACTGACCCCGCGGGATTTAAATGGACTATACTTAATACCACATTAGGGACTATTAGGTTTATATTGTCTTTACCTCATTTTCAAATTGCTGCCATCTATCCTAATTGTTCCCGGGGGGGGCAGCCATCCAACTATTGTTACAACGCGTTTGGGTTCGTAAGTCTAGAAAAAGGAGGGATCTTGCTAACACATTGTGGAAAGGGGCAGTTAGTGTTGCCTCCGCTTGGAGTGTTTATAAGCCCCATCAATATGAAAGCAGATTGGGACAATTGGAACAAGCGGCAGGATTTATTTCCGAGGCACAGATCACTGGGGTCGGGGCTGGGGTTGGAGAACTGCATTTAATCTCCGCCCTTAGTGCCATCACCCAAAGCGTGTTTAGCCGTATGATCCAGCGTGTCTCTGATGCTGGGAAGGCATTGCAGTGGGATCAGGCATGCTCAGAAGTTCGGGATTTCCTGAGTGACCAGCTCATGGCCATTCAGAGTGATCTTGAGCACCAGGCTTGGCCCACGGCCCTTACAGACATCTCAGGAGTACCATCTGACCTGTGGTCATAGAGGCATAATTGGAAATTTTCTGGGTAAAAGTGTATGCATTCACAGTGCTCCTTCCAAGCATATGGACCGGTTAAAGGAAGTGTGGGCTTCCACATACCAAATCCTGCCAGGCCCGTGGGAAGGATGCATGTAAGATTGGGTGATTCACCAAGACATTTGGGAAATCAAGCCACCTGATATGCCTAGCCAATTCATAGTCAGTGCTCGTAAAATAACAATATTTGGATTAGGATAGAAAACCAATGGACGCTCTCGCCATTAGAACCCCCACAGCTTTAGTGTGTATGTAAACTGAAGCCAGGAGAAGTTGTCACAGTTAATGATAACTTTTGTTGGAAGGGTATAGAACAAGAAACTATCCTGACAGGACACCTGCTTCTCTAAGCTAATGATAGTTATGTGCTTGTAGAGACCACCATTTACAAGACATACATTTAATCTCACCACTGCTGCAGGCAGTCATATATTGTATTTGGCCTAAAAAGAGTAATTTTGTAACTAATCCTTTAGATACCCTTAGATCCTTAAATGCCCTTTAGCTGGATTACCCTAGTGCCTGACTGGTTCCAGAATTTGTTTGTAGTCTTACCAAAAGTACAAAATTTCTGAACTTCAATAGCAAATTTATATATTTTAGAATATATATCAAATTAAAAATAATGCTTTTTATATAGCCTATAGGGTTTTATTTTATATACGAAATATGACGTTTTGTGTCTCGTTTTAATTGCCATAGGAATGTTATTGTTTTATTATTATTGTTTGGTATGGGGTTATGTTATTGTTGCTTTTGTAATGGATGCATTTATTATTGCTTGCCTAGTCCTAAACCTGTTAGCTTTAATGTATAAGAGCAAGTGAAGCTTATGATTGTTAATGAATTTATGGCCCTTAAAACCCCCTCATCAAATAGCCCTTGTCCCATTAAGAGGATTAGATGTAGACCCCTGTTCTCCTGACTCCCATTTTTATAATTACCTAAACATGCCTTCCGTTAATAAATGTAACTCCTTAGAAAACCGCTGAAACGAAGTCGTTGATTCCGAAATTCAGGAATTAATGCAAATCCAAATTTAATATGTTGATGCCAAAGGAAATATTGGCATCAAAAAGGAGGGAATGATAGGGAAAATTTGCCCCACCTGTCCAGCCTAGGTTATTATTTGCTTGCAGCATTTATTGTATTAGGCCCAAAGGCCTATAGTCTAGACAACTGTTATATATAAAGCCAAGGTTTGCATTTCTGCTTTTAATATGTTTATCTGTACAGAGGGCATTCAGGGAAAATGAGGAACCAAAAGAAGGAAATAAGAAAGGAGTGTTCAGCTTGTTTTTAGATTGCTTTATGAATTTTAGCCTGTATAATGTAACCACAAAGAAAGGGTCTTAAGACTGGCAGACCACCAACAAAAAACTGCCCAGAAACAATAAAAGGAAACACCATATATGGGAGAAAACTGAAGTAGCTTGCTAATGGTACAATTGATACTCCCAAATAAGGGAATTTTAAGTAAATGCTAATTTGCGGTTTTAACCTTTATAAGCCTGGTAAAATTTGTAACAGGCAGAGGGGAGCTTAACCCTTATAGGGGAAAACGCTACCTCTCTCCCTGCATGCATGCTTGTACTCCAATAAAGTGCCTCAGGCTGCCTGATTCTAAATTCAAAGGTGTGGTCAATTTTTCCACAACATTGTGAAAAAGCACAGAACCCTATGACGGGGACAACTTTTGGGTTTCTTTATTACAAGATGCAGCTCAAGACTGGCTCTCTGAAAAGACTTGGTTATGTAGTGAGGACCCTCTGGGAGCACAAGTCGGGGGAAGTGATAGAAACAGACAGGGAGCTTTCAGATTTCTTAAATGAAGCCCAGCTACCTCAGCCTCTCGTGCCTAGGGATGCTTTTTTGCGGGGGAGGACTAACGCTATCTGCCTATATTACAACCCTAACCTTGGTGAAGAAATTCACTATTATGATTTTACCAGCCTGTATCCTTTTGTAAACAAAACCAAAGAATATCCTATCAGACACCCCGATATAGTTCATGACAAATTTGGACCCCTTGCAAATTATTTTGGAATTGTGAAAGTTAAAGTGTACCCCTCGCGAGGCCTCTTTTTCCCATTATTACCTGTCAGAGTGGGTGGCAAACTTATGTTCCCACTATGCTGAACCTGTACGGAAACCAAGCAGCGGGAGATGTGCACCCATACTGATGAGGAGAGGGCCATCCTGGGGACTTGGTGCATGGTGGAATTGAATAAGGCCATAGAGAAGGGGTATGAGGTGGCTAAAATCTTTGAAATCTGGCATTTTGAAGAAAAATCTGACAAACTCTTTTCAGAGTGCATAAAATTACACCACCACCAAAAACAAGAGGCTTCAGAGTATCCCAGCTGGTGAACAGACAAAGAAAAACAAAATAATTATGATAATGATTTCTACTGGAACGAAGGTGTGTGTTTATGCCAACATGAGATCACGTTGAACCAGGGCTGGCTCTAGACCCCAGCGCGCCAAGCGCGCGCTTGGGGCGGCGTCCCAGTGGGAGGGCGGCAGGCGGCTCTGGCGGACCTCCCGCAGGCGTACCTGCGGAAGGTCCGCTGGTCCCGCGGCTCCGGTGGAGCATCCGCAGGCACATCTGCGGGAGGTCCACCTGAGCCAGGGGACCGGCGACTGCTAGAGCACCCCCCCGTGGCGTGCTGCCCTGCTTGGGGCGGTGGAAATCCTAGAGCCGCCCCTGCGTTGAACCCCACTAAGTGCCAAATCACTAAACTGTTTTTAAATTCTCTGTGGGGTAAATGTGACCAAAGAACAAACCTACCCAATGTTACCTAGGTTCCCCTAAAAACCAACCCAGGGTCACGCTTGTATTAGTTTTATTACAATGCCGCTGTTAGGTCAGATAGAAAAGAGATGGAGCTTATTCATACATGCACACATTCACTGCATTCATACCCTCATGCACCCACACACTTACACAGGCAGAGAGTTACCGGAGACAGCATGGAGGCCGAGAAGCCGAAGCATGTTAGATCTGGTGTGTCTGTCTACGGTCACGAATCCAGGCTGCTGAGAGGGTCAAGAAGCAGGGGCTTGTGTGGGTGACTTCTTCCTCTTATTTTGGAACTGGGCAGCTCCTGTCATGTACACTGAGTTTCCTTTCTGTGTCCGTCACTGAGAAGCATTCCCAGACCAGTTCCTTTCATGCATACAGGTTCTTCTTTTCTTTACAGCACTTCATGACTGTCTTCTCAGGGCAGATTATATCAGATACACCTGTCTCCTGTCTCCTGTGTCCGGGCTCCTCTCTCCTTGCAGTTTCTCTCCGCCCAGTCTCACATACACGCCCTCGTTCACACTCTCTCTGATATTACAAAGCTTGGAAGTTCATACAAGTGGCAACCTGAAAAGGCCACAGAGCTTGCAAAGGTTACAAAACTTAAAAAGCTATGCTAACAAGAACTGAAGTTTCAAAGTCTGCAAAAAGGTTGCAGAACTTAATTATACAAGTTACAGATCTTACAATTGCATTTGAGTGGAGGCTTTACATAACACCCAATACCAGCATAGTGAGAGACCCTGACGAACTCTTTCAGTACCTGTTTTCTCCCAATTATGAGGTTTCATCCTGCGAGTTTATTGATGATGAAACAGCGTGCGTGTCTTGAAAGCACACAAAAGACTGCTACTTGGTCTCTGGCAATACCAACGTCTTCATAGTCTGTTTCACCACTGCTTATGCCTGCTTGGTTTTTCACACAGCTGAGCGAGAAAATTGCAGTGCAGTAACATGCCAGTGTAGACAAGCCCTGAGATTACTCAACCAGAGCAAACCTCAAAGAATGGGGAAGTCATTCCATAAAACTGCTGGGCTATTCTAATAATTTGATTCACCAAGCCCGCAACAACACAGCTTCTACAATACCTTACTGGTTACCCCAAAACCAAGACCACAGTTCCCACCCAGACAGCGAAGTCAAATATGGTGAGGATTATTTAAAATCTTATTCACCATATATCCAATGCTACCAATCCCAATGGATCAGACACATTATCCACCACAGGTCAATGAATATTTCAGATCTTACCCAAATACATGCTTCTTATCAATTCTTATTAACTAAACTAAGAACTAAAAAAAGAGAGTATTGTGGTTAAAAGATCATTATACGTGCAGCTATGCATAAAGTTCTTAGGTCAGTTACACAGTAGAGCTAGTGAGCTGCTGATTTGTAGAAAGCTTTTCCAGAATCAATTCCATAGGTTACAGTTCGATAGGCAGTCCATCACAGGAGTCCGAGAGCAAAAGAAGATGCAGAGTCTATTTAAATTCTTCCATGAGAAATAATCTAGACTGGAACCGAAGATCTCAGACTTGTGACTCAAACTTCCTCTGGTAAAACTCAAACAGACTTGAGATGAAAAAAGGATCAGGTCTCCGAGTTCTTTTATGGGTCTCTGGCAGGCCGTGATAGCTTCATGACAGCAGGTAACACAAAGACTAGGAAATGTATATTGTTGCTTTGTTAACAGTCAATTCCTATTTCCTATGTATACACAGATAATTAGTTGCATTGATTAGTATAAGGCCATTAACCATCCAAAGATTGATTGGTAGCTTACTACAAACTTCAAAGAGAAATATAAAGACAATATTATTATTACACTCAAGTTTCATCTAAATGTTAATACGCTCTTTTGATCTCTGAATCAATATAATATAGTAACAGACAGAAATAGAAGTTTACCATCTACAAGCTAATAAAATTACATATTTTTCTTCATTACTAAGCAGATGTTTGGTGTCAGACCCTCAGCTTTGGCCAGACAACTCAGGGGCAAGGGGAGGGTTACAAAGCTCATCAGAGCCCCTCAGTGCTGCACTAACAAAGCCACCGAGGGCCATGTGCGTGCAGGCCGTGTCTTCAATGGGCATTGCAGAATCTTCTGGGTTGGGAGCAGAAGTACTGCTCGTTTCAGAGGTAAGAGGGGGAACCTCACCCTTCCCCAGAGAGAACAATTTGATGCAAACTCAGTTTTTCTCATTCCAGATCTTTCTTGTGGGATTTTCTGTGTGAGTGGGTGATCCAGGCTGATATTATAATTGTTATGCCCCTTGTATGAGGACACCTTTGCACCTAAAAGCAACCCTTGATAGTATGTATCAATATAGTGATTGGAGCTGGTCTGAGAAACTTTGACAGAACCATATTCCATTGCAATATGTAGCTCCATCCAAATGCTTTGTAAAATCAGATTGATTTCTTTAGGGCTTTGCTTAGGAAAAAAATCGCAAACTGTTCTAACAATGTCTGAATTTCTTGTTTTGACATGTTCATAAACAGCAGTAGTGATTTTTTCTTTTGATTTACTTTATTATATATTAGACTATATAATACAATTTTAAAAAGCTCAGTATTGAAATAAAACATTTTGAATGACCCTAAACAATTTCTTTTATGAATTTTCCTTTGCGGAAAGTTTTTGAAATGTTCAGTTGTAAATGAGAGGAAAATCAGGCCCCATAGACTCACTTGGGTCAGTAGAAGTTTTGTATTGTGAGGATTGTAGGAGCAGGGCTTTTGTATTAAAAACAAATATATGATCAAAATTGTTAACGAAAGAAGAATGGCAGCTCTCTTTGCAATTTTTCCAAAACACTGTCTTATTCTTGAGATCACAATTCCCATTACTTCCACCTTCTCTTTAGCTTCTTTCTATCTACAGCAACTACACATTTTCCATGAGCTCCTTATAGTTCTTCTTTTGATCTCAAATTCTTAAGTGAAGACTTTATAAATGATTGATTACTTTGCACCAAGTTTGCGGTATGCGATGGAACTAGAAATAGAGTATTTCTCTTTGCCAAATTACTTTGTGCATACTGGAGAACCTCTAGAGAAGATGAACTTTGAGACAATAATACTATAAACTGGTTTATATCATACTCCATTCTAAACAAACCCTTTGACTTTGCTTACTTGTCCTGTCCTGTCCTGTCAGATCTGAGCTATATTCCAAATGTTACTTTCAGATCCAGAAATCATAGGAGACCTTATCCTCTTCAATCATTTTTACGCAGCTGACACAAGATTTCCCCATTCTATTACTATGTAACCCTTGTTTTTCATTTCTATTATAAATAAGCAACAAAGCATCATTTTTATTTGAAATGCTTAAAGTAAAGAAATAAAGGAAGAATGTTTCTGTGCTGATTCATGTAAAAGTTAACAAATTAGAACTCTTTAGCAGAAGCTTTAAGGCCATTAATTTTGGTGAGCAGCCACCCTCTAAAAGTCCCATTTAGATTGGCCCGTTTAAGGCATCTCCATTTGGACACCCACAATCACAAGTCATTTAGAAAAAAATTGGCCTTCATTTTGTTAATATTACAGCAGCACCCAAAATCAATAATCAGGGATCACAGCCCCATCTGGCTGGGCACGATACAATCACGTAGTAAGATTGTTCCTGCACTGAAGAACTTGCAAACTATGGCCTTGACCCTGCAATGAGCTATGCACAGGCATCAATGTCCCATCCCTCATGGGGCTCATTGCAGGACTGAGTCCAAGAAAAAATGGAATATGGGCTGACTAACAGACTTTGGGCAGTTTTAAAGTTTTACCATAAGCACAAACACAAAAGCACAGATACTCATACCAAGGCTCCCTATGGCACAAAGAACCTTTCAACTCACATAGGTCAGACTAGATTGGTGATTCTCAACCATGGGTACGTGGAGATACGCAGAGGTCTTCCGGGGGTATGTCAAATCATCTAGGTATTTGCTTAGGCTACATAAAATGCACTAGCAAAGTCAGTTCAAATTAAAATTTCATACAGACAATGACTTGTTTATACTGCTCTTTATACTATACACTGAAATGTAAGTATATTATTTATATTCCAATCTATTTATTTTATAATTATATGGTAAAAATGAGAAAGGAAGCAATTTTTCAGTAATAGTGGCTGTGACACTTCTGTATTTTTATGTTTGATTTTATAAGCAAGTAGTTTTTAAGTGAAGTGAAACTTGGGGTACTCAAGACAATATCAGACTCCTGAAAGGGGCACAGTAGTCTGGAAAGGTTGAGAGCCACTGACCTAGATGACCACGATGGTTCCTTCTGACCTTAAAATCTATGAGTCTATGATCTCAAATAGTAACTCACTTTTACATCTGTTCCTCGTTAGAGATGGGTCTGAGCTGCAAAAGTCAGATGCAGATTATGATTAATATCTCTGTATTTTCTGTGGTTTGGCTCATTATGGCGAGAAGATCTAGCTGCTAAACTTTAACTTGGATCTGGGTTCAGAGTCTGAAACTCCCACGCCTCCCCCAGGGAAGATCAGCTGGCATGTGACAGGGAAGATCTGTCCCTAAAAATTTAACAGTTTTTCAATCTGGGGCTTTAGCCCAATATCCTGAGGCCCTTCAGTCTTAATTTTGAAAGATACTATCCTCCTGTAATTCAGTCATTAGGCTGCTCTATTAAAAGAAAAGATAAACATAAAAATCCTTCAGCATCAAGGCTTTAGTGTGTGGTCCTTCTGTGGGCTGTTCTGTTTACACTAGCAATAGCATAGGAACATACATTTTCAGCCTCTTGCGTGCAGATACTGTAAGGCAAATAGGAGAAACGATCAGCTGGTTTGTGTTCACCTTCAGACTATTTTATCTGCATGAAAATATTTAAAATGGACAACTGATATTAGATATGAAAGAGTAGATCTTTCATTTGCTTGATGTAAAAACCGCTCTGCATCAAAAACCTCAATGCTTAGCATACAAGATCTGAAAGTAACATGCTATAATAAAGCAGATTTGCCAGGTAAAGTATTAAAAATGATGAATCTGAAAGTCAGTGAGAATCTATCGGAATTTAGTTATCATACCATTTGGCAAGAGAAATGAATATTTCAGTACTTTGCAATAAGTAATCATTTTAACATAAATGAATGAATGCAACAATTTTTTTTTTTAAAGTCAAGTCAAATGTAGGCAGGATTAAGGCATTCCCAATCTAATTTGTTTAAGAATTCCATTGTCACCCCTTATGTATGGAACATCACAACTGAAGGCGAGTCTGTGTAACCATATTTTTCCTTTCACTGTTACCCTCATCCTCTTTCCCCCATTCCCTGTAACTGTTTGTTAAACTCAGCTGTTTCACCTTGTCTTTTAGACAAAGCAGGGACCCTTTCCACCTTTGGATACTCCAGTCAAATCTGTAGAAAGTGCTCTCATTTCCCTTGCCTGCACTAATTGGCTGTTTCCTCCAATCTTACCTCTCCCTCCATGGGTGGCTCCAGGCACCAGCATGCCAAGCATGTGCCTGTGGCGGCAAGCCACAGGAGGCGCTCTGCCGGTCGCCGCAAGGGCGGCAGACAGGTTGCCTTCGGTGGCTTGCCTGCGGAGGGTCCGCTGGTACCATGGCTTCAGCGGACCTCCCGCAGGTGTGCCGCCGAATCCACAGGACTGGGGACCTCCCGCAGGCAAGCAGCCGAAGGCAGCCTGCCTAGAGTATTTGGGGCAGCAAAATACCTAGAGCCGCCCCTGTCTCCCTCACAGTCTCTATCCTAGCTTCACTCCACACCTGCCCCCTCACACTCTCCTCTGTCTGCCCTGTCCCTCTCTGCCATCTTTCCTTCTCTGCCTTTCCCTTTTCTTTCCATTTGGCTGATCCCATCCTAAGTAAAATCACCCACTCGCCAGGGAACTAACACCATCACATTTTTCATTCTGCTTGTGTGTTCTCTCTCTTTCTCCACCTGGTAATCTGCCCTGTCTATTGAGATAATATTGCCTCATTGTTTCCTTGTACTCCCCAGTCAGTCAGTCTGTCTGTATCTATCTATTGTCTCTTGTCTGATACTTGGATTGTAAGCTCTTTGGGGCAGTGACTGTCTTTTTGTTCTGTGTTTGTACAGCCCCTAGCACAATGGGGTCCTGGTCCATGACTGGGGCTCCTAGGTGCTATAGTAATATGCATCAGAATAGAAATAGTCTTAAATTAGATTGTAAACTCTTTAGGGTAGGGATTTCTCTTATGTGTTCATATAGCTCCTAGCATGTGAAGTAGAAGCTAGGGTCTGTTAGGGGAGGGAAAATTGTGGGAAGGAAAGGCCCAGCTTGAGTCTTCTTCAAAGTTTGTGTGAACCTTGAAGAGTTCTTGTTTCTGGCCAAAGACAGGTAAGTCTTCTAGGGTTTAGTGATTTCAATCTGAAAGTTTCCCACAGCACTGTTCTCATGTCTCATGAGACATTGCATGATGAGTCTGAAGAGACTCCCATGCACAAAATCTAACTATTTATATTCTTATACTATGCCCATCACTGTGGTATCAGAACATATTATACAATTTAAATTACTGAGTAGTCTACATAGAGTCCTCTCTCTTTTTGTCCAGAGATACATAGGATTCATCGTGTACCTTCATCTCTCTCCTCTTGGTCTTCTGTTATTCTCTTACCCAGTCTCAGAGCAAGCAGAGCAGAGGAGGTTTTTCTCCTCCTTCATTTCCATTGGGATTCCCTTATGAACACCTGTACGAAGGAATAAAGCACGAGAACTCTTTGAAAGACAAATATGCAGTTCAAGTGCAAACTAAAATGTCTCCCAAAATGCAAAATCACATCTTGTAGAGTAGTCACATGAATAGCTGATGTGTGCTACCCTTGAAATAAAAAAGCAGTGTGAAACTGCCAGAAGGGTCCAAACATGTCTCAGTAAATAGAACACCATATTGTCAAAGCTTATCCCTGCATTTACTTTGCACTGTGCTATACCTGGCCCAAGGGGTAGTAAAACACACACTGTGACATGTCATTGCATAGTTTTTATGAAAATGTGCTTATGATATGAATATGACATAACTGAATATGACATATACTTTATGCAAGATGGCTCAGGTGAGATGACATTGGAAAGGTTATGATTTACTGAATGTGATTATCCAGTTTGTGTCCCTGTATCATTTCTGTATCTGAAGTTAGGGATATTGACTATGTATCTGTATTTCAACTATGCTACTTTGGGTGACGCCCACTGCTAACATTTCAGGTACAACAATGGAAAAGCCAGACAGGGAGGAGGGCCCATCAATGAGGACAATGGACTGTGAAAAGCTTGGCCTTCCTGTGGACACTCCATACTGCCACTGACTCATGGATGCTGTGATACTACAGGGCCAGGTGGTCTTGCCACATGATGCTAAAACATCACCTGGGATGACTTGTAACTTTCCACTGTAAGGGAAGGGGGGTGGTGTCAAGTTTGGGAAACTTGTAAATCCTATTTAAGGGTGAGGAGGAAGGCAAACAGGACTCCTCTCCATGGCGTGTCTGCCCAAGAAGAAAGACTGAAAAAGGGAAGGCGGGGGGCAGGGATGGGAGTCCAGACTGAGACAGGGGTCCAGTCTGAAAAGGAATATAACTGGAACTCTGAACCACAGAAATTTGCAGACTGCCTGCAACAATATCTAGGTTGAGAAATACTATTTGTAACCAATTTATTTAGTGAAACTAGCTTAGTTTGCGTGTTTGATTTCATTTGCTTAGTAATCTGCTTTGTTCTGTTTGTTACCCCTTTTACCACTTAAAATGTGCCTTTTATAGTTAATAAAATTTGTTTTGTTTAATAATAAATTCGATTTCTGTAATTTCTAATGCAGGTGGGGATGGGTGAGAAGTTGTGCATACCCAGGAGTGGTGCCAGGGTTTCTGGCACCCAGGCAGAATTTGGGGGGTGGGAGGGAGGCGGCATTTTGTGCGCTCCCCACGGGGCGCACGGGAGCTTCTGGTTCCACTCCCATTGCGCAGCCAAAGAAGGACCCGTCGCCGAAATGCCGCAGGCAACAGCGGCAGTCATTGAGCTGCTCAATTGCCTGCCACTGTTTTCCGTGGCATGTCAGCAGAAGGTCCTTCTTCTGCAGCGTGACGGGAACCGGAAGCTCCCGTATGCCCCGTGGGGAGCGCACAAAATGCCGCCCCCCGAATCCTGGCGCCCTAGGCGACCGCCTAGGGTCACCTAATGGAAGCGTCGGCCCTGTGCATATCTTCCTCCACATTGAAGGAGGGGGTGAATTTCATAATATATCTTTGGGTCTGCACTCCAAGGGAGGTGGACATCTGAGTGCTGGAGCAAGTCCCTTAAGCTGAGTCTTCCCAGAGCTGATCTGCAGCTTGGTATGGCCCTGCCTGTGTGTGCGTTAAAGGAGGTTTTAAGAGCCTGGCTCAGCAAAACAGATTAAAGGGGGCCCATGCTGGCAGAACAGATAGACTCAGTGGTATTTCAGCACATCAGGTGGCTTCCTAAGGGGTCCAACCCATCACACACACTAATTTAATTATGTGTTCCTAGTACAGATTGGTGCTGTTGTCTACCATCTCTTTTAATCACTACTGTAATAATGAGCATTCCCCCATGCCTGTTTCTGAAGCTTTAAAAACTTTGTTTCATGATCAAATTTGGCATTTTAAAGTAGAAACAAAGGCTGAAATTTTCAGAGAAGCCTAAGGGAGTTGGGGGGTCCAAATCCCATTGAATGTCAATGGGACTCTTAGACTCCTTTGACAATCGCAGCCAAAGCTTTAAAACTTCAAAATGGTTTCAGAGGACTCCTAAATGGCTGTATATTCACAGCAGGTCTGCAAATGGAAACACCGTATAGACAGGCAGCAAATCAGAGTGCAAGCCATCACTCCACCTTTGGTTTGTCCAGCTGTGCTATTTATGGTCACACACACGCTATACAGCCCCATTCTAAATGTCTGTACCCCTTACATTAGCAGGATACATACTGATGGCTCCATTGCTCTGAGGTTCTGGTAAGATCAATAGACAATGAGCTAACAAAAATTATTAGGGGTATGGAACGGCTTCCGTATGAGGAGAGATTAATAAGACTGGGACTTTTCAGCTTGGAAAAGAGATGACTAAGGGGGGATATAATTGAGATCTATAAAATAATGACTGGTGTGGAGGAAGTAAATAAGGAAGTGTTATTTACTCCTTCTCATAATACAAGAACTAGGGGGTCACCAAATGAAATTCATAGGGAGCAGGTTTAAAACAAACAAAAGGAAGTATGTCTTCATACAACCTGTGGAACTCTTTGCCAGAAGATGTTGTGAAGGCCAAGACTATAACAGAATTCAAAAAAGAACCAGATAAATTCATGGAGGATAGGTCCATCAATGGCTTTTAGCCAGGATGGGCAGGAATGGTGTCCCTCCCTCTGTTTGCCAGAAGCGGGGAAAGAGCGACAGGGGATGGATCACTTGATGATTACCTGTTCTATTCATTCCCTCTGGGGCACCTGGCATTGGCCACTGTCGGAAGACAGGATACTGGGCTAGATGGACCTTTGGTTTGACCCAATATGGCTGTTCTTATGTTCTTATGTTAATGGTGTATTGTGTTGGCCAGGATTCTGAATTTCCTAGTTAGTGCCAAATGAGAGTTAAATGCCTAACACTGCTTCTATTCTAAAATGGGATTTTAATAAATAACTTATTCCAGATGAGACTGGATTTTAATACTTACTCCTGTGTATGAGCTGCTTTTCTGAATATTCTTGGGAGCTAGGAGTTTCACATCTGTCCACTGTCTTAAGCAATTTTGGCTCTGACTAGAAGATGCTTTCATGAACGAAATGTTTGTGCTTATTCAACTTCTATTCTCTACTAAATGGGTCAGTGAAGAGATGTGAATCTTGTAAGTAGATCTGATATTATTAACCTTTAGGCTGCTGACATTTTTCTACTTGTCCAGTAAATGAATGTAACAAAGATACTTATAGATGTCTGTATCATGCTAGGGGTTTAGAGACCACATTTACAATACTTTTAGAATAGCTTTAGTTTACTATTCCAATATTTTTATTGATCATTGTTTCTTTCTTTTCTACCAGTAAACATTATAAGGCTGATCCTTGTCAGTGCCAACTACGGGGACACTAAGTTAAAACATTATAACTTTAAAACTCTATTTTTAATTTTTATTTTCAAATTTCCCATTCTAGCCTGAGATGAGAAGTGCCACGTGAAATTTCCAGGGGATTGGTTTCTTTTTTGGGAAATTAGCTTTAATCAACTCCTTTACTATGATCCTGCACACACTTAGTCTCATGTTTTAATTTAAAGCATGTGATAGTCCCACTAACTTCAATGAGGTGACTTGTGCTTAAAGTTAAGCTCATGTCAACCTTTTGTAACTAAAATAATAATAACATTACAAATAACAATACTTATATGGAGTTGCTGTAAGCACTCATAATTTGTGAAATTCTCAAAGGAGCTAGATAAAAGTATAAAGTAGAGATGGTTACAATTTTTCCTTCAAAACTGTTTTTGACAGATAAATAGGTTTTAAAAAAAATGAAATTTTTCATAAAAAGCATCTGCTTTCTGCAGAAAATTAGATTTTTGTATAAAGGAAACAAAAGGCCCAAACCTGAAATATTTCATCCAAAAACTGAAATATTTTGTTTTGGAAATGCTGCAGACTGTGCTTTGTGGGAGTTATAGTTAAATTGTTTCATGTCCCCCTTCTCTATGGGTTAGGCTCCCCAGCCAGACTACATGACCCATGATGTGCTTCTTCCTCTCTCTAAGAAAGTAGACTGTGGTAAATCATGGGAGATGTAGTCCAATCAGAGTCCTGGCCTATAGAGGGGAATGGGCTCTTGAAGCACCTGAACTACAACTCCCAAGAGACATTGCAGCAGCATTTTCAAATTGAAATATTTTGGTTTTCAACCAATTTTTTTTTCAAATTTCCACCAAAAATCAAAAATGTCCCCATTGAAAAAAAATCAATTTTTTCAAACTGCTCTGCTCTTAAGGCCACAGACCAAGTTGGATGAAACTATATTTGGCAGGTATTGATGCAAATAACAGAAATATACTTCGTACAGAAAACGAGGAAATACATTTCCTGAGTGGGAAAACAGGCATTGGGCTTGATTCTGTAAGGTGCTGGACACTGGTTTTGTGCATGTGCTTAATTGTAAAACACATGAGTAATCCCCTTGGTTTCATTAATGGCCCCATCGTTAGGGTTGAATTGAGCTTAAGACACTTTATACTTAGATGTGCTGCTACTAGGTCCAGTGAAATGTGTTGACTCCTGAATTGAGAGGAATATTGCAATTTTCTTTGGATTGGTTAGTAAACCCTTTGTTCTTCAGATGGGGCTTGCATTGGATGACTGGAACTTTAAGAAAGTTTGGATCAGGATCTGAATTTTTATATCTGGAGCCCATTGTATTTTTTTCATTTCACACCAGCAGCAAAAGTAAATGCACTAGTAATAATGAATCTTTAGACATTTTAAAAAATGTAAATGCTGATTTAAAAGCTACAGACAAACAACCAAAGGTAAACACATAATCCCATCACAAAATGAAGGCAGTTTTTCTGTCTTATAAATAGTTAAGCATTCATCTAAACGGTTAAGCAAGAAAACTTTTAAACCACCACTTGGGAAAGAAAGATGGAAAGTCTTTATAAAAAAGCTAGCAGTAAAGTAATGAACTTCCACGTGACCAGCTTTTTCAGTAAGTCTAGATGCAACTTCCTAGCACAGACCTATTCCTCCTGGTGTCTGGCAGACCCTATGCCTTGATATTAGGGATGAATGCAGGCTGAGGCAGGGGGCAGGTTATCCAAGGAGTATACTGAGCAGGGTCTGCCTGGGTGGGAGGGCGCTCCCCACCAAACCCACACTGGTGGCCCTACCCGAGCCAGTTGCAGCCACTCACCCTGCTGGGAAGCAGGAGGGAGAGCAACCTCTGGAACTGCTGACCCATGACACATTAATCACACTGATCTCCAGGCAATTAGGTAAGCCACCAACTGCATTATGTTTGTTTCTCCAATCCTCTCTTAAGTGATAGGATTAGTGTTTTGCCATATATCTGTGTATGGCTCCATCAGAAAAAAATATGCTTTCCCATTAGAGCCTCTTAGATGGATGGAACTTTTTTCATAGAGACATTTTAATGCTAAAAGATTGATAATGCACTTATAAAAATAATGAAAGTATTTTCCAGGCATCAGTCCTCCATGTAGATAAGGTAACATCCAATGATCAAAGTTTCCCCTATCTGCCTAGAGAGTTAACACTTGGAAAATATTTTCATTACTTTCATAAGTGCATTGTCATTCTCTTAGCATTAAAATGTCTCAGTGAAACTAAGTGGGCTTGGGAAGACTCATTTGTTTCACTGTTTTGTAGGATGAGAATGTTGTGCTGGATGAATGTAGACTTCTAATTTGCTTTTGGGTTGAGGAAAGAGAGGGTGAGAGAAACTGATGTAAAAAACTAGACATATGGACTGAAGCTGTGTGTATCTTTCTCTTTGTACTCCAAGGCTTACGCTTTTCCAAACCACTTTCTAAGGAATGAAGGCAGTACAGAAAAATTAGAGACCAAACTGAAGTGCTTCACCAGGTAGGAGAAATCTATTTGATCACATTAATTGGAGCAGACAGAGGTGGGGCTAGAACTTGTTATGAGCAAGATCATTCTTTCTGCTTAATTGAGGGGAAAAAAAAGAGAGAAAATGAGGAATAATGTGTGTACAGCAATAAGCAGAGTGTGCAGAGAGATCATGATGCATGTGGAGTTAAAGGACTGTTAACCTAATTGGCAGCATTAGTAATACTGTGTGGCATCATGTATTTGTTCCTCAATTGATTAGTTAGGGTGTGATTCTGTGCGGCTGTACTCTTAAATTATTTGCTATATGAGTTTCCTAAGGCAGGGCGATGAAGTTATCTCTTGGAGCTAGCAATGAAGTTGTTCTATGCCTGCTATCTATGCAGCCTGTAAGAAGTAGTGAGTCCCTGTGATTCTGGGGAAATAAGGCAACATAGACTGTAGCAAATGGAGAGCTTGATCACCACCTGCTTTAAATCCATAATCTTATTTATTTAAAGTAGCTGCCAGGAGGATGGTGGAGACAGCCAGCAGGTACTGATTTAAATCAAAGAGATTTAAATCACCAGTTTTAATCATCATTTCAATCAGCAAGCAGGAAACCTTGATTTAAATAATCAATTTGAATTGTGGTTTTCATAAGTACTTATTTGCCTAAAGAAAGATTGATTCTCATTGGTTGGTAACTATTAAAACATGTTGCTTTCCAACTAAATATAGTCTTTATGCTAAATTTGATTCTTCTTTTTGCTAACCAGCTGGATGCACAATATCTATACACATTTATTTAAGTAATTATAGATCTTAATTTACGTGTATTTAGATTTTTAATTTCTATATCTTGTATTCAGTTAGAAAATGGTGAATGATGCAATTCTTATTTACCAGATAATGATGAATTTTCTACTTCTGATTTGTGTCCAGCTACATTTGGATGAAAATTAGAATTCGGTTAAAAATGCACAAAAACAGTATTTTCCAATTTTTTTAAAATTAGCTGAATAAAACTACCTTAAATGTGCTGGATATATAAGAAGCTAAAAGTAAGTTTACTTAAACATGTTTTGCATTTACAACTAACTGACTTATTAAACAAAGTCAGTAAGTGGTCAGTGAATTGAACTGATTTTTTCTGGCCATTCTGTTCTTCAATATTTTAGAAGTGGTAGCTTCTCTTAGACTTAATTTCTATTCATAGACTGGAAGAGAAAAACAAGCTTTCCTGCTTTAAAAACAACAACAACAACTCTGAATTGGTTTCTTAACTATGAATGAACATTGAACTGAACTAGGTGAATAAATGGAAAATGAAGAAAATAGTCTCTCTGTACCTGCAGAAGAGGCTAAGGCTATCAAAAACTAATTAGCACTTAAGCTGATTCCAGGTGCTAGGCATTTGACTTCCATGAGTTCAGTGGTCTGACTTTTTTGTACCGATTAGTATAATTATTTGTATTGAATTTCAATTATTTTAATAGTTTATAATAAGTGTAGGCTTTAACATAATGGTGCATGGTGGTGGCTATTAATCCACTTCGAATACAGGATTGATGGTCACTTTGAAATTGCCATAAATTCATATTGCCCCAGATTGTTTCACTACAGGAATAACGTCTGAGATTTTCAAAGCCAACCAAAGGGTACAGCCTCACTGGTTTCCTGAAAATTAATAGGAGCTGTGTGACTAAATCCCCCACATCTCAGCCAAATGGTGTAGCCCATTCCCTTCTGTTAACTCTGGCCTCCAACAAACTGGCTTGTCTTTTGTCCTTTGCTGGGGCTTTGAAAACTTGAGTACTGCATTCTCTTGCATTTCCAGTTTGTCTTCAAAAACTTGTGCTGTTTCCATATCCCGTGGGAAATCCTTTTTATGTTACAGCAGCTGTGATAATTTTGCATTGTTGCCATCCATTAGGGCTGTGTTTCCCAAACTTTTGAAAGTTCGTTTCATTTTCAACCCTTCCATATGTTATTAAAGGCTCTCTCATCCTGATGTAAGGATCTTCTTTGCTCCCCTGACTAGTTCTTCATGGTCCTCTGGGGAGGGGTGAAGAGGAAGGGCCATGTCCCCACATTTTAGGAAATGTCGCTTTAGGGGTTCCACTGTTTGTATCAATATCATGTTCTCACTTTAGACTTGTCTTCCTTAGCTAGTCATACTAAGAAAGTCCTTTCCCTTGCACCACGAACACGTATAACTTATAGGGTTGTTCTTGTTTTTCTTGACAGACTTTCCACTTGTGTATGTATTTGTATGTCATGTCCTTAGAAAAACACAACACTTAGCAATTGGTATATTGGTTGCATGCTGATTGCAAATTATCTTTTAAAAACTCTGTGGGAGTAAGTCTAGTTGTAAATTAATGTGTGACAAACACTCTTGTGTGGTCCATGGCTTTTCATGAACATCAGGAAGTTACCCCAGTTTTTTCTACTGTATTTGGTGTAATAATGTTGTCCGGATGTTTATACTCTAGCAGTGTTGTTCTGTGAGAAAAACACAAATGCCACATTAACTATGAATATAAAATGCATCTGCACAGGCGGGTCAGTTTAAATACAGTTAAAAGGTAAAATGAGTTTACAAGAGATAATCTTGGCTTCTAAGAACATTGTTTTCCCACACTTTCTAATGTAAACACTTCTTTCTATTAGAGATGAGCCTGAACTGTAACTCTGGGACTTTGGGAACTCAATTTGGTACTTTCCTTCCATTTCTGCCTAGTTTGTAAGGGACTGCTGAGAGGGAAACTACGGCTGTACATCAATTTTTCCACAGATCATCATATAAAATGGATTCTGTTTCACTGTCCAGAGAAACATTTCATGTGATTCCAACTATCTTAGGGGGAAAGGTGGTGGAGTAGCATTGTATATCAATGATGAGATTAACTGTAAAGAAATAAGAAGTGATGGAATGGATAAGACAGAGTCTGTCTGGGCAAAAATCACACTGGGAAAGAAAGCTACTAGAGCCTCCCCTGAGATAGTGCTTGGGGTGTGCTACGGACTGCCAGGATCTGATTTGGATACGGATAGAGACCTCTTTAATGTTTTTAATGAAGTAAATACTAATGGGAATTGTGTGATCATGGGAGACTTTAACTTCCCAGACATAGACTGGAGGACAAGTGCTAGTAATAATAATAGAGCTCGGATTTTTCTGGATGCGATAGCTGATGGATTTCTTCACCAAGTAGTTGAAGAACCAACAAGAGGGGATGCCATTTTAGATTTGGTTTTGGTGAGTAGTGAGGACCTCATAGAAGAAATAGTTGTAGAGGACAACCTTGGTTCAAGTGATCATGAGCTAATTCAGTTCAAACTAGATGGAAGGATAAACAAAAATAGATCTGGGACTAGGGTTTTTGATTTCAAAAGGGCTAACTTTAAAGAATTAAGGAAATTAGTTAGGGAAGTGGATTGGGCTGAAGAACTTGTGGATCTAAAGGCAGAGGAGGCCTGGAATTACTTCAAGTCAAAGTTGCAGAAACTATCGGAAGCCTGCATCCCAAGAAAGGGGGGAAAAAGTTGTAGGCAGGAGTTGTAGACCAAGCTGGATGAGCAAGCATCTCAGAGAGGTGATTAAGAAAAAGCAGAAAGCCTACAAGGAGTGGAAGATGGGAGGGATTAGCAAGGAAAGCTACCTTATTGAGGTCAGAACATGTAGGGATAAAGTGAGAAAAGCCAAAAGCCATGTAGAGTTGGACCTTGCAACGGGAATTAAAACCAATAGTAAAAGGTTCTATAGCCATATAAATAAGAAGAAAACAAAGAAAGAAGAAGTGGTACTGCTAAACACTGAGGATGGAATGGAGGTTAAGGATAATCTAGGTATGGCCCAATATCTAAACAAATACTTTGCCTCAGTCTTTAATGAGGCTAATGAGGATCTTAGGAATAATGGTAGGATGACAAATGGGAATGAGAACATGGAGGTAGATATTACCACGTCCGAGGTAGAAGCCAAACTTGAACAGCTTAATGGGACAAAATCGGAGGACCCAGATAATCTTCATGCAAAAATATTAAAGGAACTGGCACATGAAATTGCAAGCCCATTAGCAAGAATTTTTAATGAATCAGTAAACTCAGGGGTTGTACCGCATGACTGGAGAATTGCTAACATAATTCCTATTTTTAAGAAAGAGAAAAAGAGTGATCCGAGTAACTATAGGCCTGTTAGGTTGACATCTGTAGTATGTAAGGTCTTGGAAAAAATTTTGAAGGAAAAAGTAGTTAAGGACATTAAGGTCAATGGTAATTGGGACAAAATACAACATGGTTTTACAAAAGGTAGATTGTGCCGAACCAACCTGATCTCCTTCTTTGAGAAGGTAACAGATTTTTTACACAGAGGAAACGCAGTGGATCTAATTTATCTCGATTTCAGTAAGGCATTTGATATGGTTCCACATGGGGAATTATTAGTTAAATTGGAAAAGATGGGGATCAATATAAAAGCTGAAAGGTGGATAAGGAACTGGTTAAAGGGGAGACTACAACGGGTCATACTGAAAGGTGAACTGTCAGGCTGGAAGGAGGTTACTAATGGAGTTCCTCAGGGATCAGTTTTGGGACCAATCTTATTTAATCTTTTTATTACTGACCTTGGCACAAAAAGTGGGAATGTGCTAATAAAGTTTGCGGATGACACAAAGCTGGGAAGTATTGCTAACACAGAGAAGGACCGAGATATCATACAGGATGATCTGGATGACTTTGTAAACTGGAGTAATAGTAATAGGATGAAATTTAATAGTGAAAAGTGCAAGGTCATGCATTTAGGGATTAATAACAAGAATTTTAGTTGTAAATTGAGGACACATCAGTTGGAAGTAACAGAGGAGGAGAAGGACCTCGGAGTATTGGTTGATCACAGGATGACTATGAGCCGCCAATGTGATATGGCTGTTAAAAAAGCTAATGCAGTTTTAGGCTGCATCAGGTGAGGTATTTCCAGCAAAGATAAGGAGGTGTTAGTACTGTTATACAAAGCACTGGTGAGACCTCATCTAGAATACTGTGTGCAGTTCTGCTCTCCCATGTTTAAGAAGGATGAATTGAAACTGGAACAGGTACAGAGAAGGGCTACTAGGATGATCCGAGGAATGGAAAATCTGTCTTATGAAAGGAGACTGAAAGAGCTTGGCTTGTTTAGCCTAACCAAAAGAAGGTTGAGGGGGGATATGATTGCTCTTTATAAATATATCAGAGGGATAAATATTAGGGAGGGAGAGGAATTATTTAAGTTTAGTATCGATATGGACACAAGAACAAATGGATATAAACTGGACACTAGGAAGTTTAGATTTGAAATTAGATGAAGGTTTCTAACCATTAGAGTGAAGTTCTAGAACAGCCTTCCAAGGGGAGTAGTGGGGGCAAAAGACATATCTGGCTTCAAGACTAAGCTTGATAAGTTTATGGAGGAGAAGGTATGATGGGATAGCCTAATTTTGGCAATTAATTTGGCAATTGATCTTTGATTATCAGCAGGTAAGTATGCCCAGTGGTCTGTGATGGGATGTTAGATGGGGTGGATCTGAGTTACTACAGAGAATTCTTTCCTGGGTGCTGGCTGGTGAGTCTTGCCCACATGCTCAGGGTTTAACTGATTGCCATATTTGGGGTCGGGAAGGAATTTTCCTCCAGGGAAGATTGGCAGAGGCCCTGGAGGTTTTTTTGCCTTCCTCTGCAGCATGGGGCACGGGTCACTTGCTAGAACATTCTCTGCAGCTTGAGGTCTTCAAACCACAATTTGAGGACTTCAATAGCTCAGACATAGGTTAGGGGTTTGTTACAGGAGTGGGTGGATGAGATTCTGTGGCCTGCATTGTGCAGGAGGTCAGACTAGATGATCATAATGGTCCCTTCTGACCTTAAAGTCTATGAGTCTATGAAAAAGTTCACTTCCATAACTCTCTAAAGAACCGTGATGGCTTTGGTCTATGCCACACTGGAATTACAAGAGCTTTGAAAGAACTTGTTTTGTCTATCAACTAAGTAAGCCTGGTGGGCCACAAAATGGCTATGCCAGCATGAGAGTGCTAGGGAACGCAGGAGAAAGCACCAGACAGCATTTGTGTTGAGGCCATAATTGGGTTGCTGTAGCATAAGGTGAATGGCAGATATGACCCTGCAATTCCTGCTTATCAGAATGGCTGTGGTGGGGGAACATTGGCAACAGCTATTAAACATGAATAGCGAGGTTTTTCCTGGGATCGGCATCAATCCACATTTCTGTTGTTTAGCATCATAGGTTGATCTGTGGTGTCTTTTGGAGATGTGCTAAAACTGAGCACTGCCTTTAAATGGACCTTAAAGTCAGGAGCAATTTCCACAGCTTAAGTCTAGTTTCTAATTTGATCCCATCTTCCAAAACTGAGAGGAATTTCACAAACTTGAAAACTAAAATAGTCAGCTCACAGGTGTGCAAGCACATCGCTAATCATGTACCACAGCCTTTGTAACTGATTCTAAACCAGGATTACTTGCCTTTTGGCTCTGGACAGGAAGAGCCCATCTAACAGGTTTAAAGAATCACATCAACATTCCACCCTAAATCAGATATTAGAGAGAGTCTTATAGAGGGCAGATCTTGAGCTCCCTTTGGCCTGTTTTGTGCTGCTCAGAGCCTGAAAAGCTACCTAAATGGGCAGCTGGTGATTCCCCTTGTGCAGCAAAATCCCTCAGTGGTGCACAGCCAGTGGGGATGGTGTGTTGGGCTGGAGACTGGAGCAGGCATGGCCTTAGAACCTCATGCTCTGACAATCCCCAGACAGTAGAATGATCTCCAGGGGGGCCGTTACCTTGATAGTAGCATAGAGCAATTGCTTCTGGGGCTGAAACAGCCCCTTGCTGATCCCAGCATTGGGGGAACAAAAAAGGTATCTTAGACCCCCCCCGTTTCTCCAAACTTGTGTGTTGTACCAAGCTTAGCTCAGCCAGAGTCCACCTCTCTTAGGCCGTACATCTCTTAGGGATCTATATTTCTGGTATCATGCTGAGACCAGTACATCTGGAGTTGCATTTCATATTTAAGACTTAAATCCAAATTTCCCTAGCATATGCCTCTCTGACATCGCCATTTCAATTTAACTGAGCATAATAACTTTGGCAGGAATATTGCCCAGAGTTATTAAGAACTCAGAGAGAAAGATATGTGAAGGTACACTGGGGAAATTGGACAGCTTCTTCTTCACAGCATCTGGAGTATTTTGTAGGCATGCTTAGTGAAATCTACCCGTGCCCTTCTCAAAAGCAATCAGACCAGGCAGATTTGGAGCCTTCGCTTTGGAGAAGGAACCTGAGCAGAGTGTGTAAGAAGATTATATTAGAATTTAGGCAGGCAGGATTTCTACACAGAACTACTCAGAAATGATGCAGAAACACACACACAATCCCAGTCTTATAAATTAGGCTTCACCTATTTCTTCTATGTTATTTGGAGACACTTTTATGTTTTTCCAACTAAAGATATCTAGTCACAAATCTATAATCTGTGTTTATGAGATTTCAACCCTCAACCACATTCCACTCAGAAAAGCAAACCAAGATGGGATAAATGTTTGTGATGAATAATTGTTAATAATGTTTCATTACCCTGAGATTTGCATGAATATTTCAGCACTCACTGCAGAAGCATAAATAAACTCCTCGGGAAAAACAAAACAAAAACCTCCTGGAGAAACCCTGCCAGCTCCTAGCACAGATCATGGCCATGAATATATTTCTTCTTGGAACTTTAAAAAGCCTGTGTACATGGATTTTATTTCACACTATAGGCTCATTTGATATGATAAACTCAGAGGCTTCCTGTGCTTTGCAGCTTTAATCCTTTGGGGGACCCTTAGCCTAAATACAGAGGGGACTAAATCTAATATACTCTGCTTACATTGCCACCTTCAACAAAGGCAAAACAAATAATCTCCTGCTAGCACCAAATCAAACCACATACTAGCATTTGAAGAATTCTTTTTGGTGCCTTAAAGAACATCAAAATTTGCCACACTTCAAGGAATATTGCACTCTTGGTCACCATTCTTATTATTAGTGGTAGTAATATTATTGTAACATCTAGAGGTACCAATTGAGATTGGAGCCCCCTTGTGCTAGGCATGGTAGAAATATAAGGTAAGAGACACAACCTCTACCCTGAGAGTTTACAATTTATATCGACCAAGGGTGAGAGAAAAAGAAAGTCACTTCTCGTCGTACTGAAGGTGACATGGCAGGTCAGTATCAGAGCCAGGAACAGAACCAGATCTCCTGGGTCTGAGTGCAGTACCTTATCCACTAGATCATGGTGGAGTTTCACCAGAGGCAGGGAAATAGTCCCAACCTTCTTTCCAGCTGCTAGAATTCTAAAATGGGCTTCCTAAGAGCCCCTTCCAGCAAATCACTGGAGCAGGGCCAACTTGCAATTATCCTAGGCCGGGCTAAAGTAAGGGAAGGAGAACTCCTCTGTGAAGATACACAGGCTTTCCTCAATCATGGGTCAAATTTAAAACACGGTAACGTGCATATTGCTTATTCCCCTCTATATTTAGGCTAAACTACAGACCTTTCTGGTTTTGCTTAGCATATGATCATGGCAGACCAAACTGCTGCAGGGAAACCAGTCTAGTCTATTGTGGAAACAAACAGTTCTTTAAACGCACAAGTATTAGTTACTTGACAGTTAAGAAATAGTTTATTGGGTAATTATTTATGAAAATAATAGGGACCAGTTCTTCCCGATATGACCCTGAGCTTCAGTGGGGAGGGAGCAGTGGTGTCTTGCTTGAGTGGTGTTGTCAGGATGCACCAAGCCTTTTGAAATATAAAAGCCTACCAGACACAGGGGAGGGGAGTGCTTTATAGAGCTCTTCAGTTCTGGTACTTGTTAATTATTTCACAGGGTGAGCTCAAACACATAGGTAAGATAATTACCACTGCGTGGCCTCGTGACCTCTCTCAAAACCGGGACTCTCACCCCTAAGGTTTCTATATGTTCTTTTTCAGTTCTAATTTTGTTTTCTTTGTTCTGGTCTGGCTTCATTTTTCCTGTTAATTGCTAGAAACATTTTTTCCAGTTCCTGTAAAAAATGCCTTACAGATGAGTATAAAACAGCTTTGTAAGGTCGCAGGTTGGGAGCAGTTGTCATAAATCCAACTTTCTTGCATGTTCATTCCACTGATATCAGATCTGGACAGCTGCTATCGTTGTATGGTCAGAGTAAATTATTTATCTTTCTAAGGAGATTAAGATTAATATGTTTACCATAAACAATGTTGGGTTAATGTGTTAGGCTTTATTTGTGCCTGACTGTCACTACTAAATCTGAGGTTGCAGTTTCAATGATCTTAATCATCACAGATACTTTCCACAAATATTTTATTCATCAGCTGGCCTGCCATGATTGAAAAGGAAAATTGGATACTGATGACAGTATGTCCACTGGTAGTGAAAACATTGTCTGCTTCCTGTCTTTCTCTGCATGTGAATCATGCTGTACTTTGCTGACCTCAGTTGATCTCCAGATGGATGTTCTTTTTTTCTGCTTTGTATAAGACTTGGCCATCATGTAGAATGCAAATCTTTCCAAAGCATTTCTTTTTTTGCAGACCAACCCTCAGTCTATAAATCCTTTGTTTGAAAGCATTAGCTAGCTTTCAGTCTCTCCTCCTCTTCATTGTTTTTCTACACACTACACCTTTACGTGTAACTGGGAGTCACAATTTACGAAGACTCAATTCTATTTAAACCATATTTCATTGACACCTTGTCCTGGCGTGTACTGTATAATAAGAGCGCCTCACTGTGTGAGATCAAACCTCCTTAAACAGCTGATTTGAGGTTTGGTTTGTTCCTAGTGTGTTTTCTGTGGTCAAGTTTTTGCATTATTTAGTGTGATGTGATCTTCAAGTGGCTTGTGAGGAGGCATCCACTGGTAACATCTCCCTGGCTGAGGGGGAAAGAGAAGCAGAATTCTTCATTTGCTAAGTCCCAGGGGGAGCCAGGGTAGGCTAGGGAAAGAGCACCGCGCTGACTCCTGTTACATAAATTTAGATGCAACATATGGGCCCCAAAGAGTCAAAGATGTTAATGTAACCCTGCTACTGTCCAACATTCAATTGTGGCACCTTAGAGACTAACAAATTTAGTCTACAGCCCACTTCATCGGATGAATGGAATGGAACATATAGTGAGGAGATACGTTTTCTGTATGTGTATATGTATCTCCTCACTATATGTTCCACTGTAGCCCATGAAAGCTTATGCTCAAATAAATTTGTTAGTCTCTCAGGTGCCACATGTACTCCTGGAATTAGATAAAGCACAGAAAGTACTCATTGATCAGAGAAATGTTTTTCTAGAGCAAATTAAAGTTGGTGATCCGGTTAAAACCCTAGCTGAGGAAGAAAGGGGTACATTCTTGGTCAGTGTTGGATTGTTGGCTAGTATAGTTTGTGAAAGTGAGCCTAACCAATGTAAAAGTAATCCACTTAAGGTAGCTCAGTATGATGAGCTGCTGTCTGGGAAAAGCAGCAATGCGTTTGTTGGAAGTGGCAACTTGCCTGTTAAAGAAGCTGTCCCACTCTCCAAGCAATTTTCTGTGAACAGCTATGTGTGCTGGGACAAGGGAAACAATATCAAAAGCTGTTTGTCTGTTAAATAGGAATGTTTCTCCAGCTCTTCTCTGTCTGTAAAGCAGACAGAAGAAGCCTGTCAGCCTATGATGGTGAAAGTTTGTCAGTTGTCTCAGAGCTGATTCTGGATTTAACTGAAGCCCAGGACAGAATGTTCCTAAGGGTAGGTCCATACTTACCCACTGGGTCGACGCAGAGAGTTTGACTTCTCGGAGTTCGAACTACCGCGTCTAATCTAGACGCGATAGTTCGAACTCCGGACGCGCTCCCGTCGACTCCAGAACTCCACCACCGCGAACGGCGGTGGCGGAGTCGACGGGGGAGCCGCGGACTTTGATCCCGCGGCGTCAGGATGGGTAAATCAGTCGAACTAAGGTAGTTCGACTTCAGCTACGCTATTCACGTAGCTGAAGTCGCGTACCTTAGTTCGACCCCCCCCCCAGTGTAGACCAGGCCTAAGTTTGTGTCTACAATGGGGAATTACATTGTAACTAGGTTGCATCTAGTTAATGTCATAAATAGCTCCCAGGGACTAAGCAATTCTGATGCTTCTATTTTGCCTGTTGCTGCTGTGTTGCTGGATAAAGATATGACAACCTTGTCTGACCAGGTTGATGATATAGTCAGGGCACAAGGAAAGCATAAAGGTGATTTGACTATGTTACTCACTGACAGTGTGGAAACTTGTAACAAGGAAGAGGATGCTTTTAACCTTTTGACCATGGAGTCTAGCAGCTTGCCTGAAAGGGGGTTGTGTAAATATCCTTCTGATGGGCCAGAGGTGATTCTGGATATAAGTGAAACTCAGAAGGAGTTTGGTAATTTGTCTGTTGTGCCAAAGTCAGTTCTGGACATAAATAAAGCTCAGAAAAATCTGTTGCAGTTCATAATATTGCAGGAGGGAAAGAATGTCTTAGTGAAGTCTTTGAAGTCTGTAAAAAGTCAATATCTGTGCCTAGTGGGGGTGAAAAGGTATTATTACTTCCATTAACTCTTAATGGGCCATTGTTGATAGTAAACAGTCTCTCTTATGAGGAAAGTGTGTCGATGCTTAATGGCCAAAGTCTTTCAAGTAAAAATGAATCCATTGAATTTTCTTTGGAAAAATCTAGTGTGGCTAGGCTTTGTTAAGTAATATTGGAAGTGAACAGTCTGTGTCTCTGGATTCCTGGCTTTACACAGCAGAGGAGCCTTGTGAATAGACCCATAGACACTTTGGATTTGTCATGTGATTTCTTAGTAAGCTATAATGTATATGATACCTTGTGGATGCAGAAATTGGTAGTTGAAAAACAGAACTGTAGTTCAAACATAATGATAGAAAATGGTTGTGTCACTTTAAGACATGGTGTCCAGGCAAGTTACCTAGCTAACAAGGGAAAAAAGAAAGGCAAATTAACCCTCGAAACACAAAGTGCCCTTATAAACTTGCCTCACTCATCTCTAAAATACCAAAAAAAACCCAAAGTGGTTAGACTAGAAGCCTACGTTAAGGAAAACCCTAGAGTAAGTGCTCTCTGAAGAACTTTAATGTCAACACATAGACCAAACCCAGGAATCACTAAAGTGTTTCACAAAGTATGGACTAAGGTTTTTAACTTGGGCCAAAACATTGCAAGGAATTCAATATAAACACAGCTCATATCAATGTTGGAAGGACTTTAAATTGAATCCAGGAGCTCTAATTGCTCTCTTCTTCACCAATCTCGCATTGGGGGAGTGACATTGTCTAATTAAAATATAACCATGCAAATCATTATGTCTACCACTGTTATATAACTGCAACAAATCTTATAGAAAGTGTAACATGTGTCAGATCCTTTGGGATTGGTAGAACCTTTTTTATATGATGAAATAAGATTTTCATTAATCCTCATCATATCTGACTTGGGTGCCTAGGTGGAAGCCCAAGGCTGGGTTACTTTAAGGGAACTGTGGTGTTGACTTCTGAGTAACCAGTGAAGAAGCTGTTTTGTGCTGGCCTGGTAAACCTAAGTATTGGAATATCCACCAGCTTTGGGGATTGTCTACCCCATTCTTTGCAGTTCACCCTAATGGAGTGGCCTCAGCTGGCTTCCCTGGGACCTCAGCATCAATAGAACTGTTTTGTCTTATTAAGATCATTCTACAATGCATTTTATGTACTTTATATAGTTTCTCCCCAACTCATAGGATAATGTATTTAAGTTTTAAAATTGGTCTTAGCAAAGAAGTTTCAGTGGTAGGGGAGGTAGTGATCAGAAAGAGCAATTTGAAAACGACAGTAAAGCACAGAGCTACGTTTTTACCTCAGGCACTGATTTAGACCATGTTTTACTCTTCTGAAAAAAAACTGAGGGAAGGGGACAGAGGGTCCAGAAAGCTTCATACTGCTCAGCTTATGGAGTTTCTTTCTACTGCTCCCCTAAAAGTGGAAGGGCTTGAGGGCAGTGGAAGTGCTCAGGCCAAGGGATCCGAGCCTGAGGAGTCCAGGTGTCTGTGGGAAACTCCTCTCCCATCTTTGCAGATCTGCGGGATTTTGCAGGGAAGGCCTGACCTCTGTGATGAGCTATTCCTCTGCCTCTCCCTGAACAATGGTTCTTGGAGAGTCTGTGCTGCTATCAACTGCTTTGCCCAGGAGTTGTGCTTGAGAAGCCATGGGGAAGCCTGAGATAATGAGCAGCATTAACTCATGTGTGAATAATATATGTTAAGCCACCTATAGGATCTGGAGGAGAGAAAACCATGGAAACCATTGGATCCCACTCCTCTCTCCTGACATGCAGAGCCCCAACGCCATAGGGGTTGGAGGGACTTTGACAGGCTCTGATGCAGCAGGCAATCATGAAGCGGAGCTCATATATTCATGGAATTTAAATGCCAGAAGGGACATTTGGATCCATCTAGTCGGGTCTCCTGCATAACACAGGCCATAGAATTAATAGTCGCTGCACCTCATTTTCTCATTCCCTCCTCTGCACAGGACCAACCCACCTGGCTCCCCTCTGTTCCTGTCAGCACAGGGGGCCATCCAATGTTTTTAGTCCTAATGTTTACCAAATATATTTTCTTCCATCTGCTAACATTCTGTGTTTTGTACTCTGGAGTTCAGTTCCGATCCCTGGCCAGACCTTGAGGGTAGTATTAGAGAGCAGGCAGCTTTTCAAGGGCAGCTGGGAACCGGGCAGAAAGAGCAGAAGTGGCTCTTCAGCCATGTCACAAAAACAACAGATGAAATCTTCCCATCTGAGCTTGCAAATGCAAGAATAGACGAGCCTGGGCTCCATTGCTGTGGTTCAACATTTCTTTTTCTTCTGGTCAATAGGTTGTTGTCACATAGTTTACACAAGCTAAAACATTTTTTAAAAAGAAGTCTCTCTGCCCATTTCAACAATTTCCATTGCCTGTGCTGAATACATGGCTCAAACTTGTGCCTTCCATGGGTCAAGAAAGGGGGTGGAAATAGGGTTGCCAATGTTCTAATCACACAAAAGTGAACACCCTTCCCCTGCCCTGCCCCTTCTCTGAGCCCCCGCCCTCACTCCATACTCTCCTCCCTCTGTTGCTTGTTTTCTCCCATCCTCATTCACTCACTCATTTTTACCAGGCTGGGGCAGGGGTTGGGGTGCAGGAGGGGGTGAGGGTTCCAGCTGGGGGTGCGGGCTCCAGGGTGGGGCCAGATATGGAGGGGTTCAGGGTGTGGGAGGGGGCTCTGGGCTGGGGCAGGGGTGTGGGGTGTGGGAGAGGGTGTGGGCTCCGAGAGGGAGTTTGGTATGGGAGGGGGCTCAGGGCTGGGGTAGGGGGTTGGGGTGCAGGAGGAGGTGCAGGGTATGGGCTCCAGGAATTGCTTACCTTGGGGCTCCCTGGAAGCAGTGACATGTCCCTTGGCTCCTATGCATAGGGGCAGCCAGGTGGCTCTGTGTGGTGCATGCTGCCTCTGCACACAGGCACCGCCCCTGCAGCTCGCATTGGCTGCAGTTCCTGGCCAATTGGAACTGTGGAGCCAGGGTGGGGACTGTGCCTTGGAGCCAGAAGGACATGTCACCGCTTCCAGGAGCTGGGTGGAATCAGGTAGGGAGCTTGCCTGCCCCGTCAACCGGACTTTTAAGGGATCGCTCATCAGTGCTGACCAGAGCTGCCAGGGTTCCTTTTACACCGAATGTTCCATCTGGCAACCCTGGGTGGAATGGAAGTGGGAACTGAAAATTGAATTAGGATAAGCATACTTGTGGCATTTGCTCATAGATTCAGGAATGTCAGTTTATGTTACTATTGGTCTTATCTCTATTGGCATACTCTATTTCTAAATTCATTATTGTTTTATTCATTGATGTCCGTTTTAACCAAAGACCACCAAGTAACATCTGAATATTTAGCATCCGTATGGTTGAGATTTTCAAAGCCAAATGAGGGATTTAGGGACACAGCTCCCATTTTTCTTAATTTTAAGCCCCTATTTATCTTTGAACATCTTAACCCTAGCTCAAGGTGGATTTTGATTCATACAGCAACAAAAGCTCATTGCGTATGCATACATCAGCACCAGTTCATTTTGGCTCTGATCATGTTCCCATTCAGGTTAGTAGCCTAACTCTCATCCACTCCAGGATCAAACGCTTTATTACCCACAGTGAGTGAGGAAAATATGATGATAAAATACTGTTCGTAGTATTTAAAATGTAAACCTGACAACAGGATCAGGAATAGGAATATTTGCTGAGTCAGCACTGATTTGTATGAGTCCCTTCAAATTATATATATTGGATTTGACTATTCCTGATCCAGTTAGGTTATCAGATTATCTATATTCATTCCAATATCAGTCTGTCTGCGTCTGAATGGTGGATGGGAGAGTTTTGAAAGATCAAGGTATGGTGAAGTACATTGCAGTCCTGTACGCAGCTAGGAAACATCATACGAGCTATTGTCTTTAATTCATTAAGATGCTATAGAAACTTTCTTATTAAAGACTAACAAGTTCTTTATCAGGCAGATGTTCTGTATGTTTCTCATGGCTTTATTTTCTTTTTTTCTAGGGAGGTTTTCATAATGGACAACCCGAAAACACTTCTTCTTCTTTTTGCAGCCACCTTCTGCTCCACTGACCAGACAACTGGTAATACAATATGTGCCTACTCCTGTTGCCATTGAAGTCATCGGCAAAGCTCCCTTTGCCCTTAAAGGAAGCAGGATTGAGCCTTGTGCTTCTTATCCATTGAAATATATGTAAAAAACCAAAACCCTGGTGCTATTTAATTTTGTGTAATTCCAGACAGCTCTTGCAACATAATTTCACAAGGAGTGCATTTGCATTAGGATATTAAAGACAATTCAACATAATTAAATTTAAGGCAAATAGTTCAGTAGTTTTTCTTTTTCTTTTTTCATTTTTTTGCTTGTTTGTTTTCGGTTCAAGTGTACTGATATTCAGTGCTTTCAAAATGTAGGGAAAAATCTTATTACTAAATTTACTAAATACAAATGAACATGCAATAGCTGACAATTAGCACATTTATATTTGGGAGTAGACTCATGCCAGCTTTGCCTATTATTCCATCAATATATGCAGTTCCGATCTAGTACTGATTGCTAATTGCAAGGCTGCCCAGCTTATCAACTCTGGATACGTTATAGCACTCCAACATTTTGACTATTGTAATCAACTCTTTAGCTCTTTGGGAGATGGAAGAATTGAGGAAGGCAGACTGTCAGTATGCAGGTCATCTTCCTTATGTCTAACAATTCAGGGGGTCATAACCATTTTACCCTTTTGTCAGGTGGTGACCTGCCATTTTGGAATGACTGAAAACCCAAGGCCCTAATACTGCAAGTATTTATTGCATGATATATGCATACTTTTGTTTAAATCAATATGACTAAAGGCTAGTCTACCTGTTGGGATAATGCACACTCTGGGGTGTGATTTCTGAAGTGTACTGGTGTGTTGCACGTTAAATTGGTCTGTATGGTCCCAGCTAGTGGGCACCAAAGGTTGTCTAGTGAATTTTATCGTAGTACTGTTTGAAATGCTTTAGAAGTCACACTGCAGGACTGTGTGCATTACGCTGCTGTGTAGACGAGCCCTTAGTCCCATGCTAATAAACACTATGCCTCGTAGTAAATGATTGTAGTATTGGGACCATAAAACACATGTGAGTAACTTTTCCTGTGATCTAAAACTGCAGCAAGACAACACACCATCACCAAACCACAAATACGGGGCATTGTGGTGGAAGATGCTTAAGTGGATATATCAATAGGCATGCAAGTGTATACTTTACCATCTTTTCTCATGACCAGGCCAGATAAGTAAGTCACGTATGTGTGAATTTCAATATCCTGTCTGTTCATAAGAATGGACCTCCAAATGCACATTGCATCATCTCTTTGCATTCTTGTGATCCCAGGAACTTGCACATCCATGACCACTGGCTTCAGTATGTAGGGTTTGCAGGTGAACTGATAGCTGGAATTTCAACAGGCAGGAGTGGTGGATTTTTACTGAATTTTTATTTTAAGTAGCCGTTTTTTCCCCAGGAAGCAAACAAGAACTGAGATTGTAATATTAGATAATGCATCCAGTAAGAATTGAAAAAAGTTATGTTTCTTCAGTCTGCAGGGAAGCTTCTGTTGCAGACATTGTATTCCTCGTGGATGGATCCTGGAGTATCGGAAAAGAGAACTTCAGAAACATTCAAGACTTCTTGTACATCATGGTCAGCAGCTTTGATGTTGGGGAAGATAAAATCCAGATAGGTCTGATTCAATATAGTGATGCTCCACACACTGAGTTCTTTTTGAACACTTACCACCGCAAGGAATACATCTTAGAGGAGATACAGAAATTACACTACAAAGGAGGGGGCACAAAAACTGGGCAGAGCTTACAGTTCATGCTGGAGAATCACTTCAAGAAAACTGCTGGAAGTCGAAGGGAGGAAGGCGTCCCCCAGATTGCAGTGGTGATAACAGATGGGCAGGCTCAGGATAACATCCAAGAACCGGCCAAGGAAATCAAGGACGCAGGCATCACACTGTATGCCATTGGCATCAAAGGTGCTAGTTTGGTGGAGCTTCAAGAGATAGCTAGTGATCCAGATGACAAGCACGTCTATGAAGTGGAAGACTTCACCGATCTGCAGGATATCTCTCGTAATATGCTAGAGGTGCTTTGTACCACAGTAGAAGAGGTGAACCAAATTGCCCATGTCTCCCAAGGTATGTCCACAAGCCCCTGTTCCCCTTCCCCCCACTCTTTTCTCTTTCATGTTCATTGGTGAAGTGTATAAAACTGTGACATGCAATCAAATCATGGGTCTTAACTTCATGCATCTTCCTTATCCCTTTCTCTGCCTCATACAGGCACTCTGAGGAACTAACTTTTAACACACACTTACTGTGACAAGTTCCTACAAGTATCTGTTTAGCTTAAAATATCCAAAACAGCACCATGGGTTGGTAGACTCTAAACACAAACCTACTTTGCTGAGTCAAAAATAAAAAAAATCAGTTTGAAAACCATTTAATTTTGGTTGGTAGGCGGAAAGTCAACTTATCCTTTAGTATGAAGATAGCTCACAACTGTGAAAGAAATTAAACAACTTGCCTTTTCATTTTTTGTGTCACCTTTCTCATGTAGTTTGCAGAAAAGCCACCTTGGCAGACATCGTATTTTTAGTGGATACTTCAACAAGTATTGGCCAAGAAAACTTTCAGAAAGTGAAGAACTTCCTCTACACCCTGGTTTCAAGCCTCGATGTGAGCAGCGATCAGATCCGGGTTGGGCTGGCCCAGTACAGCGATGAGACCTTCAAGGTGTTCTTGCTGAATCAATATTCACTGAAAAGTGACATTCTGGAACAGATACAGAATTTGCCATATAGGAGTGGAGGGAGTTACACAGGCACAGCTCTGGATTTTGTCAGGACAACATATTTCACTGAGTCTGCTGGTAGCAGAGCTCTGGAAAACGTCCCCCAGGTAGTCATCCTCGTCACTGATGGGGAATCCAATGATGAGGTCAAAATGCCAGCCAACAAATTGAAAGCCAGAGGCGTCTCTGTCTATGTGGTTGGAATCAATGTCCACAATACAACCAAGCTTCAGGAAATAGCCAACAAGCCTTTAAATAAATTTCTGTTTAGTATTGACAGTTATGATGTCCTTCAAGATCTCCCCAGAAGCCTTTTGCAAACCATGTGCTTTGCAGTCGAGAGCCAGATTAAAGGTAAATAATTTGCCCTTACGATGGTGTCATTTCTGACACTTTGGGTGCACCAAAGCAACAATCCTGATTCTGATCTGACTGGTGTAGCTCCACTGGCTTTGATGGAGTTAATCTTGATTTGAGCCCCAATTCAGGAAAGGGGAGCTTTAGTCTGTAGCTAAATTTAAGCATGTAGGTGAGTTCCATTGAAGTCAGTGGGTTTTAAGTACAGACTTGAAAGTTAAGCACATGCTTAAGGGCTTTCCCAAGTCAGTACTTAAGTGAAATCAGACTCAGGCTCACAGATTAGGTGAAATAGCTAAAATTCCATCTGACTAGAACTAGAATTTTCTGCTGAAGTTTTTCCTGATGAAGTTTTTTCTTTAAATAAAATCAATGTAGTTTTCGATGAACACTTGTTATTTTCCCAAAATTTTTCATTTTGAGATTGGGATTTCGCCACTTTCCAACACTTTTGAACTCTTTTCAAGAATTTGGAAAACAAAGTGCGTGCGTGTGTGTGTGCGCGTGTGTGTGTGTGTGTGTGTAGTAACTATATTTTCACACCATTTAATTGTGTTGATTAAACAGTCAAATGTATGAAAAGCATTTTTTCTCTACTTTCTCAATTCCCCTTCCTTTTTCCAATGGGGGAAAAGGAGGGAAAGTAAAAATAAGGGGATTTCCCCCAAAATTTGGAAAAAAAACCCCAAAAACATTTTTTCAGTTTAAAATTGTGATACTAAATGAAAACTTTTGTGTCCATTTGACGTTTCCCAAGGAAAATCACATTTCAGTAGAGATTTTTTTTCTCACAAAAAATATCCGAGAGGAAAGATGATCCAGTTGCAAGGATACTACTCTGGGACTCAGACAGTGGTTTTATTCCCTGCTCAGCCACAGACTGCCTGTGCGACTACGGACAAGTCACTTAGTCTCTCTCTGCCTCAGTTCCCTGTATTTATTAGCATTTCCCTACCTCACAGGAGTCTTGTGAGGACAAATATATTAAAAATCACAAGGAGCTAAGATAGTACAGGGATGGGCCCACATAAGCTCCTTTGGGTACAGCTACACTCACGGCAGAATGTAGAGCAAAGACACTGCACTCTCAGGTAGCATGGGTATAAGTAGCAGTGTGGACAGTGAATCATGGCTTAAGCGAGTAGAAAAGAACGCCTGCATGCCCAAACTCCCAGGGTATGTTCTCCACATGCCCAAGCAGTGCCTCCTATGTCTACACAGCTATTTTTAGCAGTGTACTGTCCCACTGCCTCCCTGCTGCTGGAGCCTTTCACTGCCGCAATGAAAGGCTCCAGCAATGGAGAAAAGCTCTGGCAGAGAGGAGGCAGTGGGAAAAGTCCTTTGGCTGCAATGAATATATACACACACCACAGTAACATGTGTGGATGCAGCCTGCCTTTCACTTCACTGTGCAGCTACACGTGTTGTGCCTATATGCTACATGTTGCTGTAAGTGTAGCCTTAGATAGGCATAGCCGTAGCTAGATAAACTCCTTCAATGGAACTTGTATCTCAATAACAGAAGTAGAAGTGCAGTTTGGTACATGGGTAGACAAGCTTTGATTTAACAGAATGGGAAGCCCTAGAGCATAAAGATCAGTGGCTCAATCTTTCTCCTGTAGAAATAAACGGAAGATTCAGTGGGAGCAAGACTAGGACCCCACATATATAAATATAGTCAGATGTAGATTTAGTCAAAAATGGGATTTTTTTTTCCCCATGGAAGTTTTCACAGGGATAGCTTCGTGGGATGCTTGTCTATTCCAGAGAGCTGCAGGAACAATGGTCATACAATGTTATTTCATCATAATTCAGCACCATCCACGCAATAGGCTGTAGAATTCTCAAGTTAAAATAATAGAGAACAACAAGTACAGTAGTTCCATTTTCAGTTCAGTTTACAATTCAAATCCAAGTTGACAGCCACCCCTTTCACTAATTTGTCACACTTTTTCTTTCTCTTCAGCATTTACAAAGCACTATGCTGACATTGTTTTCCTCGTTGACTCTTCTGTGAATATGGGGTCTTCTACCTTTGAGCAAATAAAAAATTTCATCTACCAAATTGTTGACCAGCTCGATGTTGGGATTGACAAGTACAGGGTCGGTCTAGCCCAGTACAGCAGGGAAGGCCGTGTGGAGTTTTTACTGAACACCTATAAGAGCAAGGAAGATGTGCTCAATCACCTCCAGAGGCGTGTCGCATTCCTGGGGGGCCCTTTGCAGACAGGAAGTGCCCTGGAGTTTCTGCACAAAGTATTTTTCAAAGAAGAGGCTGGAAGCCGAATTAGCCAAGGCACCCCCCAGTTTGCAGTGGTCATCACTTCTGCCAAATCAAAGGATGACGTCGCAGAAGCTGCAGAGGAGCTGAAAGAGATCGGAGTGAAAGTCATCTCGGTCGGGGTCCAAAATTCTGATCGGGAAGAAATGGAGGTGATAGCCACCTCTCCCTTGGTTTACCAAGTCAATGGAGGGCAGACCATCAGTCAGCTGCACCAGGACATTGCTAAGGTTTTGGAAGCACCAGTTCAACAACAGTATGACTCTGCCCTAGATGCAAAAGTGCCAGCAGGTATAGTATGTCACCAGGGTGAAAACAGCCACTTGAATATATTTGTAGGTAGAGCAATGCTATAATTCACCCATAAACAAGAAATATCAAATGAGTCAGTAGAAGGGGGCAGAAAGCAGATGACTGAATTTAGTGCTTGTAAAAGGTTGGACCGCCTATGTAGCCAGATGGCAGTAAGGATGCGGCATCTGTGTACATAAAGTTGCTAATACTTACCTGCATTGGTTATATGCAGTGAAATTGCGCTGTCAGTTACAACCAGGAGTTCCTATTATTGGTTTCAGAGGGGTGCCCATTGTGACTAAGAGGAGGATTTTGCCCAGTGTTTTTCTGTTCACTTTTTTTTCTAGAGATGGGCCATAGCAAGAGACTCCAGATTCAGATCCAAAGAAGAACTTCCCTAAAGTCCTGTGGTAGTTTGATTAGGTGTCTTGGTTTGGCTGCGAGAGAGAGAGAGAGACTCAATCTGTAAACTTCCCCAAAATCTGGACAAAAGGGAGTTTAATATCCCTTTATATCTGTTTAATATCTGATTCAGACTCATTTTAAAATGGGCCTGAACCATGAAGTTCAGATCTGAATCTGAACTCTCTGAAGTTTGTAGGATTTTGGAGCTGGTTTTCTCTTTCATTCCCATCTAGCTCATTACTTGAGCTCTTGGTTTCTTTTAATAAACTATCCCAATTGTATCCTTCAATGATCCCGCAGTCTAACCTACAGTAACCTTGTTATCTTCCTTTTCCTTTGGCTGGTTTGCGTTTAGTATGTTCCAGTGCATCTGTAGCAGACATTGTATTTCTTGTGGATGAATCCAGCAGAATTGGGGTAAGAAACTTCCAGCTGACCAGGACCTTTCTGCTCAAAATAGTCAATGCTCTGGATATTGGCCCAAATAATATCAGAGTTGGCTTGGTGTTGTACAGTGATGAACCAAGGCTAGAGTTCACTCTGGATACATTTGAGGACAAATCAGATATCTTGGACTACCTGAAAATATTGCCATATCGAGGTGGGAGAACATACACTGGTGCTGCCATAGATTTCCTCAGGAAGAAGGTTTTTACTCAAGAGGCAGGTAGCAGGAAAAATCAAGGAGTGCAGCAGTTAGCTGTGGTTATCACTGATGGGCAGTCTTTCGATGACTTTGTTGAGCCTGCTTCTAAACTGAGATATCATGGAGTTGCTGTCTATGCTGTAGGCACCAAGAATACCTCAGAAAGTAGCCAGCTGGATAAAATTGCATCTTATCCTCCAAGGAAACACGTCACCAACTTGGAATCTTTTCTGCAGCTGTCAAATATCGAATGGAAAATAAAGACACGGCTTTGCAGTGAGATTGTGTCACAAACCTTTGTAGTCCCCGTGCGATCACGGACCCTGAAAGAAGGTAAGAGAGAAATATGAAAATCTGGCCCAAAATCTTGCTCAGGTTCATTGATGGAAACTCGATAACTCTATTGGCTTTCAAGGGTATACTCTGAATTTGCATCAGTGTAACTGAGAGCAGACTGTGACCCTCTATCTTTGCCAAACAAAGTATCCAGGGCCATGAATTCAGTCGTATTCTTTTTACATTATCATTGAAAAATGAGACTTGTCATGGTATCAGAATGTACAGCTTGGAGTGAGGAGGGGACTCCCTCCCACTCAGGAATCTTCTATGGATCTTCTCCCTACCTACACAGAGCAGGAGAGCTGAGTTCATCTGCCCTCTGGCATCATCCCCCTTTGCCTTTGACCCCCTGGAAGACCCTATTTATCTCCAGAGACCCATGCCTTGGAAGTCATAGCCAGGGGACATGCACTGTTGCCCTCCATTCATCAGCAGTGATAAATATACAGGCATGGTGACACAAGATGCTGTAGGACAGGTTTAAGGCTCATTACCAGTGAATACCACCAGTGCAGGGACCTCTCTGCCATGGAACAGAGCCAGCTCTGCAGGAGACCATGACACTGGGGGCATATTGGGTTAGGAGCAGGTGTGGCTGGGCTGTCCCTCCCCCCTACCTATTCCATGCCACTGCAACACCCATAGGGGCTGTAGTAGGAGGGGGCACAATTTAGGTCAGCCCTCAGGTTTGGCCAAGCCTCCTCTGGGGTGCCAAACCATCACCATCATCCTCAGCAGGGGCGGCTCTAGCCATTTCACCGCCTCAAGCACGGCGGCATGCCGTGGGGGGCGCTCTGCCGGTCACCGGTCCCGCGGCTCCAGTGGACCTCCCGCAGGCGTGCCTGTGGATGCTCCACCAAAACCCGCAGGCACGCTTGCGGGAGGTCCACCGGAGCCTCAGAGGTACAACCAGTATCTCCTTGATCCCAGCAATGGGCCTTAGTGGTGGCTCAACTGTACAGGACAAGTGCTGCGTTGATTTACAGCCAGCATGATCCCATTGAAAGCGTGCTCTGCTACAGTGTTAGCAGATACATTTTAAGCTAAACAAAACTGGTTGTGCCTCCTCCCGTACACACACACAAACATATATACACACACACGGCTGTGTGTGCACGCTGATGCAGACAATCGGTTGTCAGTAACCTTGCTTGTGTTGGAGAACTTTGGCATTGCAAGTCCTGCAACACTTGTAAACATCTTATGGCCACATGCCAAGTGCTTGGATTAAGTTATGTGTGTGTTTGGCCCCATATGAAATCCTAACACCTATGATTTTTGTCTGCCCTGGGCTTAGAAAATGTAGTAATTTTTCCAAGCCTAAATATTATAGCCAGCATTTTTTTGTGATTGCTATTAAACCATACTGTAGCACTGCAGTAATTGAAAGATCATTCACCTTTCCCTTTGTTTCCTCTGAATTAGGTTGTGTGGACACAGAGGAAGCTGATATTTATTTCCTGATTGATGGGTCTGGCAGTATATACCCAAATGATTTCCAGGACATGAAAGTATTCATGAATGAGATGATCAGCATGTTCCAGGTCAGTGCCAATGGAGTTCGCTTTGGCGTGGTTCAGTACGAAAGCACTCCTCAAACAGAATTCATGATTAGCCAATACAACAGCGTGAAGCAGTTAAAGGAAGCAGTCCGTGTTATTCAGCAGTTAGGAGGTGGCACCAATACTGGAGATGCTTTAAGGTATATGAAAAGTCTTTTTGTAAAGGCTGCCAGGGACAGTGTTCCCAAGTTGCTGATAGTCATTACGGATGGCGAATCCCAGGATCAGGTGACAAAGGCAGCAGAAGAGCTGAGACAAGAAGGGATTGTTATATATGCCATTGGTGTCAAGAATGCCGTTAAAAAGGAACTGAAAGACATCGCAGGAACAGAAGAGCGAATGTTTTTTGTGAACGACTTTGATTCCTTAAAACTCATCAAACATGATATTGTGCAGGATATCTGCTCCCCAGAAGGTAAGAGGTTTTCCTAAATCACTCCAATCGCTTAGAAAGTAGAGAGCACCTGGATGTGCTCATTATAATTATGAGTAGTATTTACTATTTGCATTAGCCCAGCAGAGATGTGGTGCACATTGAAGATAGCTTTGCTAAATAAACAGGAATAAACAACTTCACTCTTTTGTGTAAATTGTCTCAGAAGAAGCAACATGCTTTGCCAGATGAAATCCAGGCTATCCTTTTCCTCCTGACACAGGGAGGGTATAATTTTGTTGATTGAACATCTCACAAAAGAAAATGAAGTCTGACACCAGGGCTGAAATTCTTAAAGATGGCCTTATGCATGTAAAATATATATATATTTACTATTTACAGTATGGTAGCACCTGAAGGTTCCTACCCCAAGGTACTGTACAAATATAGAACAAAGAGCAGCCCCCTGCTCTGAATTGCCTATGATCTAATGCTAGGTTAGTTGAGATCCTAAACACACGCACATTTTCAGCACTGTTGGTACAGTCCAGAACACGTGTGACTGTAGCGCACTGCTCTTCTAAAGGAGATAGATTAAGGCTCTGATTTTGGATCCCCAAGTCTGAGCATGAGCAGATGCGTTTGTCAAAAAAATGAAGTACTCATTTTAGGGCCACATTACTGACCTTATCCAGATCGGCTGTGGATCAAGGGCAGCGTATAAACCTTATGGTGGCGCATTCTGAGACGGGGGAAGAAGACTGTGTAACAAGATGTGGTTACATATTTATACATGCCATGGTCATCAGTGGAGATCAAACTCAGTATCTTCAGCACCAGAACATAAATCCTTACTATTTAGACTTTAACAGTAACTGTTAGCTGTTAGTAAACAGCAGCCTTTTATTTTCCTTGAGGTCTGCTACGGAAGACACGATTTTCTGTGTAGTTTTCAGTCTGAGTGGTGGGCAAATACATTCAGGAGGAGATTCCAAATTTTGTCTTCTCTCTTTTCTTCTCTTTCCCAGCCTGTAAGAATATGAAAGCCGACATTATTTTGCTGGTCGACAGCTCTGAGAGTATCCAGCCTGTTGATTTTCAGAAGATGAAGGATTTCATGCAGCTGATTGTGAACAGGTCTGATATTGGGGCTGATAAAGTTCAGATTGGGTTGTTGCAGTTCAGTTCCGAACCCCAGGAGGAGTTCCAGCTCAACCAATACGGCAGCAAGGCTGACCTAAGGAGAGCCATTTCGGGAATCAGGCAGATTAAATCCGGAACGATGACCGGGAAAGCCTTAACTTTTGCCTCCTCTTACTTTGATGAACCCAAAGGAGGGCGACCCAGAGTAAAACAGTATCTCATAGTGATCACAGATGGGGAGGCCCAAGATATCGTGAGAAAGCCTGCTGAGACCATTAGAGACAAAGGTATCACCATCTATGCCATTGGGGTTCTCCGCGCAAACAACTCCCAACTTGTGGAGATTGCCGGCAGTCAAGACAGAGTCTTCTTCGAGGATAACTTTGATTCCCTTATCTTTCTGGAAAAGGAGATTCTCTTTGAAATTTGCAACCCGGAGGACTGTAAGTGATAGTAATAACCTGTTGGGTCTTTCTAATTCTTTATTTTGTTGTGTTTACTGTTAATCCTTTATACAGTTTGATTCCTCCCCACCAACATATTTCTAGTAGAGATCTTCAGCTTTTCTTCCATTGTGATATTAAGCAACGATAGTAAAGTGAAATGCAATAGCAGAAAATAAGACCACGCTCTTTACAGACCATAGTCTTATGCTTTTCCTCAGGAGCCATATTTTATTTTCTTTCAGGCAGGTGCATATTTTTCTTTTGGACAAAAGGAAATGCCCACAGCCCTCCTTTTTTGTTTTTCTTTGTATCTTGCTTTTCGGAATGTCCTTGCGCTTTCTGGTTTCAGTTAGTAGTTGGATCAAAAGAACTTCTCAGGGAGGGAGCAAGGAGGAGAGAGACCTGATCATAACATTGCTGCTTTGTTTCCTTTGTTCTGTTAACAACAGCATGCAAAAGGACTGAAGTTGCAGACATCATATTTGTGGTACATGGATCAAGAAGCGTCACAGACTTGCAGTTCCAGGGCATTCAGAAGGTCATGGAGGCTGTGGTGAATGACTCAGTGGTTGGAAAAGACAATGTTCAGTTTGGGGCTGTGGTCTATAACACTAATCCTCAGGATCATTTCTCACTGAATACGTACTCTGCTAAATCACAGGTCAGAGAAGCAATCTCTAACTTGAGACCTATGTCGGGGCTAACCTTCACAGCAAGGGCTTTGAACTTTGCCAGGGAGAGATTTGGAATGGCTTATGGTGGTCGTACATCATCTCTTAGTGTCACTCGGATTCTTGTGCTTATTACTGATCAGCCAACTTCACCCTCAGATAGACCCAACCTTCCAGCAGCAGCAAAATCTTTGAAGCAAGATGGTATCAATGTCTTTGCTGTTGGAGTGGATAAAGCCAATAGAACAGAGCTTGAAGAAATTGTGGGAGAGCGAGAGAGATTGTTCTTTGTGCAGAGCTATAATGAACTGGAAAGTTTACATGAAAACCTCACTCATACAGTATGTGATGAGGCAAAGCCAGGTAAGTGAGACCTTTACATTGAGCTGTTGGTTTTTTCTTATATGTTTTCAGTCATTTATCCAGACTATCTAGGTTGTCACAGGCAATATCAGTCACAGGCAATGGCCATTTTAAAAATGTTCTATTGTGACAAGGTCAAGGGGTGGATGGAAATAGGGTAGAGACAATTTCCAGTATGGAAAGCAGCACATGTCAAAATCAGAGCCCTTCACCATCATTTTCTTATGAACTTTTCCAGCAAAGCACGTTCAGGGGGTGAGGGCTCTGGCTGGGGCTGCGGGCTCTGGGACGGGGCTGGGGATGAGGGGTTGGGGGTGCAGGAGGGTGCTCCTGGCTGGGACCGAGGGGTTCAGAGGGCAGGAGGAGGATCAGGGCTGGGGCACGGGAGGGAGTCAGGGGTGCAGGCTCTGGACAGCGCTTACCTCACGCATCTCCCAGAAGCAATGGCATGTCCCCCCTCTGGCTCCTATATAGAGGCATGGCCAGGCAGCTCAGTGCGCTGCCCCATCCACAGGTGCCACCCCTTCAGCTCTCATTGGCTGTTCACTGAAGTATACAAGCATTGTACAATTCTGATGTAAACTTTCATTTTGAAGTACCAAGCTCACCGACTAGACGCTGCCTGTAATAAATGTCATGCACCTGAGATAGCTCCTGCAGCACAAACTTGTTCACAAACAAGAAACTGCCCAACTTTCCAGTAAACCAACAGACCTTCTGGTTCCCATGCCATCCAAGGCAGTCAGGAAGCTCAGCATTCTTCTTCTAGAATGCAAGCAATTTTTCTTACTATGATGCTTCAGACTGTGGCAAGAAAGGGATGGTGTTTTACTTGATTACACCTGCTGACTGTCCAACAATTGTTATTCAGTGAGAACATAAGAACATAAGAACGGCCGTACTGGGTCAGACCAAAGGTCCATCTAACCCAGTATCCTGTCTACCGACAGTGGCCAATGCCAGGTGCCCCAGAGGGAGTGAACCTAACAGGCAATGTTCAAGTGATCTCTCTCCTGCCATCCATCTCCATCATCTGACGAACAGAGGCTAGGGACACCATTCTTACCCATCCTGGCTAATAGCCATTTATGGACTTAGCCCCCATGAATTTATCCAGTTCCCTTTTAAACATTGTTATAGTCCTAGCCTTCACAACATCCTCAGGTAAGGAGTTCCACAAGTTGACTGTGTGCTGCGTGAAGAAGAACTTCCTTTTATTTGTTTTAAACCTGCTGCCTATTAATTTCATTTGGTGACCCCTAGTTCTTGTATTATGGGAATAAGTAAATAACTTTTCCTTATCCACTTTCTCATTAAAGAATTAAAGATTAACCTTATTCCACTGATAGCCTGACTTCAGACACAAGTTCTGCATAACCTAGTCTCACCTCCTCTCTGCAAGAAGTCATAGTTATGGTATATAAAGTGGCCAGGAGCTAGTTTCTCCCAGCATTTGCTATTTGATACATGGTGAAGTTTCTTTCTGTACAATGAGAATGAAGGCAACGACTGAACTCTCTCAGATTTGCATAGCTAAGTAAATTTTTTTCCCCCCTGCAGCTTGTGGCAACCAACAGGCAGATCTTGTATTCTTGATTGATGGGTCATTAAGGATATCTGCACATAACTTTTCTGCCATGAAAACATTCATGAAGGAAATCGTGGACAGTTTTATTATTGCTCAGGACAAAGTCCAAGTTGGCGTGGTCCAGTACAGCAAAGATCCCCAGAAGGAAATATATCTTAATGAATTCCACTCTGACACAGCCATAAAGGAACGGATTGACAGCATTGTCCAGTTAAAGACCTCCACCTTCACTGGCAAAGGTCTGAGGTTTGTCAAGAGCTTTTTTGAGACTACCAAGGGTGGCCGGAAAAAACAAGGAGTTTTGCAGAGCCTAGTAGTGATTACTGATGGACAGTCTAACGATGTGGTGGATGAGGCAGCTATTGCACTGAGGAATGATGGGATACACATCTTTGCAATTGGCCTAGGGATTCCAAACTCATTTGAGCTTCTTCGAATTGCCGGTGATGCACGCAGGGTGTATGTGCTGGAGAATTTTGAAGTGCTGAAAACCATAGAGAGGAAGATTGTCACTGAAATCTGTGAATTGGAAGATCGTCCTAGCCAGGGTATGTCACAGAAATCTTTTATTGAGTATATCTATTGACAGATTCTCTGTGTCCCACACTTTTGTGATTAGTCAAAGGAAAGAAATCACATTTTTGTAGATCATAGATAACGTAGTGTGTTTTGGAGTGACATAGAGCAGCCAAAGCATGCTACTAAATCTGGCCCTGGAACTTCAGCAGGACATAAGCAGTGGGTGCAGACTAACTCAGGTACGTCTACACTACCCGACGGATTGGTGAATAGTGATAAATCTATCGGGGATTGATTTATCGCATCTCGTCTAGACGCGATAAATCGATCCCCGAACACGCTTCCCGTTGACACTGGAACTCCACCGCTGCAAGAAGCGGAAGCGGAGTCAACAGGGGAGAAGCGGCCGTCAATCCCGCGCTGCGAGGATGCAAAGTAAGTCAATCTAAGATACGTCGACTTCAGCTACGCTATTCTCGTAGTCGAAGTTGCGTCTCTTAGATGATTTCCCCTCCCCCGCAGTGTAGACCAGGTCCTCCTAAGAAACACAAAGCTTCTATTTTCATGCAAGAGTTAGTAGCAGAGCTGGGTGAAAGTTGGAAATTCTGTTCCATGGGAAATTCTGTAAAAAAAAAAATCATAATAATCATTCCATTTTGGAATGAAAAGTAACAGTTTTAGAAACTTCCTGTGGAAGGGAAAATCTGAAACAAAAATTCTTTAGGAATGATTGAAACATTTCATTTAGAAAACTTTTGAAATGAAATACAACCCATGCTCTCACGCTCCCAGCTCAGCCATGGCTTTCAGGGCTTCTAGACTCCCAGCTCCCTGTCAGGCCTAGAAGACTGACACAGAACCAGGCACCTGCATGGTGTGGGGTCCACATGGACGATACCTAGATGCTTAACAGATCAGTGCTGAAATAAAAACTGCCCCCACCAGAGTCCAATATTACTGCTGTGAAAATGGAGCATGTTCACGTCAGGGAGATGATGTCTAATGCAGCAGCACCTCCTGGTGCTCCTTCACCAGAGAACAGTGAGCTTCACCAGCAGAGAGCCACATAGTAAATACATTATAAAAATGCAAACTCTCTTAGAGGAGAGAGAGAAGAAAATATTTGATCTCACTGTTTTGTAACAACAAAAAAACAACCCCAAAACACCAACCAAACAACCACCCAAAAACAATTCCAGAGATATTTGTCATATAGCAGCTGCCTGTTTCCATTTGATAAGCTAATTTTATCGTGACTTCTGTCATCTTCTATTTCCCCAATTTTTTTTCCCTTTAAACCTTTTTTGCTGACATAAATCTAAATTTTCCCCCACACTCTGACTGACCAAAACGTTGCATTTCCATTTGTTTGCAATATTTTTTTGTATATAAACATACTGAGGGCACTCATACTACAGTGATAGGGGGTCCAGATAGAAATCTGGATGCATGGACAGATAGATTTAAAAAAATCATTTCACAAATTAAGCATTTTTACATGCAAATGAATACCTCTACATGTGCTGCAGATTCACATATGCATTTTACAGCACAATATGGATAATGATTTTTAAAAATGTACATAATGCAGTGCTAAATTAACCCTTGGGATAGTTAATTCAGTTACACCAGGTATAGTTAATTCAGTTACACAAGTGATGAATCTGGCCCACAGTTACAGCTATAAAATGTGTGTGTGTTATGTGAGTGTATGTGAGATATAGACACATGTATGAAATTATTCTACAGACACACTAATATATATTTATATATTTAAGTGAACTGGGAAAAGGTGACACAGGCAGCAACGCTTCTAACGATTTTGGCCGTAATCTTTCTGTGCCTCTATTCCCCATATGTAAAATGGAAGTAATAGTATCATCTCCCACCTCAAGGGTATTGTAAAGATAATTTAATTAATGTTTGTAAAGCACTAAGATACTATGAGAAGTGCATTATAGAAATGCCCGTGAGGAAATTAATAATGCTGCATGAGATGCAGAGTTTGGATGGAGTGCAGTAAATAAGGCCTGGGGGCACACAATTAAATGATGAGGATAAAAAGAAATATTCAATAACTTCCAGCCTAGTGAGCACTATCCGTTGTGTTTACTGAATGAGGCACGGGTCCTGTGGAAAAAATAATATGTGATCATGTAATTATCCTGCATATCACAAGAGGGCAGAATTAAGGTTGCACAGGCAACATTTGTTCTGGCATTTCCAAACTTTTGAGTGCTTCACTTGCCCTTGAGTGAATCTTATTGTAGGTTTCTTCTGATGTAATATATACCATATCTGAATGTGTGTTTGTGTCTTTTTCTTCTTTTCTCATATCTATTTGAATATATTTGAGAAAATAAAATAAGAAAAGAAAATGGATATATTCTCTGTCTGAGTTAACCATAAATATATGTAAACAAAACAATGCAACATAATACTTATGTTCTCAATTATTGGTACAGCAAATAGAGGAAAGGCATAGGTTACCAGATTTCCTTTCTCGATACTATGGTTCTATTTGTCTATACTGTTCTGACAGCAGAATAGTGTTAAGAGGAGCTGAGCACCATGGATGCAGCCTTGTCTATACACAGCAGTTACGTTGCTTTAACTATTATGGTATTGTTTACAGAGGTATAACCCTCCTGATGTGGATGCAGTTATACTGCTGGCCTTGTCTACAATAGAAAGAGTTTGCTGATTTAGCTATACTGGCATAGCTGTACCCATAAACCCTCCTAATGTAGACTCAGCTTGCACTGACAAAAGACTTATTTTGCCAGTATAATTTATACCAGTTCCTAGAATGAAATAAGTTATTCCAGCAAAAGGCCTTTTTTGCCAGTATAACTGTGTCTATAGATGGACACAGCTATGCGGGTATAAGTTTTAAATGTAGACCAGGCCATATAACGGTGCTTATTCTAGTATAGCCTGTTCTCATGTGAGAAGGGGGATAAGGAGGATAAGCTATAGCTGTTTAAGGCACCTTTATACTGGTATAGTTGTGCCCACATTAGGAGTTTGACTGGCATAGCTAGTTCGGTAAAAAATTCCAACCCTTGACCCTCATCATTATGCTGGTAAAAAACTGTGCGTAGGCCAGGCCTTAGGAACCTCATCAGGAAGGAAGGAGTAGCTAAAATACTCCACTGTGCTTCACATTGTCACTTACTGGTAGTGGGCACTTTGGGAGCTACTTTTCACTCCAGTCATGAAAATTCAGTCTTCATGTCTTCATTATATGAACTCAGTCAAGCCACTTTACCTCTCCGTACTGTTTTCCTACCAGTAAAATATTTGTCACATGAGTCTGGTGAAGATTAACTGATGTCTGTAACATGCCTTGCCATCCTTGGACCCAAGTACAAAGATGCCCTCAGATACATGTGTTCAGTTTCCGTGGACTTCCCATTGAAATCAACAGGAGATGCCTGAGCATGGTGTAAATTGTTATTGAAATAAATTGGGCTATGCTAGTTTACACCAACCGAGGATCTGCCCCCTGAATTCTTTTCAAGTAGTGTGGTGCAAGTGCAGGTCAGGCCTCAGAAAAAAGCTCCTGATGAAAACAAGCATCCTGTGTGCTAGGAAGGACCACATACTAGAATCAGACAAGTGATCTGTTCATGGAAATGTTTAATCAGAAACATTTTATGGAAGTACTAAATCACAGTTCTATGGCCTTGTGCTGATCTCTGGCACACAGGTGTACTGTAAATCTAGCATCATTCATTGATATTGTGACTATAAGTTCAGAATCTGAGTTAGTGTGTGTGTATTTAGCTGTGTTGGAGAAAGTTGTTTTTTCATTGCCAGAAGAACACATGCGGCAGTAAATAATGTCACATAGATTTACAGGCTTGCGTGCTGATGCTAGCTTTTAAAGCTCTGTGGTTCAGCATGCATAGCCAAAAGATTTTAATTCAGCTTAGTAACAAATAGTTTCCTCCAGAGGGCATTTTGTACTGCAAAAGGAAGTACTGAACTTTAACGGTTTAAAGGATGATAGCCAAGTGGAGTGAAATCACCAGAAGCCTGCAATCTATTTTGTTAACTACAGGTTATGTGCATCCCAGAATTATTAGAGTGAGGAAGTTAGTATCAATTGGCAATCAATAAAATTATTATTAACCCTTAAAAGGATGAGGTAACAGTTTGTTGGAGCATCTACTCCAGTATAATTGATTTACTTTTTTAAGTGACAAGTGACACAACACAAACTCACCTTTCTAGTGCCTGGCTTTCTGTATCTGTGGTGAGTAAAGACTAGCTGAATGCCTCAACCCAAACATTCTTAGTTTCTATTCTATTCTCTGTACTCTGACATCCCCAACTACCTCATTATCCCATCTCCGCAGTTTCTCACACAAATGAGTAAAAGCGTAGGAGAAAAGGGAACGTGAAGGAGCAGAGAAAGGATTAAATGGAACAATTATAGTTAATGACTTTAGCCCATCAGGATGCATTCATAGCAAACTAGGCAACCGTATTGTCCTCTAAAAATATTTCAGAGAGTCATAAGTGGAAACAAAAGAAATAGGGTGCTTTGTTTTAAAGATATAATTGCATCAGGCGGAAATTGTTGATAAGTGTGCTACAATGGAAAATTAACTACAGGTGGATAGTGTGGTCAGGAGAGACAGAACAAACTTCAGTATAGGGATCAAGGGATCAACAAGGTACAAAGAACAAGTCAGGTGGTTTAGCTGAGTCAGCATGGCTGGGAAACAGCAGTCAAATCACAAAATATTGGCTATTTTTTATCACACTTTGTAGGAACTTTTCCATAACCAGTATATGCCATACTTTACAGTACTAATCACTCACCATGGAGATGTATTTCCCATGTCCTCCCTTCCCTCTTCCTCTCCCAACTTGTGAGTGTTTCTCTCACTGACTGTTTGATGTCTAACATATAATTCAATTCTGTGAATAATTACTGCCAACCACATTGCATTGGAGCCAATTGCACTACTCACAGCAGGAAGCCCAACGCTCAGTGGTAAGTGTTTGCAGGATCAGGCCCTTAAATTCTAATCTTTTGGGAGCTGAGATAATCTCTATCATTTGTTCTGTTAAGTGCCCCTCATGTGTAGGGTACTAAATACATAATATTGATGTTCAATTCATTTTTTTAGCCATGCTTTTGGTGACGCAAAAGTTACATCCAGTTAGAGGTGTGTGTGTATGTGTGAGTCTCTCTCTCTCTCTCTCTCTCTCTCTATGTGCAGTAATATAAGCCAGCTACTCAGCAGGGGTAAATTGTCATGGCCCCATGCAAGTCAATGGAGTGACACCAATTTACACCAGTTGAAGATCTTGCTCTCTAATTCTTCTAATTTTAAATTGAGCATGTTTTTGTCACTGGTGCAGATAGAAAACAAGATCATAAAATAGTGCTTGGATTTGATGACTGATTTTCTTCCCTGCCCCCTTCTCAGACTGCAACATAGATGTTTCTGTAGGAATTGATATTTCGAGGCGCATGAAGTCTATATCTGCACTGAACGAGAAGCAGAAACTGCAAAAGTACCTGCCCAAACTCCTGCACCAGATGGAGTCCTTGACTAAAATCAGCTGTACTGTTGAGTCTCAAATCAACATCAGGTTCAAGTACCAAGTGTTTGCACAGAACGGCCAGTCGTTGTTTGACTCCGATTTTGAAGCCTATGATGAAGAGATCCTCCAGAAATTCTTAGTTGTACAGACCATTGTAGACACCTATCTGAATGCAGACTTCTTACAGTCATTTTGGGAGAAATCCCTCAGCCTGGCCTCTGCTAAAGTGAAGGTAAATAAAACGGAATAAATTATATTGTTTCAAAGTATATTAACTCTAGTGCTGGTGTACATTGCATGGGAAATAAAGACGTCATTAATGTTCTTTTAGATAAATCCTTGGATTCATTTTGACAGCATTCATGACCCCTTACTGCAAACAATTGTGTAAGTGAATTTTTGCTCCTGGAATTCAAATACTTGGGCAAAGCCATATGCTCACAAGTATTTACATGGGACGTTTTCACATGTCCATCTTGGAAGCAGTTAGCAGGTTAAGGAGCAGAACAGTACTCTGTAATAGATGGCTAATCACACAACCTGAGTAGTAATGACTCAAAGCAAACATCATCGCAAATGTTTCATGGCAGAAACATATTCACAGAAACCACTCATTAAATAATTTCAAATAACAAATGAAGTGAAGTCGAGGTCTGTCTGTGGATAATTTACAAACAGAGAAAGATGGCTATATTTGTAGACTAACATGTCCACTGCAAATAGTTCATCCAGGTTGAAATGAGACCAAGAGAAAGCAAAGATCTAAAGGGCTGATCCAATCCCTACTGAAGTCAAAGGGAAACCTTCCATTCACTTGAATAGGAATTAGACGACACCTAGGATTTCAGATTCAGTGCCTGTTATGTTTTTTTCTGATTAAGAAACTAGTTCTGGAAAGAATTTTTACACACTAAGGCACTGATTCAGAAAAACATCCCTATTCAGGAAAGGCACGTTAGCCCCTCTAAGATATAAAATGTATCTTCCAGAGAGAGCTTATTTTAATTCTTACAAGGTATTGCTAGTTTAGAATGGTCTTAATTGAATTTAGAGTGCTCACTGAAAAGTGTATTCTCACTTCCATTCTGAGGAGCAGACACAAATCCCCATGCTGGCAGGTAAGAATATAAACTCCATATTCAGCATTTGTAGAATTCTTTCTTCTCAGCATAGGTGCATGGAGTGGTGCATATCTAATGTTTTGGGTTTTTTTTTTCCTTTTTTTGTTAAAATCTGTAAAGTGCAGGTGTTCTCTGAATGATGACTGTAAAATGGCATCATGAGGGCCCACTTGTAATGCATCTCAATGATTTCTGAACAAATTTGCTCAGTTTACATATAAAAATGTTATTTTTCTAACTGCGAACTCTACTAATGCAATGTGGAATCTGAGAGTTGAGCTGAGTTCTTCCCTCCTCATGCATCATCACCAGTAACAAAGATTCTGCAGATCTAATGCTGCTTTTAGCTACATCTGTACAACTCCACTGCCATCACCATTCTAGGAATTGGAAGGTAGCTCAAACCTCATAGCCATTTAATTCTTGGCCACGCTGCTGAGACAGCCAAAAGGGCACCCGTTATTACCCTTTGTTCTGTCACTGGTGTGTGTGTGACGTAAACATCTGACTATTTACTTAAAACAGGACTGAGATCATGAATTAATTTTTCATAGGTCACTGAACAGCAACAATTTTTTTGCTCATCAGTTGGATGAGACACAAAGATTCTGGTTCTTTGTTGTTTATTGTTATGTTTGAGTATGGAATACTGAACTCAATCTTGAAGTCATTAACTGAGCAAGACCCAGATTTATTCCAATCAAAAACTGACCCCACCATGCTTAGAGTGGGAACAGAAAGGTACTTTCCAACGTTTTGTGACAGATTATTTGCACAGCAGGGGCTCAATTTGCCACTGCATCTGAGCTCCACTAGGGCAGATGCGGGGCCTGATCTAACTTATGCCACTGGAGATTTTATACCACTGGAGGATGGGGTAGTGAAGCTTTGCTTCACTGTACCCCCTGTCTTGGTGTCAACATCCCCCTCTCTCCTCCTACTCTGGGGATGTGGAGTGGCTGGCGCAGGAGCTGACTCAGCCGCATATGCCAGCCTTACACCAGTGGAGAGCTCCTGTGTGCTAGGGGACTTCTCTGCTGCCCACCTATGGCTGAATAAAGCATCAAGTAGGCAGAATGGACCAGGGAACCCAGCCCAGCATTGTTATGTTGTTAGTCTGACAAATCCAGTCTGGACTGCCATCACTCAAAGGTAAAACACTGCTTGCTCTAAATTCTCTGTTACACCAGGGTCAATCTGGAGAACTCCACTGACTTCAGTGAAAGTCCTTCAGATTGTAAACAAGAATAGAATTGGCCCTTTGCCCAGCACACCTGGGCACTTAACTGAATTGGTTGCATTAATAAAAGTTGCAGTCTACAAGGTAAATACTTCCAAATGGAGCCACTGTCAAACCAGAGATATTTTGGGGCTTAATTACCATGATTCTGTCCTTTTTAAGCTACATTGTCACCAATTTTCAATACTAAATTGTAATTTTTAAATTAACCAGGAATATAAACTCATCAAAGATTGCACAGCACTTTGAGAACTACCCAGGGAAAGCGGTGGGTGGTATTATTATGGTTATTGTTTTTGCATATTTTCTGCCAACCACCTTGGTAATTCAGTGTTTTGTTCATAGGTTCTCTTAGTGTTTACAGATGGGCTGGATGATTCTATAGAAATGCTCAGAACAACGGCAGACTCCCTTCGCATTAAAGGTATGGCCTGTTATGACGGTCCAGCATTGCATTGCACCAGAAGATAAATCTCCAATGCAAAAAGAGCCTCACAAGTATTGAGTCTCAGAGCCTGGGTCAACTGACTCAGGCTCACATAATGGGGCCAAAAATAGCAGTGTAGATGTTCTGCTTAGGCTCTGAGACCCACACCTTTTGCTGGGTTTCAGAGGCTGAGCTCCAGCCTGAAAGGAAATGTTTACACTGCTATTTTTAGCTCTGCAAGCTTGAGTAAGTCAACCTGGGCTCTGAGATTTGCTGCCATGGGTTTTTTGGTTTATTTTGCAATGTAGACAGACCCAAAGAGTGCTACATTCCTCTCCCACTGCAGACCTTCCACATACTCATGCTGATCTGCCTGAGAATTCTTGGTGAGCACCCTCCCTTCTCTGGGTGAACCAGGGCTCTCAATTCCCTGAATGATTTGTAGACTTTACCTCTCCCAGTATGATCATGAGGGTTTCTGCCATCAGTTCCATTTTCACTCTAGGATAATAATTGTTAGAGAGCTTATTCCTTCACTCTCCCACTTCCCTCGTCCTTCTCGCATGAACAGAGAGCAACAATACCTGAAATCCGAAGGTGCAAACAATTTGATCTTTATTGGAGTGAACTTCCAGCAAGCTTAAATCCAAGTTCCTTTTTCCTTATTTTTGAATCCCAATTTACTTCCTGTTTGTCCCTAATTTATATAGTAATATTCACAGCTATACCTTAACCAATCATTCTACTAAAATGTACCTAACCAATCCTAACATATTATAACATGATTAGCTAACCAATTATATCCCACCACCTTAATTAGTTTACATCCAGCAAAATTAATTATACAGCAGAGAGAAACTATCACAGAACCAGACAGAGACCATGCAAATAAACATCAAAGTGGGAACTATAATGACAAAGCAATACAGAAGTGAAGATTTTACAACTACAGCTATCAAGACTTAAGGATTTCCCAGCTGTGTCTATTGATAAGTGAGTTCTAACCAGACAGAAAACTATCAAACTAAATTTCCTTTGACATCTTCTAGGCTCTTCCCTTTCTCCGGAGGTGATAGATCAGATCACCTTCCTAACAGCCCCAGATTGCCTTATGTGACAATTGTGATTAGCACTAGTAATTGTTCCATCCAGGGCCAGGGAATTTTCATCCTTTTCTCCTTTTTGAATTAACCTGTAATACACACATAACAAAATTTACACGTCCCCTTTCCCAATCCCGTTTGTACCTTTTTATTTGCGTACAGTGAACCCACTCCCATCCTCCATTCTCTGTACCCAATAATAGCAGACTGGGCCCTAGCTGGTCAAGGACAAGATAGGGGCCCTTCCATTTAGGAGCTGGGAATGGATGGTGTTGACCTGGAATCTTGTACATCACTAGATCTCCCACCATGGGTAGATCATGCTCTCCAGACAGGTCATATCATGCTTTGACTCTTGCTGCTCCTTGCTGGTCTTGCCAGGGCACCGCCTGCTGTACCTGTTTTACATGGTCGATTACAGTTAAAATCCTTTCTTGTGTTAAGCAGGGCCGCCCGGGGGGTGGGGGTGGGGGCAAGTGGGGCAATTTGTCCCAGGCCCCGCAGGGGCCCCCATGAGAGTTTTTCGGGGCCCCTGGAGCAGGGTCCTTCACTTGCTCCAGGGGCCCCGGAAAACTCTCATGGGGCCCGGGCCCCCGGAGCTGCTTCCACTCCAGGTCTTCGGCAGCAATTCGGTGGCCGGGGGTCCTTCCGCTCTGGGACCCACCGCTGAAGTGCCCCGAAGACCTGTTTAAAACGGTGATTGAGCTCCTCCAGTCGCTTCCACCAGTTAGCATGCTTGATTGTGGAGCCATCTGTTGCCCTGAAATGATTATCCGCCCACCATCTCAGCATTAATGTGGCCCCACGAAATACATAATCTGAACCTACCACCACCCAACATTCTGGTTTAAATTTGGGATCCACTTCATTTAAAGCTGTTAGCAAGGCTGCCAGTTCTGCCTCCTGAGCTGACCTTGCTTCTAGTGAGAAACCAATGGTGCTGACTATCTCATTTCCTCTGATTCCCACAACAGCTAAGCCTGCAGTTTTCCATCCCCCCTGATACCTACAACTTCCATCCAAAAACCATACAAGTGTCCCCTCCTTTACCTGATTGGGGTTAGCCACCCGAAACACCTGATGTTGGGTTTTACCTGAGCTGGCTTTACATTGGTGTGGGGTGCCAGCCAGATGTAATCCAGCTACCCAGACTATGGGTTCCTTTAACACTTCTGTTTTAATGTTTTCTGCCTGTAGAGCCAGCAACCATTTGGCAATCCGCTGGCCACTCACTTGTCCCTGTAAGATAGTATGCATATTAAACAGCCGCAGGGGGTCTTAATGAGATGGGACTATTACTTTCTGCATTCCTGTGAGGTATTTGAATTTCCCTATCCCCCAATAGGTGCACAACAGCACCTTTTCACACCATCCATACTTCAGTTCCACAGCACTCAAAAGTCGAGAGGCAAAGGCCACAGGTCGGTCCTTTGCTCCATACTCCTGTGTTAATGCACAACCAATGGTAGTGTCAGATACCAAAGGGTAAAGATAAGAGTTTCTCCCCATCTGGGGAGGCCAGCACTGGAGCACTGGCCAGGTTTTCCTTTAGTACTCTCACTGCCTCAGTACACTCTTCTGACCACTCCCAAGTTGAGGCTCGGGTTAGGTCAAATAGAGGCTGGGCTATTTCTGCATAATTGGCCGCAAAATCCCTGCAAAATCCAGTTAGACCCAGAAAACTTTGCAAGCTTTTAACATCAGTAGGCAGTGGCAGGGACTGGATCAGCTGCACCCATCCCTTATAGATTTCCCTTCCCATCTGGGACACCTTCCACTCCTAAGTAGGTCACTCTTGTCTGTCCCATCTGAGCCTTTTTCCCATTGACCTTCAACCCTGCTCTTGCCAAAGCTTGCAGGACCTGCTCTGTTAGTTCCCTGTCATCCTCCCCTGTCTCTGACATTAGCAACAGGTCATCTACATACTGTATGCACCTTGCTGAATCCACCCCCTCCAGAGCCTGTCTCATGTATCTGCGAAAAATTGCAGGGGAGTCCCGATATCCCTGGGGTAGGACTGTCCAGCAGAATTGTCTGCCCTCCCATGTGAATGCAGTTTTATAATGACACAAGGTAGCTAGTGGCAGAGACCAAAACCCATGTGCTATGTCCAAAACAGTGAAAATTCGGAATTGGGGTCCAATCAGGCTAGCATTTCAGGGTACACTGCCACTACTGAGGCTGGTGAATTGGCCAGAGCATTTCATGCCCTGTAATCCACAGTGAGGCGCCAGGTGCCGTTTGGCTTTCTTACTGGCCACACAGCAGCATTACAAGGGGATGCAACTGCTCTAATCAGTCCTCTCTGTTCCAATTCCCCAATAGTTGCCCCCACCTCTGCCAATGCCTCTTGAGGAATCAAATATTGTTTTTGTGGGGGAGCATGCTTACAGATTCAGCATATCATTACAACCCCACATAATCTCCCCCTCCCCACAGATTCCTTTGTTCTGTCCCTGCCTCAGGGTTAACTGTGTCTCCCCTTCCGTTGCCCCTACAATTGTCACAGTTCCTTCTGAGGGCTTCAAATTTTGAAACAAAAAGTCATTCTGAACAGGTAAAGCAGCACTTTTCATTTTGAAAATATCAAAATGAAACTGATATTTTCAAAATCCTTTCCTCGATATTTTTTTGAGTCGGTAAATTTGTTGAACTCAACCCTGTTCTGCAAATGGTTTCGGTTTTGACTAATCAACATTTTTTTTGACAAAACAGATTAATTGAAAAATTCCTGACCAGCTCTATCTATGGGTCACTTAAAAACCCAAATCATTTACGGTCATTATTCTAATTATTAAAGCAGATCAGGTAAACAACACTTTTAACATTTTTTTTTAAGGCCTCGATGCACTTTTAATGGTTGGCCTGGAAAATATGCAGGAGTTGAATGAACTTCAGGAAATAGAGTTTGGCAGAGGATTTGGATACAAGCAACCTCTGAGCATTGGATTTCCAGACCTTCCAAACATTTTACGGAAAGAACTTGTAAGTCGCTTTGTGATATGAACAAAGACAAAACCCACCACATGTTGACAATCTGATAGATAAGCTAGGATATCACGAATTGTGTTGCAGGACATGGTTGCCGAAAGAAAATGCTGCAATGTTCTTGCTAAGTGTGTTGGCGAACATGGTTTTCGTGGTGTAACTGGACCTCCTGGGAGGAAGGTAAGTGTACAAAAGTGTCTACTGGTTAGTTATTTTGTCTTGTCAGTCATTTATTAAAGTAGTTCAGTGCTACGCATATAAAATACCCACAAATCTTGCCAGTACCACAGGAAACAAAAGCTTGATCGTTTCTCTAGTGTAAATTTTATCCTAGTATAAGTTTTTCTTATAAAAATATAGACCAGTAAAACACACAGGAAAACAGGTGGCCTTGGTGACTTTTGACACTAATGGCCATTGGACACACTCCTTGGGCCAATTCAGTAATCGGAAATAACCCTGTCCCTTCCTCACCTGACCATGAGCTTTATTAGTAATTATGGCTAATTGCCTTTGGTAGCTTACTACTGCTGTATTAGCAATTTGAACGCTAGCCGCCTTCCCACCAGCAACCAACATCACCCATCTCTTGTGCTTTCTCGTTCTTCTTTCTCATCTCACCTCTGCATCCACATGCAAGAGTTGCCACACCTGGCATCATGCAGTCCTTCCAAAACTTCCTGTTTAAAAAAATCTTGTTACTCATGTTGCTTTCTCGGATATTTTCTTGAAATCCATCAGTTCGGGTTATGGGGGGCTCTATTGGTTGAAGTTTTCCCACTTGGAATGGTGCTATAACATGGAGCATGCCAGCCACCCCACACATATGCTGGTTTATAAAACAAACTGTAGCCATTTTTCTTGTATAATAATTAATAGTAATACTTTGAGTTGCTATAGTGCCATTTATCTGAGAGATTTGTTATTAATTAATCAAATAAATTAAGCTTTGCTTTGTAACACCCCTGGATTGTTGTTCTAACCATTTTACATATGAGTAAACTGAGGCCCAGAGATTAAGTTCCAGATATTTCAGCTCTGGCCTCCTTTCTTTTTCTGGTCACAGAGCATGGAAGGATATGGCCCACTCCATTCTATCTGCTTCTTTAATAAAACACAGAGTGAAAAATATGTCTCACTTAAAAGAGAGACAAAAAATTGATTATAATACACTATTACAGGTTGGAGAGGAGGGAGGGGAAGTATTTGCAAACATTGATTCAAACAAGGGCCATGAATTCTCGTTGACATTCACAATGCTTTTCTTTCATTCTAGGCTAACATTCATAGCATCATTTTTTTAGTTACAAGTATATTCTCAGAAACCAAAGACTTTTGTGCAGATCTATACACTGGTCAATCTGTTTGATCTGGATTTGTTTTCCTTTTGCTGTTTATAAAAATTTGTCATCCATTCAGGAAGGTGAAACTTTATCATGTGATTAGAGTGAATTGTCTGACATCACAAATAATGAATAGTTCAAGCAAATAATTTGTAACTAACCCATATGTTGGAATATGCTCCTGTATAATGGTCAAACAATTTCCAGTAGCAGACAAAATTAGCCTGTTAGTGGATAATTTGCCATCCAAAGAGGCTTAATTAACTATTTGCTATAAATAACTCATCATCTTGACAGTGTATACTTTGTAGGAAGGAAAGGAAGGACAGATGTAAAACCCACTCTTTTATGGCAAACACCCAGGGTTTCTGAAAGACAGTTTCTCGGGTTATTTTTAATAGTCACAGAAAATTTAAACACCCCCTTCAGATACTGTTCACCGTTACCATATCCTCTCTTAGTCCTCACTTAGGCAAGAAGTATGTATGCAGTTCTTATTTTTCCTCATAAATCAATCCTGTCAGGGCCTTGCTTGTTTTTGCTGCTCTTCTATGAACCCCTCTATTTTGTCAATATCTTTCTAGCAATATGGTGCCTAGACGATAAAAGCAATATGCAAGATGCAGTTTCAGGAGGCCCGTGTAGACATTCCTTGTCCTGTGACATGAAGTCTTTGCAACTGCAGCCGACAATCATTCAAGCAATCTTTGGTGCCATATTATATTGAGAATTCATGACTAATTGCCTGTCCACTGCCATTCATAGTTCTTTTTCAGCATTTTGGTTTTCCAGGCTTCTCCTGAACACTGAATGTTTGCATTTTGGGTTATTTTTCCCAAGAGAAGATGAGTTTTTCATCATTCCAAATCAAATATAAATTTAGTCTTTGGATATATCTTTAATATCTCTAGGTCTCTTTGTAATATATTATTTCTCTGTTCTCAATAGTATTTAACTCCTTACAATATAGTACCCTCTGTGAACTTTGTTAGCATGTCTATTATTTCCTATTCCAGATGATTAATGAAGATATTGAATAAAATCAAACCTACCAATGATCTCTCTGGTGACAGCCAGAGAGCACACCAAAGGCTTATCCTGAAACTGTATACTGCACACTGTTCTAATTATTATTTCTCAAGTTTATACGACTTTTAGTAGTGGCTGTAGAAATGTCCAAGATGCAGCTTTTTTCTCCCCTTTATAATCGACTCTGGTTTGAAAGGTATGTTTTCTAGTTGCACATGCAGAGTTCTGCAGCCACCCTCCCGTAATCAAATGTAAAGGAGCACTGTGTTGAGGAAAAGTAAATCTGAGACAGTTTTATCTTATTCATTTGTTTCTTCCAGGGAGGTGTAGGCGTCAGGGGATCTCCTGGCCATCCTGGTGAGGAAGGTGGAATTGTAAGTAAACATTTTGCCTTCCTTCATTTTAAGGGGGATGTTGGGAACCCCCCACAGACCTTGGAAAATGTACCACCACTGCTTGTACACAGAAAGGGGATTGCCTACGACTTCTACTGCACATAGTTTTTGGTGAATGTAGCACCAAATGATTTGCCAATATCACAGGGTGGTTGTTGAGGAGCTTGGAGTAGAACTCAGATCTCCTGATTTACAGTCATGTGCCTCTCACACAAGCCCATCCTTTCCCTCTCAGCATAAGCCAGCATATCATGAGAAAAGCCAATCGTAAGTATAAAGCAGCATAAGATTATTATTTTTGGTGCATTTACCAATGGCTTTGCAATGAGTTATTTATTACTGCTGTAGACTTCAGCATAACACACACAAAAGGCTAGAAATGTTCTTTCCCCCCTTTTTAAAATCATAAATTCTGTCGAGACATCACCCAGAGAAGGCCAACAAAAATTAATTTCTTTACCAGTATAAATATAGAACTAGTTTTACAGTATTGCAGCCATGTCACTTGGACGTCTCTCCTAAAAGACTTAATTGATGGCAAGAAGCCTACACACCAAAAACCCATTCTGAGATAGCTATATACAAGCATGCATTCCCCAGGGGAATAATTTCTGCTCTCAGCGTGTGCTTGGCTAGCTTGACCTTGCTGCTGGAGATGCTGTCTGAGGCTGGCCAGAAGACAGCCCGGGTGGAGCTGACAGTGGGAGAGAACGCCTCCGAACTGGGATTGTGGAGAAGACACTCTCTGTTGCTGTGCCCTCCAACCCCACAGGCCAGACTCACCTTAAGCAGCAGATGGATGGAAGAAATCAACTTTCCCAAATTTCAGGTCACCTCCATCCCTGCCCAGAACGGGGAGTAAAAAAGGAGATGCATCGATTCCTCATTGCCTCGTGGGTGCTATAACCTAAAAGCAACTCCCATGCCCCCACTTTCCCCTATCAGCTGCTAAGCCCTCCAGCTTTTCCTCACTTCAATATAAAAATCTGCAGCACATTGAGAATTTGAGGAAGCCAAAACAATCAAATGTAATAAAATAACTAACACAAGGTATACTGTGCTGATTATACTGGATTGGACTGAGGTGGGTGGTGCATTGAGGAGGGGGGGATTTGAAGGGTCAGTACCACCTAACTACAGGCTCCCTGCTTTATTATTCCATAATACCCAACTCATAATTTAGGTCTAACGTGTCCAATAGGACACGGGGCTATGCGTAAAGGCCGGAATACATGCATTATTGCCCTTGCACTTTTGTATAGTGTTGTGCCAGTACATCACTATTTTATACCTGGAACCAGATTCTGATCCCATTTGCACTAGTGTAAATCTGGAGAAATTACACTGGTAAAGAAGAGGGCCCAGGGACTGCATAAGAGGTACAAGGCTCCTTGTGCCCTCCTCCTCCCTTGTATTTCTTTGCAAAGGTCTTTCACAATCAGATCCAAAATGATCTCTCTCTCTCTTACCCTGAATTTGATTTTTTATTAATACAATATTCTAAAGAGTCTTTGTGAAAGATTTTGCTGCTGTCTTTGGGAGCTGCTCCTGAATGCTCCTAAAGTTGTCTCCAGTTTTTTCAAAGATTACAGATGTGATTTCTGAGACGAGATTGCTGCTAAAGATTCTTCTACCTTGTATTTAGCTGTGACACTCTGAGTGTCTTTCCCAGACCTGAAGAAGAGCTCTGCGTAAGCTTAAAAGCTTGTCTCTTTCACCAACAGAAGTTGGTCTAATACAAGGTATTATCTCACTCACCTAGTCTCTCTAATATCCTGGGCCCAACACGGCTACAACAATACTGCAATCAAAATATCTGTGTCTTTTCAGTCTACATGTCATCCCTAAGAGACCCGGAGAATAGTCCTTCCAGGACTAGATGTCCATATGAGAGGAAAGGGGTATTCAGTTCAGGACAAGTTTTAAAAAGAGTCAGTCTTCCAATATCAAGATTTCAGAGTCAGGAAGTTTTTTCTCTGTGGTGGTGGGGGACAAAACATAACATGACTTAGAACAGTGATACAGCCCAAACTTCGCAGGGACTGACTCAAAGCCCTTTGACGTCAATATGAGGATTCCCATTGACTTCAGTGGGCCCTAGTCAGGTCCCTAGTGCAGTGGATGGTGATAGTTAAAGAACCCTGGCTTGCTTTAATTGTAGCTTTTTAAATAACCAGTGACCAATTTTTAATGCATGAATTTTAACACTCTGCCTTGCTTTGTAGGGGGAGAGAGGTCAAATGGGCTTCAATGGAACTCAAGGAGAAGGAGGATGCCCAGGTGTTAGAGGTCCTAAGGCAAGTGTTAGAAGCATTCTTTGTCCGGCCCCTTTTATTTTTACTTTCCATATACCTATTTTGCACCTAGAAGAGTTCCCTTCTGTGCATTCTTTAAGGACTTGTGGATGGCTATGTCCTGTTTTCAGAATACCAGAGTGACCCTCTAGCTTCTGGGTGTGCTGGGCTTGTATCGTGGTGCTGGCCAGGACAAGAGCATTGCAATGGTGGCTGGAGAGTCTGCTGATTCAGCAGCTCTCCAATGAATCTCCCACCCACAGAGCTGCTACAGAGCCCTAGTGAGGAGTTAAAGTCGAACAAACCTGATTGCTAGGACAGGAACATAAATGTCAGTCTTCCCTGGGGCACCAAGGAGCTTTCATGGTGTAGATTCTGAAACTCGATCCCTCATTGGCATCTGCCTGTGATTGATTCAGCAAGCTGCTTCTTGCTCCTGCAGCAGCTCTAGAAAACACTGCAGCTGCTTTTTGGTATAGTTTAAATTTTAACACAACTTATTTTTAATTTCAGGGAGGAAGAGGCCATCGAGGAAACCGGGTATGTGTTCTTTCTATAATTTCTTCCAGTAAAACGGCTCTTGGTTATACACAGTCCCATCATCTTTACTTTATGCTGTAGGATGGAAGTATGAAAGCTAGCTAAAGACCAAAGGTAAAGGGTATCAACAATTGAGTTTAAAAACATTGTGTGGATTTGCAATATAATGTATGCTCCTAGACTATTAAGAGATGATGGACGTGTGATTCATTTGAACTGAATGACTGCAGACATTTGACCTAAATTGCTCACAATGGAAAAAGTCAGCACTAGTTACCAATGTGACACTATTCCAAGGGCCAAATAATGGCTATTGGGGGCACAAGAGAGGGCTGCCAGAACTTCGCCTAGCTCTGGTTAGCTGGTTCTAGGAGGTAATGCGAAGGTGCCAGATGTGGGTAAGTCTGTTTCCTGAATTCCTTTACCTTTCTCTTTTTCTAAAGATCTAAACCCCATGACAGTAAAAGAAGGGTCAATTCAGCCCCGATGATTGATTTAAAAACCATTGCTGACCTTGGCCCCAATAGATTGAAATCGAAGGTGGGATTTTCAGAAGAGCCTAGTGGAGTTAGGTATCCAAATCACACTGAAATCCAATGATAGTAGAGTGCCTAATTGCTTTAGGAAAATGTCAGCCTTAATGTGTGCTCCGTAGACAAAGTGCAGTCTAAAAACTAGTGCAGTCCTTGAATCAAAGCCCACCCTGTTGATATACAAAGACTCCTTCACCTTTTTTGGCTACCATTACAAAACTTCATTTGGAGAGCATATATCTTTCATTGCTAACATTGTCTTCTGGGATGTGCATCTCCAACTCAGCCATAACACATGCTTCAGTCACTCTGCTCATTGTGTCCACCTAAGTTATTTAAAAATGAAACTCTCCGCTTCAAAGAAAGGATTCAATACTGGTAACTCAGTAAGGTCAAGAGAATCAGAACTTTGGTCTCATGCAAGCCATTTAGAGACAGTTATTCAGAAACAGCTGTACTTAGTATATGATACTATAAACTTGGACTCAGATCTGTTAACATGGGAAAGAAAATTTTAAAAAAAATGCAAAAACAAAAGTGGTGATCTCTTAGGATGTGGCTGTGGAATATTTATACAGTAAACACTGATTTGTGAGCTAATAGATTTGGAACAGTCTACTTTTTTCTCCTTCACTAACTAGTGCAATTTGCCTCACAAACATGTCATATATAGTGTTAATTACTGCCAAGGCCAAGCTAATAACCATTTACAGAGATATTAAAGCTATTAGATTATGAGTCCCATTGACTTCAGTGGTCTTTAGAAGAGGCCTTTAAAGTCACTTTCAAGGTATTTGTGTATTACCTATTTCAGTTCTCAAGGTAACAAAACAATGTATGGTCCTTTTCCATCTCTTTCTTTATTCCAGATGAGCATCAGAGTAAATTCCTTCTTTTTGTAAAGGGTAAACAGAAGGAAAAGATGAGCACTCCAAGTACCATTTAGTTTTCAATTAAAAGAAAACTCCTTGGGTAATTCTAAAACATTTCAGGAGTTCCCTCGCTGAAATTTAATGTCTTGTAGCTGTAAATCTTCAGGACATTTACATTCAGAAGTCACATTCTTCAGCTGAACAGCAAATTCACATTACAAGCTTCTGAGATTTGGGTTGCTATTTTATAAGACATTGTCTTCCACAAATGGCTGATATTTTTTCTAATTTTTTTAGTGATATGATCTCAGCTGCAAAACAAAAAGGTGACTGTAGACGGTGTAATGTATTAGTCCTACCAGTTCTGATTGGTCCTGGTTGAAGATTTTCAGTTATGAAGGACTGAATGGACTACTTTCAGATCCCATTAACCCCTTTTCTACATCAACCAGAAAAATCATTTGCTTCCCACTGGAGCTGACTAGGTCATCCTCTCAGAGCTCTTAGCTACCCTAGAAAAGGAGTAATCAAAAGCAAGTGTCTCAACACTAATTACACACCCATCAGATTGGCTGTAAGAATGTTTGGATAAATGACATCTTTAACACAACATGGAAGCATTCACAGTTTTGAGTGAAGCTGTTTTAGAGTCAAAGCATCAAAATCCACCCTGATGCCAATAAGCACAGTTCTTTTAAAACAATCCATTAAAATAATGGTTCTGTGCCTTTATTTGTCCCAAAGTCTACAAAACTCTTATATAGTTATTTGTACTTCCAGCAAAGAGATGTTTTTCTAAGAGAGATGCTCTAGGAATTATTTTGGGACGTTTCCTAGTCTGTGTTATACAGGAGGTCAGCCTAGGTTCTTTCCGGTCTTTGAATCCATAAATCTATGAATTCTTACCAGCTGTTAAGTAGAACAACCACAATATAAAGTGCCCTAAAAAGAACACAGTATGCTGTAAATAAGGTAAAACAATTGAGCACCAAAAATACATGGGAACCTAAATGTTAGATCAAATGCAAACTGATTATATCCTGGAAGCTGAGAGATTTTAAGGATGCTGCAGGTGGTAAAGGAGATGTGAAAAAATGACTGATGGCAAAGTAAAGAGAGTTCTTATTCTTGAAGAAGTTCATATTTTTAATAACTATTATTCTTACTTTTGAAAGTATTCAAGAGCATGTTAGGTGCTTTACTGTACATATAGAAAGACAGGTTCCTTGCCCCAAAATGCTCACTCGTGTGCTAATGTGGATTTTTATTTATACCAACAGGGCGAAGATGGTGAAAATGGAATTGATGGGATTGATGGAGCAGAGGTAACCTTTATTCACATGTACTGAATTAAATTAATGAGGTTCACCTGAAAGAAAGAACATTGTTTGTTTGTATTTTTATTTTTCTAGGGAAAACAAGGATCTCCTGGATCTTCTGGAGAAAAAGGCAGTGCAGGAAGACGGGTAAAGTATATTTAGCCCTGACGGAAGCTTCTGTCACCTTTCTGACTTTACTGCCAAATCTGCAACCTCTGTGACCTCTTGACAGCTGCACATTCTCTAATTATTTGATATAAACTGGGTAGATATATTTTAAGTGTAAAAGCCAGATTCTCAGCTGGTGTAAATCAGCGTAGCTCCATTGACTTAATAGAGTTATGCAAATTTATGGCAGTGAGGATCTGGCCCTAAAGACCTAACGATGACATTAATACTGTAGCTCTCTACCTGTATTCTAATTGTATGTGCTTTCTTCATGACTTAAGGGTAGAAAAGGACCTAGAGGAGAACTGGGTGAGCGTGGAGAGCCTGGTCTAAGAGGAGACCATGTAAGTAAAGTCTGTGGTATCTCTTCACTTTTGACAGACTGAAAAGACTTTCAGTGAAGTGAATAGCAATAGAGCTTTTAATCTTCATCTTTGAGTCCAGATTTGTCATGTAATGTCCAGATTTTGTGATGAAGTTGCCTCAAATGTCAATTTTTTTGTAATGTTTGAGGGCATCCTAATAATCCTGGACCATGCACTACCCTGCCAAGGAAATCTGGAATAGAACTGGTCAGGAATTTTTATGATTAAATGGCTTTTGGTTGGAAAATGCCAGTTTGATAAAACTGAAACATTTTGTGGAAATGTATCAGTTTTTCAGGCCTAGGGTGGAATTTCTGGTCAGAGAGAGAAATCCCCATGCCAGAATATCCAACAGACCTGTGGTTAGGGAACTCAGTTGGGATGTAGAAGATGCAGGTTTAGTTCCTTGCTATGATTCAGAAAGAGCGGGGACTTTTGGCTAGTCCAGGGAGGGGGGTCTCTCTCTTTCTCTTTCTCTGATGGGATTTTTGCTGGATGGGACAACTATTTCCTGCCTGTCTCTGAAAGGGAATTTTGAGAGTTCCCCTCTCATTAATGGCTGGAGGTTTGGCACCTGAAATCTATGGATGTCCCAAGACACAAACCCATCTTAATAATACCAGAGAAGGGCAGCAGCATAGGCCTCACTGCTTATCCATGGTAACACAGCCCCTTCTGGAACCATTCTGGCATGCAATCCCTACTGCTGGCTGAACTGAAACCCCATCCTCTGAAAAGATTTGCAGCCATCTGGAGAAGTTACTGCTGATTCCACCAGAAAAAACTTGGGGGCTGATGTCTGGTTGGAAATGGACAACAATGGAGAGAGCAGCTGCTTTTTGACTCCACCTCTCCTTGTTATGAACTGCAGAGCCCTAATCTTATGGTGGGGCTTCAGCAGTGTCTGAGGGCCAGGAGTTAGAATGCAGTGGAGGCTCTGTTCTCTCCACACCATAGATTAATGACCTTTTCAAGTGCATTTTGCAGCCCTTTTCTCCAAATAGCAAAGGGTATCATGTGGCTCCTGTCAGTTTCTAATGCTCAGTTAACACTGTCAGGTGTCCTAGTAACAATCAGGTGTCCTGGCCCCATTGAAGCAAATGAGAATTTAGCCATTGTTATGACTTCAGTGGGTCAGGATTTTATTCCCTGAGTCCAACTGTATTGTATTCAAAGAGGACAATATCCATGCATAGTTCAATTCATTTCAGGACAAAATCTTGCTGAAGATCACTGATTATGTTCTTACCAGCATATGTAAACCTCTGCTTTTGCATGGGTGTGGCTGTTGGGCCAGTTAATCCACCATCTGAGCAGTCTCCCTTATGCAACCAATGAAACTGTTGCATCCCAATTAGCTGTAGGGTAATGGTAGGATTGGTTGAATTACCTCTTATATTACAATGGTCTGGGACTCTTGGCATGTCATAGACACTGAGCTACTGTAGCTGTACCCTGCACAGGTGTTGTCTGTAAAGGCAAAATGGCTGAGAACTTACAAATTGTGTGGTAACAGACTGTGAGTCCCAGTGATGAATGAGCCTGGTGATATTCTTAACAAAAAAGAGCTCTCAGCCATGCATGTAGCTGTTTCCATCACTTCCCACTGACTCAATAGACATTTTAGGCTTCAGAATGACACACAGAGTGACAATCCTGGAATCTTATTATATAGGTCCTGGGTAATTATACCTAAACATACAGATCAGCCATTTAATTACAAACTTGAATTCATTGCCCATCCAGATACTTTCTTTTCATCTCTTTGGGCAAAGAGCTCTTAGTTTTTGATTGTGGAACTGCATTTGCAGAGGCCTCTTTCCACCTTCATCTTATGAATTAATCTTTTTTTTATTATTATCATTATTTCTCTGATCCTATTTCCACATCCTGCCTTTGCAGCTACACTAACAAAGAAGAAATTATCCAAAATGGTTAACGTTGTCTTGACTTTTTCAGGGGGATCCTGGAATTAACAGTAATGTCTCTGGTCCAGAGGGTGAAAAAGGAAAGCCAGGGCAGCAGGTAAACACAGCTTTGCACTGTTAAGGGGTAACAGAGCTATGTGGGGAGGAGAACTGTGTGTTTCTTAAAAGGTTGAGTTCTATCAGTTGTTAGGAGTGAGCTGCTATTTAATTTTATATTTTGCTTTATAACCGGCGTCTGCAGCACATAGGGCTTTGGAGAGGTGTGCCCCTTTTTTATTATTGTATCAATCCATAGAAATGCCACGCTGGGTCTACAGCTGGTAATATTTTTGTGCCTGCTGATGGATGTTGAATGCAGTTTGACCAGAAGGGAAGATGATTTGTAATTTGTTACCTGGATTTAGCATGAATATATTTCTACAGAAGATTTCTCAGAGTGGATTGAGACCACCAACTTCATTTCTCATAGGCCTCTAATCAGTGAAATACCATGGATTTCTCGTACTACATTACTTAGAAAAAAATAAATCAAGCATTCTGAATACCAAAAACATCCTTGTCAGCTTGCTAAAAATTATTTATTCCTTAAGAGTAAACTGAACTCCTTTCTGACCTGTCTCTTCAGATTTGGATACATGTTTACAAACTGTCTTCTGAATCCTTTCCGGTTAAATTAGATTTGCTGTATACACATAGGGGCAGGAACTTGAAACTTAGTATTTGTGTGTACGGTAGCCCTGATCCTGATAGGCAATGATGCAGTACAAATAAAATAACCAAAGGAGCTCTGCCCATATCCCCTCATTTCTTTATTTCCAAGCTGTAAGGAAGGGTTTATCTACGTTCTACTCAAATACCAAAGTAAGAGTACAGTGGGTATAGGCATATCCATATGAAATCTGGTCACATCTCAAAAACTCCTTTGTCTACTGGAAGCTGATTCACTGTGTAAAACATATATCTAGGACCTAATCCAAATACCATTAACGTCAATGGAAACCCCCCTGTTGACTTCAGTGGGCTTTGGATCAGGCCCCAGACCTTAAGAAGTTGCCCTTTTTGCATAATTGCTTTTTAGAGAAAACTTGGACTTTAATGAATTTCTGGCAACAAAAGTCACTGCTTTCTGATTCAGCTTTCCTCAGAATCTCCACCATCTGCTTTCTTTGGAAGAGAGAGACAGAAAAAAGATCCCAGAAAAGCCTTTATCTAATCTCAGATGGTTATGGTTGAAGGGTTGGAACCCAAAAGCAGACCAGTTCTTTCTGCTAGATACTTTTAATTAAACACATTTTTCACAGAACTAGGTCTAACACATGCTGTGGTTCAAGTGATTACAATGCAATTAGAAGAAAACATTTTCCAGGAAAAATAACAAAGAAGGGCTATAAAAAGGAACACATGTACTTGATATCTTTTTTTAAAAAGGCTGATTTTTCGTTTTGCAGGGAGAACCAGGAACAGATGGAGTGCCAGGAGAGTCGGGTGCAGAGGGCACTGATGTAAGAGCAGTTATCCTTATGGAATGGAAGTAGCTGATCCATAGTTGAGGATGCAATGATGTTCCCATTTATAAGCCCAATTTTGCTCCCCACTTTTTTTATCCCAACAAAAAATCTACACCAAAGGAATATTGGCCTCAAGTTTGGAAGGGTCGGTCTGTGATGGAGGTAACAGTTTTCTACCAAATTTTAAATATATCATACAAGGAATTCCAGATTTATGACCACCCTGGAGCCTTGTGCTCGGTGGGGACCTTGGACCCTCCATGAGCCTTAGAAACTTTGGAAAGTCACCAAAGACAAGCTTAATCCATCCATGCCAACCCATGAGCCTTAGTAAGCTTCTTACTCCCCCACAAGCCTATATAAGATCACTGGGAGCTGACAAGCCTATTTTGACTCATTGGAGTCGGAGGAGCCTATTAAGGCTGAGGGGACATTTGCTGAACCTCCTTCGTCTCCCAGGAAATGAAGGCAATGGGCCTGCTAATGCTGAGGAATGGGCTGCTTACTGGTCCCTCCTATCCTGGGCTTGGGTTAGCTCCCAAAAGGCCTCCATGATGTTTAACAGTGTCACTATGATCATGAAGGAAGCTAGGGAGAGCAGAGTACTTAGGGGAGTAACACAGTTCCCACTGCCTAACATGCATGGAACCAGGACTCTCCTTCTGCTGACCTCAGCAGTGGGGATGGGGAATGGGAAATTCATCCTGGAGAAGGCAGTTTAGATACCTTCCTTCTGAATTTCCTACCTTTCTAATGACTGTATTTTGATAAATGTAATACTCTTGTAAAGTTTCTACCCTTAATTTACTGATACGAACCTTCAACCTCAATTGCACTTTAACCAAAGTTTTTTGTCTGTGAATAGCCATTTCCTCCCCATTAATGTACCATGTTTGGCTCCAGGGCCATTATTTTTCATTTACTGGTCATAATTCTGGATAAACTGAACTTGTCTTTCACTCTTAGGGTGCAGAAGGTCGGAGAGGCCCCCAGGGTTTAACGGTCAGTGATCATTACTGGTATATGCTGTGTGTACATAGCTATCTCTTAAGTCTGAGCTTTTGCCTGTCTTAGAGGGGATATTTTCAGTGTGATCACAGAAACTGAACACAAGTATTTAATCAGGAAGTCCATTGCAAGCCTACTCAGCCTTTAGGTCCCAGGAAACACCTGACCAGAGGTCTTTTTGATTTGGAGGGGCCAAAAATGTAAAGGAGAATCTTAGCTTTCCCTGAAATAAAAGTCTGTTTCTAGCTCACTTTTGTGATGGTAGCCTTGTCGATGTAAACTGACATCAGCTGAGGTAAGTCAATCACTTAGATTATAAGGGATGAGCAGCTGGGCTCATTCCTGAAACACAAGGCTGAGGGACCTGATGATTTTCTCTCCAGTCCTTAGCTGAAAACACATTCTTCTATGTAAAATGACCTCATTAAATGTGAGAGTATGTCCAAAGAATCCTTATGCCAGCCCTATGTATAGCGATGTGACAATGGAGAACTGGGATTGGCATTTTGTTGCTTTACACCAAACATGACCATCTTGCAGGCTTGTTCAACAAATGCTTAGGTAGGCTCTGGTTTCAGAATCAAATCTAGAAAATAGATGTTCAAATTTCCCACTGGGATATGCAAGTGGAACTTCCATTTGAACTGATGAAATTTGCATATGGATAGCCAAAGTCAGAATTTTGCCTCTGGTGCTAAGCCAAGGGACTCATGCCGTTTCTATCAAATAATGGGGCTATAATCACTGCTAGATAAGAATGTGAGAATTGTCTAGCCTCTAAGGCTTACACATATTTTTCAACCCTTTAAAAATTAAAAAGTTAGTGAAGGGCAAGAGCTGACCACTGAGAAGAAGGAAGGCAGGCTGGTGCAGATCGACTATATTAAGCCTCCTTAAAACCAACACAAAACTCAGCTGAAGGTTCGTGAATATCTGCACTACTGTTGACAAGGCAAGACAGAGATGAGTGATTCCTTCAAGCCTTCTACATCTGCCGTGTGTGTGTGTGTGTGCGTACACACACGCACAACCAGAGCTCCCTCTTCTTCCACTACAGGGATACCAACAATGAGACCTGACTGGAAATTTTCCAACAGAACAGAGTTTGTTGCAAAATGGCAATGACTCAAACCTGAGAAGTTTTGTGACAACACTTTAGGTTAAATGAAGTTTCGCTGAGTCACAAGCAGAGCTCCAACAGAACCCTGTTATTTCCTTGCCAGCTCACTTAGTGGGCTGTTGGGGACAGTCTGCCCCAGGGCCAGGGACCCCAAGGCTTCCCGGCTTCCAGTATCAGAATGAGGAACCTGGAAACCCTGGTAGCCTTGGTTCTGACTGTGGCTTGTTTTCTAGCTCTATAGCCTGGAAGTCCTGAAAATGTCAGTTCTCAGGACATCCAGGCTCTCTCCTGCTGACCTGGGAGCCTGAAAGCCCTGGGACCTCTGGCTCCGAGCTTAGTGTGGGTTCCAGGTTCCTGCCACTGGAACCAGGAGTGTGGCAGCCCAGGGAGCCTTGTGAGCCCCAGGCTGCTTGAATCTCGGGTCAGCTTGCTGCCCAAGCTGCAGAAGTTGGTCAGACAGTTGGCTTGGGAGTTTGGAAGCCCTCTGGGCCCTGTGGTCTGCCCTGGAGCTGGGGGACAGTGGAATCTGGGGAGCATATTTGATTTTGGAAAGACTATGTTTCCAAAATGGAAATGTTTGGACTCTCCAGTTTGCAGGAATTTTTGAAATGGCAGAATTTCCCCATGAACTGGGAATTCCAAATTTCATCCAGCTCTAGCACCAGCAACACATGAGCTGCTTCTGGTGCTCACAAAAATAACACAGGATTGCAGCCGGCCCAGGAAGAGAAATTCCGAGTGCTGGAATGCTGATGGTCTTGATTAGGGATAATAGATATGCATCTGAGACACAGAAATACAGGATGGAAATGGACCACCTGGGTCACTGAGTCATCCCCTGCTATCACAGGCGACCCATCATACAATCCCATTCGTAAATTTATCAAGCTGCAACTTAAAGGTAGGTAGGTTGTTTGACCCGACTACTTCTGTTGGAAGGTTGTTCCAGAACCTTTTTCTAATTTCCAGCCTAAACTGATTCAGGGCAAGTTTATAATAATTTGTTCTTCAAAGTGGTTGTTAGTTTTAAATGAAGCTGCCTTAAAAACAAACAAACAAACAAACATATCCCCCCACCCCCAAAATCAACAGCTGTGCTCTGATTGCAAACAGAACTAGCAAATCAGCTCCAAGATATTAAAATATAGAATTCTGTGAATTACAACAGAGAATTCCAGGAACTAGTGGAGTTTATGGGAAAAATTAACTTCCAAACTATTGGGCCTAGATTTGTTACAGGAATAGATTGAACACAATTGTACCACAGTAATTACTACTGATTGGAGGTGCCAGGAAAGAACCCTAAATCACAATCTGAAAAAAATGTATCTCCATTATAAAAGTATTAGCACTGTTTAACCCCTGCGATGCACCAAAGAAGAGAAACACTGTAGAGAGATTTAACTGATGAAGACGTTTCTGTCTCTATTTTATTGCTGGTTAAGTTTTGGATAGTGTACTTGAAAAATAATTATTTGTCTCAGGAGTCACTTCAACAATGCAGTTACCAAAGAAAATCTCAAAGCAGATGGATCCAATAATGAGCTGGCGAAAGTAAAATAACATTGAAGAAATTCAAGAAGGTTCTGTGATTTTTAAAAGCAGGGAAACAAACCCTCTCCCTTGTACCTTAAAATATGGTGGGCCTGTGATGATGTTTATAAACCAGGACTTTGCTTATTCTGCTTGCGTGTTATATCCCTTTATCCTACCCGTCTTCTGTCTTGTCTGCTTAGATTTTATGCTCTTAAGGGCAGACACCATATTACTCTGTAGAGCACCTACCACAGTAAAGTCCCGTTCTTGGTTGACCTCTAGGTGCTCCTTCAGTACAAATAATGATGTTGGTAATGATGTGTGACCAGTCACTTGGTAAAATATAGTGCCTCAATAAGCATGTCTTGATGTGTTCTGATTCTTCATAAGTTTTGGATAATATTATTTTTTCTGATTTTTCATTTCTCCTTTTACTAGTCTGCATCTTTCTCTAGATCTCACCAAGTAATTTCCCAGAGCTGTTCACTTGTTTGCCTTAACAAAAATTAAATGTAGAGAAGCTTTGCGCTTTCCCCTCTGGCTCTATGGCACTATCTTCAGGCTAAGATTGTGCCTTTAGGGCCCTGCCCTACACTGCGGGAGAGAGCAGAGCTCCACCACCTTATTGAATACATGATGCTATACATGGCCGCTATCTCTTACAAAATGGTAAGAGCCAGGTTCTCTCCTGATTTACACCCTGGGCAATCCCCTTCATTCCAATTTATGCAGATGTGGTTCCAGTGATTGGGAACTGCATGGGGGTGGGTTTGGTGTGTGTGTGTGTGTGGGGGGGGCAGTTAGCACACTTCCAGCTGCTGGGCTCAAGTAGCAATTGTGGTACAGCTGTTCCACAGCACTGTAGCTTTTCTTCAGGTTGTGTGTGTGTGGAGTTAGCCCCTCAAAAATCCATTGCAGTTCACCTGGAAATAGCTGCTGACTTGTACATGAGTTTGTCACATTTCCCCCCATGTGCACAGGATATGCACTGAAATGCTTACTTGCTTCTTATTCTGGCAGCATTTCCATTAGGGAGCATGATAAAGATCTAACGGCTGCAGGGTTTCTCCAACACAAGGAAAATAATGTTATGAATAAATGTAAACTGAGTGCCAAGCACAAAGAGAAACTTAATAAATAACAATAGCATCCAAAATTGAATAAAACATTAATTTACACAAAGAAAATGTAGGCTACAGAAGAGTCTCTTCAATGGCATATCACTTTCTTCAGCCAACCAGTCTTTGAATAAATATACAGTCCTATTGAGTTTTTGTCCTTCTGCACTTCCCAGTAGCTTATGGGGTCTCTTTGTTGGTGGAGATGGATCTCAGGTTCTGCATTGATCTTTGGCTTGCTATGAGCTATTGTGAGGCATCACGAGTTTGTGACATCGGGCTGTCTGATTCAAATTCAGTATCCAATGGAAAATGACAGCTACAGTCTGGTCTCCAGTGAACCCGTCAGATAGTGCCTTTGTCACATTCCTACTTCACAATGTGCAGTGTGAGTTTATATCTAAATACAAAACCTCTGCCTCATTGGCCAGGAACCCCAGAGCTGGAATCAGTTACAAGCATTTTGACTTTTTATGCTGTGTGGCAATCGTCCCCAAGAGACTGTATGCCAACTGCGGGTAGCCAGAGTGCAGCATCCCTCACCCTCAGCATGTACCCCCTACAGGGTAGGTTCAAGGGAGGGCACAGGAGCTGATTATGGCAGCTCCACACCCTTTGGGAGCTGATGTATGCCAGGGATCCAATTCCAGATCCAGCCACTGTCCAGCCCTTTTTCACTACCAGAGTTGAATCTGATCCTATGTGTTTGTGACAGTTCTTGGGGCACCCAGAACGGTGAGACACCTTCATAGCCCCTGCCTCCGGCATGAGGGAGTCTTTCTTGTGCCTGGCTGGATGTCAGCTCTGTAACACCACCAGCTCTTCAGCTACTTGAGAGCTTTCCTCTGGGCTATGCCAGCTCTGTCTTTGCTTTGTAGGTTAAAAGTAAGTGCACCACAGTCCCTAAGTCCCTTTGAATCATTCCCCTGGATATCCAGCCTCTGACACTAGCCACTCACAGAAATCCCAGATGATCTGCTCCTAAAAGCAGTGTCCCCAGTTTACCAGTGTTACCTTAAATTACCGCTCCTGTAAACTACACAGCACTTTTGAGCACTTATAATGAAACAAAAATAGGTCTATTTAAGAAGGGCAAAGACTTAACTAGAAATGAGGGACAGTGATGGAAATGGCTACAATACAAAACAAAATAATAAAACGCAAACCTGACTCTACTCTTATTCATTGTTACCTTCCCTATCTAATAAAGTCAGTTTTCTCCTGCCCCACCTCCCAAAGTTCACTTTGTTGCAGAGCAGGCTGGTTCCACAAAAAGCAGGTCCCAAACATTCATGAAAACATCCCAGCTCCACATGGGGTTTTCCTCAGTGAATGGATAAAGACTGCTTCTCCCTCCCGTGTTACACTGAAAACAGCCTTTTGTTTCTATTCTATTCTATTTAATTCTTGTTATAATATTTTTTTTAACCATTAAGTGATTTTGAAGCTATGCCTCTGATGATTTCACACTGCATGTCTTAGTATTGTGAAAGGCTAAACAATAGAGCTTTGCATTACATCACCAGCTAAACAGGATGGGATGACAGCGCCAATGGGGCCATCACTCAGCCACATTATCCCCTGGTGACTAACTTTTACTCCAAGTCTCTAAAGCATATTTTCAATATAAATACAATATTCCTTCAATATTACCCACACACATCTGGCAATGATTATAAATCTTGACAAGTTACAAGCCTTCTGTAGATACTGTACATATTATGCTTTATGGATAAATATCTTGTAAGATGTGCTTGGTGTAGTGAGTTTGTCAGCTCTGAGGTGAGAGTTGTTTGCTAAGAACAGGGGACTCTTTGCCGAGGGGGTCTCTCTGCCACAGTACTCCCTTCTGTTCATTTTCAGGGTCAATTTTTTGCTCTACATTACTCTTTTTTTTCTCCTTGATTCTGGGGTTCCCTATCTTTTCCGGCTTCTAAGCCCTTTTCCCTTGTTGTGCCTAAGGCTCCTCTCTCTCTGTGTCTTTCATGACCTTTCCACTGTACCTACTGATATGATCACTTACCTACCTACAATGCATCCTGAGGCTGCTCAGTGAATCAGTTCTACTTTTCATTGCTGTCACTGGTCTTTGCTACTGCTTCTGCCACCACCCTTCATCTGAGTTCGTTCATTTGCACTTTCTATTTCCATCCGTCTTGTCTGCCTACCCGCTAAGGCTATGTCTACACTGACAGCCGCATGGGCAGACGTACCTGAGCTAGCTTTGATCTGAATAAGACAGGCAGCAGTACAGGCTGTACAAATCCGCTCAGGAGCCTGGGACATACTTGAGTGGCTAGCCCATGCTGCTGCGGCTTCACTGCTGTTGTTGTTCAAGCTAGGGCAGGTATGGCTACTTGTAGGGTGGGGGTGGTGTCACTGCAGGAAATCTAAGTGATTTAGGACTCTAGGGCTTCAGCCAAAAAGTAGTAATTGATGATCTGTGAGATTAACAGGCTAGTTTTAAGACCATTACACATCACAGCTCTGGAGAATGTTGGGGGGGAGGGGGAGTGTAGCAGCAGCCCTCTCTGACTGCTGCACTCCTCCTCCGCAGGTTTGGCAGCTGGTTCTATGTAGTCATAGATCCACTGGCCTCGTCTCACCCCAGACACCATCCGTGTGCCAGGATGCAGAGAACACAGCTCCACAGCACACTACTGCTGGGGGACCCACATGCTGCCCCCCTACACAGCAAGCAGGACCACCTGGCCTCCTCTGCATCGAGTGTCTTCAGCAGCTCTTCTTTAGACCACAGGATTTGGCTCTTACTAGATCAGGCAGCCTGGAGGATTTTGTGTTTCAGACAAACAAACAAAAACCCAATGCCGTTCAAATGAAAAGAGAAATTAGTGTTTTGTGATCAGGGCTGACAAAGAACTTCTGATGTCTTTTAATTGCGCAGAGAGGGCCAAAACTCCTCTCACTAATGTCCATGCCGTTTTACTATTTGTAATGGCTTATAGAAGGTGCTCAACTGACAGCACCAGAGTTAAAGTGGTACAAAAAAATAAAGTACTTTGCCATCCAGCAGCAACATGGCACTTTTTTCCCTATTTTCTGAGTTTCACCTCCAATCAGCTTCTGCATTCCAGGAAAACAAAAAAGGCAGACTTCAAATACTCTGTGACAATGACTTTTTGATTACAAGAAGTACAAAAGGCAACCATTCTGAGACAGGGATAACCACTGAGCAGGCTGGCGGCTCAGCGGGGGCTGGCAGCGCAGCGCAGCGCGCGCCGCGCCGCGTCGTCCCTGGCGGGTCCTCTCTTCCCTCTCGCTCGGCTGCTGCGGCCTGCCTGCCGCGGAGCCTCCGGAGAGCTCGGGACGCGCCGCGAGTGCGCCGGCGCGCAGCAGGTCCGCTGTCCCCTCCGTCTCCGGGCCCGCTGGGCATGCGCATGCGAAGCTCCCACCGAGCCAAATGCCGCCCCCCGGAAGCCCCCCCGCTGCGCCTGCGCGCGGCTGGTGCCCTAGCCGCCCCTGCCACTGAGCAGAAAGACACTAAGTCTGCTGGAGCCTAGGAGAAGAAGTGTGTATTGTACACATGAACAACACTACTCGTTTTAGGTAAGGTTGCAAAGGAAAAGAGAAAGTGGTAAGGAAGAAAAGAGAAAGAAAGAAAAAAGGGAAACACATAAGAAAAAGAGAGTTTTATCTCTGGGCCTGATCCAAAGCCCATTGAAGTCAGAGAAAGACTCCCATTGATTTCAATGGGCTTTGGGTCCAACTCCAATGTGCCTTTTCTCATACAAGGCAGACTTGTATGAGAAAATCACGTATACTCCAAAATATAGAGGGACATACATTTTTCTAAAGCTGGCATTGTAACAGAGGTCCTATGTTGCAGTATCTTAACTTTGGCTACCACTAGGTTTGTTCAAATCCATGTGTTTTTTCTTTTTCTTTTGATTTCCGTCCCAGTTTAGTCATAGTACGAAGAGGGCAGAATTCTTCAGAACTGCAAAATAAAGTGTTTTAAATCCAATTTTCCCCATGGCTTTGTTTTTCGGAATTGCCTGAGTTCCAAAGAATCCTTGGACATATGTTTATAATTTCCCCAATGAAAGAACACCTCCAGTGTTCCCCAGAACTGCTTAGAGCTAACCCATACATTTGACTCAGTCCAACAGACACAATATGAAGAGATCTTTCTCACAGATATCAGTTGAACTGACTCATGCGCAGATGACAGCTTTGTGTGAGTGATACTCCGCTACTGATCTTAAAAACTAACAATTTTTCCACAAAGATTTGGGGTGCAGCTTTCTGAGCAGCCGGAATTAAAATGGGAGGTATATACCGGTGCCCACCTCTGGGAAAACTCTCAGTGCTGGGCTAGATTATGAGCAGAGGAAAGAAGGCTCAAGAAACTCTCCACTCCCACCACCTTTATCACCTCTATACTGTGTCTAGTGATAATTCTTGCACTGACTGAGTGGGCTGCACTAGATTAGTGCTGACATTGGCCTGCTGAAATTAATTCATCACCCTGTGAAACAAATACAACTCGCCTTTCCCACTCCCTCTCCTTCATCCATCTCAGACCCCAAAACAGCTGATGTTTCTTCAATGGTGGTTGCTGCTTGCAAATCACTGTAGCCTTCTGGAAATGGGAGTAATATTGCTTGATCAGTTTATTTGTAGATGTAAATGTGTCATGAAGTAAAGTGGTGTGTTTCTCTCACTTTCTGGCAGGGTGAGCAAGGAGATCGTGGTGAACCCGGTTATCCAGGAGATCCTGGCCTACAAGGCTCACAGGTAGCAGAAAGAAAGCCTGAGTTAGTTTGCATGACATGTGTGGAGAAAGCATGCTGTTAGGTTCAATTTTCTATTTTCCTTTTGGAATATTTTGTTCACACCAATTTCAAATACCCTGGGTGAAATTCTGCCCTGGCATATTAGCAACATTATAATTTTTTTAAAAATGTCCTTTATCCACCAGGGTCTAAGAGGATTACAAGGGATCAGAGGCCCTCCAGGACCACAAGGAATACCAGGCCTTCGGGTTAGTTTTAAAGAATATATCCTTATTTTGCACCTTTTGCTTGTCAACTTCTCAACAGTGTGGTTTTTCAAAATTATATTTGGATCTTTGTAAATAAGGTCTATGTAAGTGGAGGATTTTTTTTTGCTATAAAGCCTAGTAATGAACATCCAAATGAGAAAGCTACACTAGTCATTTTAGACCTTGATAATATGGTGCCAAAATAATGGTCTTGAAAGCAAATGTTGGTTTGTAAATCAGGAGAGAAGAGAAACTTTGTGTTATTGAGCTCTTTCATGGTTACAGTGAAAACACTTACGTCCAGATTCTGCTCTGTTATCCTGGTGTATACTGGAGTAACTCCATTGCTTGCTCTGGGCATATACCAGTGTAACTAGAGGCAGAATCCTACCCTTAGTTAGTAAGAGTTTTCATTTGGGAGTGGCTATAGGGACTTGCCTTGTATTCTGATGAAAGAATAGCGGACAGCATAGATGCTGTGGGCTGAATTCTGTTCTTGCTTACACTGGTGTAACACCATTGACTTCAACAGTGTTACTGCGGAGTTACACCTGTGTAACTCAGTCAGGATCTGGAGCAATAGATCAAGATTTAGGCATAAACTTCAATTGTGTGATGAGACTCGTGCTTTCAGATCCAGTTACTTTGTGTATGTGTAGCCTCTATGATGCTTTAACAAATAATATCTTAGGAATATTGGAACTCTCAAAGTGTTTACATGGAAAAGAGAAAAGAATTTGCATGATTGTCTTTTGCACATCACTATTACTGTGATTCCCGAAAGCGTTGAGAAATGCCACTGGATGGGCCAAATGTAATGAATACTTCTAGAGCCATTCCAAGCTCTGGCGAACATTAGTTTTTCTCTAATGCACCCTTTAATTTGTGTTTCTGATTGTAGGCTAATCCAGGAGTGCCAGGTGCTGCAGGCGCTCCTGGGAATCCAGGGCCCAGAGGACCAAAGGTAAGCATTTTAAGAAGTACATTGCATTTCTGCAGCACCTTTCATTCAATGATCTCATTGAACTTACAAACACAAAACCCCTCTGATATTCGTTAGCATTATTATAGTTTACATATGGATAAATATGGGCAGTGAAGCTCAGGCCCAGTGTATTTAGGCACTTAACTCCCTGATTTCAATGGGAGTTAGGTACCTAAATGTCTTTGAGGATCAGGGCCTAAGTGACTTATTCAAGGTTCCCCAATCAGTGGCAAAGCTACAGTAGGATGATACATGTGGAACCTGACTTCTCATTTCTTGTTCTAATCACCAGATACCTTGGTTCCCATCCTGGCCTGGGTCACTCACAAAAAGCTCTTGTGTGCTGGGGTGCAGGTGTAACCCATAGATGAGTGTGTTACAGTTCCCCCTCTATGCCCAATCAAGCAAGACAGTGGCCATCACATCGGAATCCACCAAGCATGCCTACTGTGGGGATGATTAGGTCAAGCGGATATTAGACCAAATGGGTTGAAATCCACATTTTTGGTCTGATATCATGTTAGGAGGTTTTGATTTATGATTTGTTTCTTTATAAGACTGTTTAGCCCCTCCTTGCCTTTAATTGAATTACCTGTGGTAGAATCTTTCATATGTAGTCTAAATCTATTAAAGAAAAGCAACAGTATAATTTATACATAGTGTTTCATCCAAGGATTTCAAAGTGCTTTACCAATATTACTTGACTCAGCCTCCCAACTTCTCTGAAGTAGGTATTGTTAAACTCAATGTGTACAGAGGTAGCCTGAAGGTAAAGATAGTGGAAGTGAGAAGACCAAAGCTGGGAAAAGAACCTAGGAATTTTAACTCCCTGTCTCCACCCTGTAGCCACCAGATAATGCTGCTTCCTACTGGAATAAGTCACCATCTAAGAAGTGCTGTGCCACATTCAGTCTTCTCAGTTCGGTAACAATGGGAATTTTGCCAGAGTAAGGCCTGTGGGATTTGGCTGCACGTGTGCACATAGGATTGCCTTCCAGTTCCTATGAGACGAAGCCCCTGTAAAAGCTTTGAGTCTGATCTGCTATTGAACTTTTATGACTTGCAGCTTTTAATCTGCAGAAAATGCAAGCACAACTCTTACCTCAGTGACCAAACCCCTTGTACTAAAAACAAAATGCTCCCTGGTAAGCCAAATGTTAAAGTGTAATATCTTTTATATTTAAATTATAATAGGGTGAACCTGGAGATCCTGGTGAGATGGGTCTGCTGGGACCCCCTGGCCCAAGGGGGATGCCTGTAAGTCTTGCTCTTCCGATTTGGGTTCTCTGTGTTAACTGCTGGGAGTTGTGAGGCCTTGCAGTTCATCTCATTTTCTTTTTCATTCTATGTTTGTCCATTTGGGATATTTTAAAATCTTTTTGCTCAGTTTTCAGTCTTCCCACTAATATCACAGCCCTCTTGGCTGTATTATGCTGGAGGTAGGACTAGATGATCATCAGTGGTGTGTTGTGGTCTTAGTGTCTATGTATCTTTATTTTGTTGCAAGGAAGACACTTGCGCTTTTTCAGCCACCCATCAGACAGAAGAGTAGAACAACTTATTCTCACCTTCAAGCCACTATCGTACAATCATATTTCTTTGTTATGGAGTCCAGGCAAATGAATATGCCAGTAAGATGCCATCTCTGTATAGGACCAATCCTCTTCTCCTTTCAAGAGCTCCAGGGAAAATTTCTCTTGTGGCTTGGAGAGAAGAATTTTGCCTTCAGACCCTGGAGGAAGAGAGAAAATATAAGGAAGGTGTCCCGTAGATTGAAGAAGAGGATATTGGCTTTAGGCTGTATCTTCTCTTGATGGCTTTTGCCATAGCTGCTACACTGTGTCTGTGACACCCTCCACTATAGAATCAGCCATAGCTGCTAAGGGCCCAAAATCATGAGTGCTCCTTTAGGCCAGTGGAGTATTAAATGTACAGCTAATTCTATATTTGAAACTAACCAACAGTATCTTTTCCAACCCATGCAGGGCCTAGATGGCAATGATGGCTATGGTCCTGCAGGAAACAAAGGAGCAAAGGTGAGATGAAGCAGAGGTCTCAGTCATGGAACGTCACGCCTCATAAGATACCAGTCAGATTTATTTGTCATGACCAAGGAAATTTCAGACACTGTCCGAGTCCCTCTCCAGAATGCGAGAGGCTAAGCCCATCCCTGGTTGTGTGTACCTGTGTATCAGGCTTTCTGAATTTGGAGCTGCAGTAGTAGTAGTTACCTCCAGTTCTGGCTCAGTGGCTCCTGGAACATTGCCTTGGTGCAGACACCATTCACAGACTCCCGCAGTCAGTAAGGGTTGGAAGGAGAGCTGTCTCTCAGCCCCAAGTGAGTGGTGGCATGTATCTGTGTCCCTGCAGGAGGAGTCCTGGGAGGGAACTGTTCCCAGGAGCGGCTCTAGCTTTTTTGCCACCCCAAGCACGGCAGTCAGGCAGCCTTCGGCTGTGTGCCTGAGGGAGGTCCCTGGTCCCGTGGATTCGGCGGCATGCCTGCAGGAGGTCCACCAGTCCCGCGGCTTCAGCATACCCGCCGCCAAATTGCTGCTGAATCTGCAGGACTGGTGGACCTCCTGCAGGCAAGCCTCTGAAGGCTGCCTGACTGCCACCCTCGCAGGGACCTGCAGGCCGCCCCCCATGGCTTGCTGCCCCAGGCACGCGCTTGGAACGCTGGTGCCTGGAGCCACCGCTGGCCATTCCTTCCTTGTTGTGAGGGTAAAGTGGGGGATTCAGTTTATTGTACTGACTTTTGGGATACAGCTTATTTCCCCTCCCCCGAGTGCACCCAACCAGCTACTCTAGCAGGTATGTGGAGGGCAGAGCCAAGGGTCTTCCCATTTCCTGCCCCATCCAACCGATTTGTTCATCGAGGGAAGTACTGGTCAAGCTGCTTCCCTGTCTGTGGTGGCCAGAGAGCAGTAGCTATTTGAGGAGCCCTTACTTGGTTGAGCAAGGGTATCAGAGGAGAGATAGAGAGGGAACTTACATCCCCATGGGCTTATGCTCAGTAAGGAAGAGCTAGGGGTCATCTAGCCCTAAGTTAATATTTATTTACAAAAATAATTAAATCAGGGGTCGGCAACCTTTCAGAAGTGCTGTGCCGAGTCTTCATTCATTCACTCTGATTTAAGGTTTCATGTGCCAGTAATACATTTTAACGTTTTTAGAAGGTCTCTTTCTATAAGTCTATAATATATAACTAAACTATTGTTGTATGTAAAGTAAATAAGGTTTTTAAAACGTTTAAGAAGCTTCATTTAAAATTAAATAAAATGCAGAGCTCCCCGGACCAGTGGCCAGGACCCAGGCAGCTCGCGTGCCGCCTTCGGCACCCTGCCATAGGTTGCCTATCCCTGAATTAACTAATCTCTTCTAAAAATAATAGAAACCATTTACAATAAAAGATCCAAAGTAAGGGCCAGGTCTAAAATTGGTATAATTCTGTGTAGCTCCATTGGAATCAGTCGATAACTCCTCTGCACTAGTTGACGATCTGGCCCTCTAATCTGTGAACTTCTCCCTGGATATTTGTATTTAGTAGTTGTTTTTTGTTTTGTTTTGGGTATGGACACAGGAAGGGGGAAATTTGAGCAAAAACAGCTTGTGACGCTGTCGCTCAATTCCCTTTCCCGAGTAAACGGAGAGATAGCAATGATTTACTAACAAAAAATGTGTAACACATTGCAAGGAACCATTTGAAAGATAATCCAGCCATAACATTTTACAACAATAATAATTCAAAAATCCCACAATATTCATTCCAATCATTATGAATATTTATCACTCGGAATAAAGAGAAAACCCTGCATACAACAAATGATGATAAAAGATTTCTGGACACCATCCACTAAAAACTGGATTTAAGAAATAAGAAAGTCTATCAACAGGCAACATTGTAATAATCTTTTCCAAAAATAAATCTGAGGGGAATAGATGAGTGTCAATCTCAAAACTTGCTCTACTGCATTTGCTTTCTTCTGTGTAAAATTTTTCTCTAGTTAATCCCCAACAACTGTTCTATTTAAAGGCCATAAACAAAAAAGAGACAAAAGGAAAGACAAATGTTGGGAAGGAAGGTTTTTCAAAAATATAGAAAGAACGTGCAAGCATACCCACGTTAGCTGTTATTATTGATACACCTCACATTAAATGTTAGATAGTGTGTCATGCACAAACAACACCCTGAATCTTCTCAGTCTTGATCTAAGCATGCATTAATAATTCCTTTTAGTTCAGATGTAAACAAATGGCATACCAGGGGCCATCTTCCTGGTGCCTTTTCTTCTTAGCAAAGTTTCCTAACACCCCCCCGAGTCTTTTCTTTCATTAAGAGAAAGAGAAAATTCCTTCATAATTTTATGCTAGGCAAACTTCAGCTAAATAATTACCTGTTTTCACCAGTCTGCTGCAGTTAGCCTGAGCTCTCTTAAGGGTGATAATGGCAGCTCCAATAGACATTGCTCCCTGGACGTTCTGAATACATTTCTATTGGTTAAATCACTTAACTCCTTGATAGCTACCGTGGGCCTTGTCTATATGAGAATCTCTCTTATTGAACTTAAATCTGTTTTAAAAAGATTTAAACTGGTTGAAAACCTTATGTGGACATGCTTATTGCAATTTAGCTTTAGTCAGTAGCATAGCAACCTGCTTGGCGAGAGGAGCACAGGCTGCAGGAGGGAAGAGTTTGGAGGAGGCACTGGAAGTCAGTTGCTGTGCTCATGGCTAGAATTCTAGCTGCAGTTGCAATATCACTGTAAACAGTTCTCTTAATAAAGAGCCAGTGTAGTTTTACAAGCGTGGAATCCTTTCATGTTATGACCCAGCACGCTGTACATGAAACAAGGAATAGAGGAATTGCCAGACTGGATCAGACCCAAGGTCCATCTAGTCCAGTGTCTTATCCCTGACTGTGACCAGCACCAAATGCTCCATAGAAAAGTTTAAGCCAGGGGCTCTCAAACTGAGGGTCGGGACCCCTCAGGGGGTCATGAGGCTATTACATGGGGGGTTGCGACCTGTTAGCATCCACCTCAAACTCTGCTTTGCCTGCAGCATTTATAATAGTGTTAAATATATAAAAACGTAATTTATAAGGGCGATCGCGCTCAGAGGCTTGCTACGTGAAATGAGTCACCAGTACAAAAGTTTGAGAACCACTGGTTTAAACCCTGCAGTAGGCAGAAGTGAGGTAATCTGCCCATACATCATATCCTTTTCTCTAAGAACTAGAGATTAGTTCTGAAGCATGAGGTTTAATATCCCTTGCAAAAATGTTATTAAATATGTTAACTCTGGATATTTTTGTTACCAGTGTAAATATCCAGTTCCTTTTTGAACAGTTCTTGCCCTCAACAACTTCCTGCAGGCATGAGTTCCACAGCAGAAGGGGGAGCCAGGGCTCCATCCACTCCCTACCCTTTCCCACCCTTTGGGGGACTAAATGGATAGCAATCTGCCTAATCGCTAGGTGAGCTTGGCCAGTTCTAAGCCTTATGTGAGCCATGCAAGGTTCTTTATTTCCCTTCTCCCTCAAGGTGTGCCTGGCCAAAACTGAGGCAGAATCTAATCCAAAAAAAGGTTGGGATCCTCCTAACAACAAAGGGAACAACCTTAAATATAGTAATCCAGAAAGGTTACTATAAATTGTATAGATTCACTAGCTAACTTACACTTCATTAAATGCAATGTCCTAGGAAAACAAGCCTACCATTCAAATGGGAATAAATTATTATGGTAGAATCATGTTTGAAGGATCTCTTGGGCAACCCCCCATTAGTGAGCTTCCTAAATCAGACACGTGCATGGGACAATCCTACACAGACACAGAGCGAATTTTGCTAGTTTCTTTGTCCGGAAAGGCTGTACTTTAGCTCTGACTGGTACTCATGGAAGCTATTAACATTTCTTACCTGCAGCCAAATAGCACACAAAAGACTGTGAAATAATTTCCTTCCTTTGAAAAAACAAACACGACAACAACACAACGCTATTTTCGATCTAACACTTGAACCTGAATGCCCCATTGATTGATATAAGGGTGGGGCCAACACAGTGGTACCATTAGGAAACAACTCCTGAAAAGTAAGATTTGAACCATATACTATGGTTATATGATCACTAAAATAGAATTCCACTTTATTTCACTAAAAAAACCCAAAAAATTAATAAAATAGTAATTAGAAGAGAAATAAAAACTGTTGGAAATATTTAAATTGCTGTAGCTTTAAATGGGGCCATTTGAGGCTGAGAAATGGCTGTTGTAGCTTAAATTGACTGTAACTAGAAATCCTTAATTTTTTTCTGATTAAAAACAAAATATCTTCTTCAAATAAGGAGCAGTGAAACGGTTAATAAAATTTTAAGGTCTGTTTCTCTTTTTCTCTGATACCAGGGAGAATCTGGATTCCCAGGATACCCTGGTCCACAGGTACAATACAATGGATATTTTCTGCTTTTGGTATATGTTGCTTTGCACTGTGTGTGTCTATTTTTTGTGTGTGTGTGTCCTTCACTACAGAGATTCTGGTTTTGATTAACTTGTAGGGAGAAGATGGTGATCCAGGCAGTCAAGGAGATAGAGGGTCCAAAGGAATTAGAGGAAAAAGGGTAAGAATAATAAACACTCTTAGTCTTTCTGATAAGTACATGTGAAGGGGGCCTTGAATAAAGTTTCTAGAATTTAGTCCCTATCCAGAAAGGGATTGAAAATCAGTCTCATTACTTTATTGCTTCAAGGTCTCAGAGGTATGATGATCTCAGGCATATTAATGTTCTTCACTGATTTCTATTACTTATGAGGGCTGTTCTATATTGTATATTACGCTATCTTTATTTAAATTGCAGTAGCCAGCTCCTCAACTGGATTTCAATGAAGCTATGGAGATTTTCGTCAGTGATGGATCTGCTCCCATGTCTGTCCTTATAAACATTGAATCAAAAAACTGAAAATTTGACTTGGTAACTATTCTTCAGTTTCTATTTTTAGGGCAATGCTGGCTTTCCAGGTTCAGAGGGAAATCCAGGGGACCAAGGGCCACCAGGACCACAGGTACCACATTTAAAACTGAGTATTAACCTTGGGATTTGGGATTAATCATGCATTTGACAATGCTGCTTACAATAAAATGTAGTTCACTAATCAAGCGTGCATAGACAGATATATCCTGCCCTCAGCTGTGCCCAAGAAAACCTGGAATGGCATGGGTTTAACTGAGGACAGAATTGTACCTTCCCCATTGTTTTTTCTCCCAGGGAAGATAAAAATTGATTTTAAAAAATCAAAATTGGATTTTTATTTAATTTAAATACATTTTTCTTTTTAAAAACAAACCTGTTTAAAATTAAATTTGAAATTATGACAACTTGTGTTAAGGCCAAAATTTACTATAGTCTATTGAAATCGTTTAAATAAATACATATAATGCGGCATCAATGAGGCCACCTCAAATATTAAAGAGTTCCTCTTTTTTAATTATCTACACAACTGGGGGGAATATCATTTATTTCAATGGGAGTTAGACACTTAATTAAGCTCTTTACTGTCTGTAATATTTTATGAATATTATAATCTGCTTAGGTTTCTAGTGGGATTTTCAAAAGTGACTATCTGCATCTTTAAGCACCTAAATACCTTTGAAAATCTGGTCTGTGATAACCCAAAACAATCTGTGAATTTACTGACTAAATTAATACTTTGTGTAATAACTCTATTAGTTTACATGTAAAATATTTTGATAAGTATAAAAAGTAGGATTTAAGTGGTTTCAAGTAATAACAGACAGAACAAAGTAAGTTACCAAGCAAAATAAAAGAAAACATGCAAGTCTAAGCCTAATACATTAAAGAAACTGAATACAGGTAAATCTCACCCTCAGAGATGTTCCAATAAGCTTTTTTCACAGACTAGACTCCTTCTTAGTCTGGGCCCAATCTTTTCCCCTGATACAGTTCTTACTAGTTCCAGCTCAGGTGGTACCTAGGGGATTTCTCATGCCTGGCAGCCCCCTTTGTTCTGTTCCACCCCTTTTATAGCTTTGGCACACGGCAGGAACCTTTTGTCTCTCTGGGTCCCAACCCCTCCTTCTAAATGGAAAAGCACCAGGTTTAAGGTGGATTCCAGTACCAGGTGACATGGTCACATGTCCTGTGAGACCTCAAGCCTCCATTCTTCCCCGCCTGGCTTACAGGGACACAGAAAGGCTTACAGGTAAACAGAGCCATTTACAACCAATTGTTCTAATCAATGGGAGTCATCAAGATCCTAAGCCACCATTAATGGCCCACACATTGCATAATTACAATAGGACCTCAGAGTAATATTTCATATTTCTAGTTTTAGATACAAGAATGATACATTCATACAAATAGAATGACCACACTCAGTAGATTATAAGCTTTGTAATGATACCTTACAAGAGACCTTTTGCAAAAAGCATATTCCAGTTACATCCTATTCACACTCATAAGCATATTTCCATAAAACATATGAAGTGCAAGTCACAGGGGGGACTGAGACCTGGAGGTCACACAGCAGGACCAGTTCCTGAGCTAGGAATAGAACACAGGTTTCTTGAGTCCTAGTGTAGGGCTCTCATCACTACCCCACACTGCCTCCCTAAAGAAAGAATTAACTTACTTTAGGAACTAAGAATTCTATCATTCACCATTTTCAAAAATAATGAGAAATGCAAAAATTAAAGATCTGAATAAATGTATGTTAATCAGTATAATTGCTTAAAAATGTGTGTAGCGATTGTGTATCCTCCTGGTGAGCAAAGGGAAGTACCAAATGTAGTGTGAAGGTTATCCTGAGTTGCAAAGCAACATGTTGTAATGAACCTTTCTTTAAATACAGTTGCAAACTCAGATTAAAATCAGTTATTTAAGTTAAGGTTTCCTCCTTGATGATTTTAGATAATGATTAAAATTGGTGACTTAAATCACTTTTATTTCAATCAATCCTCCCTGTTTTGTCCTTAAGGGAGTCTGTTGCCTCACACTGGAGCGGGATCCTTGTGGGGACCCAGGACAGGGGGGTCCCTCTATGAAGGAAGGGAGCTGCCTGTAATATTTTCCAAATATTATATGTTCCATCCGCTAGTTTTATAGTTCCTGTGGTGTTTGCTATATAATTACTTATGGGTAAATTTAGGCATGGGTTAGTTTGTATGTAGACAGGAAAGTGGGCAAACATTGCCGGTAGCTACACATTCACTGATTCTTTAAAGACAATATAGGTGTTGATCCCTTTAAAGATTACCTCTGACATGTTGGGTTCAACACTCCTGTCTTGACACAGAGGAGAGGGAATTCCATTCAGATGCTGAAACAAAGAACTTCAGAGTGAATAAAAACATGAGCCCCTGAAAATGAGGAGAAAGAGAAGCAGAGACTGCAGGGGTACAGACTGTCCACCCAGTCCCAGAGATAGGAATGTTTGGATATGTAGGCCTGCCTACATTTTAGATAAGACAGAAGCATGCAGACTGTTCTGTTAAATCATTTTTCTTATTATGCTGCGTTCCTACAGATAAGATGAAACAATACTTTGTTTTGAAAAGGCTGTTTGGGTCCCTGTTTCACACACTAGTCAGAGTTCCCCAACGGGAGTCTTGCAGGCCAGCAAAATACAGTTGGGCCTGCTGAACAATCATGATTGGTACACAAAGTGCTGTACCCCGGCACCCGGTCTGAGAAGGTGAAAATCGTGGGATTCCATCCCAGAGAGGCGAAGACAAGAGGTCTGTCACCTGGCGGGATTGCACTCGGATACTGAGAGGGGTCGAATGTGCAGATATATCTAAACCATGACACCCCACTAGCAAGAACTTTGGAAACTAATATAATCCTGAGTGATGCCACTTCACAGCAGCAGCAAATGCTGAGTTTAGGTAACATGCAGGAAAAAACTCTTTGGAGAAAGTACATCAAAATGTCAGTCTTCATCTCAACTGTACAACAGTCTACAGACATCCATGTCAGGAAATAGTCTGGACAATCACATTGGAAAGTCATAAATAGTTGTCAAGAAAACAACACGTGTGCCTGATTTTTTCTTCTACACCTCTGTCATCATTAAATATATATTAAATATGTTCCTGCTCCTAACATGAGAGTGATTTTCTAATCAACTGTTAAATTTGTTCCAGGGCACCAAAGGACCAAAAGGCACCATAGCCATGGCGGTATGTAATCATCTCATTTCTAAAACCTAAGTGCATGCTACATGTAGTTAACAGTTTCAGTTTTTTCCATTTAAGAAGCATTGACTGTACAGAGTTTTCTAATAGCCATTGAAGGAAAGCTTCCTTCATGTGCTTGTTGCAGTATAACAGTTACAGTCCTGTGTGAAATAAATAACCAAGGACTTAGAAACATTTTTTTAAAACCAGGCAAAAGTTTTGCAAACAATTTAAACATTAAAACTCTTTTCTCAGTTATGTGATTTGGACTAGTTTACAGAACCTCAAAAGGGACTTAGGGATAGACCCTGCCCTCTTATATGGGTGTGCTAGAGTGAGGAAAGAGGGTAAAAGGAGCCTTGACCCAAACACACACTTTTCCAGGGTAAACAGCAAAGTAACTTGGGAGGAGGGAAATGCAAATTCTCCTCTCTCTTTGCATTTCCTTCCTCCCAAGTATTGGCTAGAAAATCGACCCCACACATATTATCCCCCAAAGCCCTTTGACGTTCCTAATACTTTCCAGAGATTGCACTGCTCAGTCTCCTGGAGCAGTTACATACAATTTCACAACAACGCATACACAATTACATTTTTAATACAACGGACCCTCAAATTATTAAACTTAAATCAATAATGTTTATCTTAACCTGGACAAAGCTTATGGAATTATTGCAGGTCTGTCACAAGTCTGGTAGCTAAGGCACATGTCCAAGTCAGGCAAGGTCACTCAGCAGTCAATAGCATGAGCTAAGTAGGGGGCACCTGCTGCTCCTTTTCCAAGGTGCAGAAATATGCCCCTCACAGAATAGTGCTCTCCTCATCTTGTAGAATCCTGCCAAGACTATCAGGTTTCCCCTCTGGCACCCAATCCACTCCTCCAGCAGCACTGGCCAGGCCAATGACTGTCCCATGATCTTATAGATCATAATGCACAGATACATTATACAAAATGAACAGTTCAGAATGTATCTATGTCATACATTTGAGAAAGGTTAAGTGTCCAATGAAACGTAGGAAACTTCTACTATAGTGTTAGGGTAAGATCCTGCTGTCAAGTACACCAGTGTACATCCTGAGTAATGGCACGGACTGTAAGGCTGTAACTTTGGATTTATGCAGGGTTAAGTGAGCTCAGGACTTGGGACCTGATCCAGTTCCCACGGGAGTCAATGGAAAAAGTCCCATGGATTTTCCAGTGGGAGCTGGCTCTGGCTCTTGGCCCTTAACCATCTTTTCATTTTTCCCTCTGCAGCCTTGTAGACTTGTTAATTTCACACGAGAAAACTGCCGTAAGTACTGGTTTTATTTATTTTCCCCTGCTGGAATTTGCGTAACCATATTTTTTAAATGGAATCATACTGGGCAACTCAGTGGCTCAGGGGATGGATCTGAGGCTCTAGGGGGCTGGTATCAGTCTGGCACAAGCTGGTAGTGACTGAAAGTTGTTACCTCTGGTGGCTATTGAGCAATGTATGAGAAACGAGTTTGTACTCCCTGTTTATTTTTTCTGTGTCTGAATCATTAACCATGGTCACAGTCCTCGTTAATGAGCAACCTTGATGGCAGACTCAGCACAGAGGCCATGGACTGAATACGCTGTGGAAACTGAGCTACCATCTCCTGAAGAGAGCTGACCCTTCCAGGTACAGGCTGGGTCACCTTGATGGACAGTTCAGGGAATCTTGCACTGCCACTGCCTGTGCTGTACCCATTCCATGGATAAATACAATGTGTTAGCCTCCAAGGCTACCTTGCACTTGCATGTACTATACTCATTTTAAAAATATAAATGAGATACACATGGAGTCAATATAGATTTCAGCCCATCCGTTTTACATTTGATAACACTGTCAAACTCATCAGGGAAAAAAGTAAAGCTATAGAAATGTATCATTTCAACTATGCCTTTGGAAAAAAAAATATATACATGTTGTATCCCACCCACTTTTGAAGCTGGGAATTGGCAACATGGGATAGTTCTCTGTTCACTCCCTCTGGGGCACCTGGCCTTGGCCACTGTCAGAAGACAGGATACTGGGCTAGATGGACCTTTGGTCTGACCCAGTATGGCCGTTCTTATGTTCAATTTTACCTGCAAGCCCAACATTCATTTCCTTTGTATAAAAACCAAACCAAACCCCCACTCTCACTAGCAGCCACCCCTGTGCTTATGTTATAATTAGCCTTTTGATGGTAGTGGCAGGTAATCACCCCTCTACGGGGACTGAACTTTTGACTTTGCAAGCTGTACTGGCTTGAAAGCACAAGCTCTCCCTTAATTGGCTCTCATTAATATTTCCTTCCTCTTTGTGTCTCTCTCATTTGGGCTAACCTGCTCTCCAAAGTACCTTGCCCAAGTAACTCCACTAGGTACTGAGGAACTCTGTGCTGGAGAGGGGAAAGTACCTTCCTATCACCTGCCCCTCAGCCATGGAGCCCCCACCCACCTGTGCAATAGAACACACACAACCTCCACACCTCTGGGCTCTGGGCCACGTAGGAGGTAAATACCCTAAGCATGGCCTCCTTAAATTCCACTCAGCAGAACTGCACCTGTTTGACTGCTGTAGGGTCCTCTGCACCAGTGGATAGGAGAAGAGAAGGTACAATTTCCCCCTTGATGACAGAAGCAAATAATATAGATTCTGTGGCCCATCCAAAGGTTCAAGCAGCTTTGAATCAGGCTCTTTATTCAAAGCAAGGGTATCACATAGATTCATAGAAATATAGGGCTGGAAGGGACCTCAAGAAGTCATCAAGTCCAGCCCGCTGTGCTGCAGCAGGACCAAGTAAACCTAGAACATCTCTGACCAGCTTGTCCGGTTTGTTTTTAAAAGCTTCCAATGATGGGGACTCTATGACCTCCCTTGGAAGCCTATTTCAGAGATTAACTCCCCTTATAGGTTGAAAGTTTCTCCTAATATCTAACCTAAATCTCCCATGCTGCAGATTAAGCCCATTACTTGTCCTACCTTCAGTGGATATGGAGAACAATTGATCACTGTCCTCTTTATAACAGCCCTTAACATATTGGAAGACAGTTCTCAAGTCCCCCCTCAGTCGTCTTTTCTCAAGACTAAACATGGCCAGTTTTTTAATCTTTTCCTCATAGGGCAGGTTTTCTAAGCTTTTTATCAGTTTTGTTGCTCTTCTCTGGACTCTTTCCAATTTGTCCACATCTTTCCAAGCTAAATTGTGACACCCAGAATTGGACACAGTACTCCAGCTGGGGCCTCAGCAGTGCCAAATAGAGCAGGACAATTACCTCCTGTGTCTTACATACAACACACCTGTTAATATACTCCAGAATCATATGAGTCTTTTCTGCAGCTGTGTCACATTGATGACCCATTCAGTCTGTAGTTCACTATAACACCCCCAGGTTCCCCTTCAGCAGTACTACCACCTAGATCGTTATTCCCCATTTTGTAGTTGTGCATTTTATTTCCCCCCAACTATAGTACTTTGCACTTGTTTTTATTGAATTTCATCTTGTTGATTTCATATCCATTCTCCAATTTGTCACAGTCATTTTGAATTTTAAAGCTGTCCTCCAAAGTGCTTGCAACCCCTCCTAGCCTGGTGTCATGTACAGATTTTATAAGCATATGCTCTGCTCCATTATCCAAGTCATTAATGAAAATATTAAATAGCTCTGGACTCACCCTTGCAGGATGCCTAGATATGTCCTCCCAATATGACAGCAAACCATTGATAACTATTCTTTGAGTCCAGTCCTTCAACCAGTTGTGCACCCACCTTATAGTAATTTCAAGCCACTGTATGAATGGATACAATCTAATCAAGGTCATTGTAAAATAAAATAATTCTCTTTTTTTCTCTCTCCCATCGCTCCCTTCTAGCTTGTTTATCAGGTAAATAGCTCTATACTCAGTTTCTTCCTTAGACTGTAGAAACTATGACAACATTGGTTTATGGATACCCTTTCACACAGTACGTTTATTTCAAGGTACAACCAAATGTCCAGTATATCCCACTGAATTGGTGTTTGCCCTCGATATGTCTGAAGATGTTACCCTAGCAGCATTTGAAAGAATGAGGGATATTGTGATATCTTTGCTGCGGGCCATCAAGCTCAGCGAAAGCAACTGTCCGACTGGTGCCCGCGTCTCCATAGTTTCATATAATACCAACACAAAGTACCTCATCCGATTCTCGGAATTCCAGAGGAACAACTTGCTGCTGGAAGCAGTCCAGAGAATACCGCTGGAGAGGTCCTCGGGCAGGCGCAATATTGGAGTGGCCATGAGATTCATTGCAAGGAATGTGTTCAAGCGGGTTCGTCAGGGTGTTCTCGTAAGAAAAGTTGCCATATTTTTCACCAGTGGCCCATCACAGGATGCTACCTCCATCAACACAGCAGTGCTGGAGTTCAGTGCCCTGGATATCACTCCTGTGGTGATTGCCTTCAGTGAAGTCCCTAATGTCAGACGTGCCTTCTCGGTAAGCCGGCTGCCTACAGCAAATGGGAAATCTCAGTGAGAAATGATCCTTTTGACTAACAGTTGCTTTTCTAATTCATGAGAATATTTATGCATTCAAGTTAATAACTTATAAAAGGAAGGTTTAGATGAGGGGTTCTCAAACTTCAAATCCCTTTGGGGGGAGGGATAGCTCAGTGGTTTGAGCATTGGCCTGCTAAACCCAGGGTTGTGAGTTCAATCCTTGAGGGGGGCCACTTAGGGATCTGGGGCAAAAATTGGTCCTGCTAGTGAAGGCAGGGGGCTGGACTTGATGACCTTTCAAGGTCCCTTCCAGTTCTAGGAGATTGGTATATCTCCAATTATTACCTTTTTTTTCACTGCACCCTGACCCCCCTTTGGGCAATAAAAATTACTATGCAACCCCAGGAAGGGGGACTAAATCCTGAGCCAGCCTGAGCCCCTAGTGGCCTGTAACCTGAGTTCCACTGCCCAGGTTCCTAGCCCCAGTAAGTCTAAGCCAGTCGTGGCAACCTCATTAAAATGGGGTCCTGACCCACTTTGGGGTCCCGACCCACAGTTTGAGAACTGCTGGTTTAGATCATAACAGCTTTTAAGAGAATATTTTAGTGACAGCTGAATTTAAATTAATCCTGATTTATTTCATGAGCATGAATAACAAACAACTGACTCACTTCGGTTATTGGCTCTCATGGTGTAAATCCAGATTACACCGTGCTCCTTTCACTTGCTGTTTCATAGAATGTTCCATTCTAATATTGATATTTGCTAAGCATTTATCAGGGAACACATACGGCTTGGTTTACATACAAACCTGGGGCCATATTTTCTGGAGAATTCAATTGCAGAAGACTTCAGAAAAACCACTCCATTTTCCCCAAAGAAAACTGAATTCAGTGAAATATTTTAATAAATGCATTGCCATTAGCTACAACAGAGAAGAAAGCTTTTGTCTTAAAATATGATTTTAGACTGAAGGACAGTAAATAGAAAAATAAATATTGCATACCGTATGCTACCAAGCCTTAAAGAAAACATTTCAGGGGTTGTTTAACGTTTTTGGTTCTGCTCTGCAAAGAAATCCTCCACAAATGGGACAAGGGGTTCCATAGTCCTTATCTGTGAATTATTTCTAGATCAACTGCGCTCAGTTTTAAGTTAAACAAAAAAGTTTTTTCTTGTTGCCAGCCCTTCAAATTCAACCTAAAATGCAAGCTGAGTTCTCTCCTCCTTCTGTATTATCAGCAATAGCAGGCATTTCCTTTGTTTAAAACATTGGTTATCTTCTCAAAGAAAGATCAGGCTGGTCTGGCATGATCTACCTTTTGTAAAAACATGTTGTATTTTATCCCAATTACCATTTATCTCGATAGCCTTAACTACTCTCTCTTTCAAAATTTGTTTTAAGACCTTTGATTCACTTGGGGTCAAACTAATGGGTCTGCAATTTCCCAGATCTCTTTTCTTTCTTTCTTAAATATAGGTACACAATATGCGCAATTCTCCTTCCCTAGGTTACAACCCCTGAGTCCACAGATTCATGAAAATCACTCACTTTTGGGCTTGCAATTTCATGTGCCAGTTCCTTTAATATTCTTGGATAAAGATTATCTAGGCCCCCTGATTTCATCCCATTAAAATGTCTGAGTCTGGCTTCCACCTTGGATGTGGTAGTTTCTACTTCCATATCCTTGTTCCCATTAGCCACCCTGCTACAGCCCCCAACCTCCTCATTACCCTTATTAAAAACTGAGGCAAAGTATTCATTTAGGTGTTAGTCCATACCTAGATTATCTTTAATCTCAACCTCAAGTCTTAGTGGTTCCACTTCTTCTCTCCTTTTTTTCTTCTTATTTTTATGGCTAAAGAAAATGGACCAAATTCTCCAATTGCACCAGTGCAACCCCTCAGAGGAGAATTAGGCCTTGTGTCTTTATCAGTTTTCTTTTATATTACATGGATATAAAAAAAATAAACAGGATAACCTGAGATTTGTTTCTAGTCTATAGATTCCCAGAACTGGCTCAAGTATTGTGACTCTGAAATCACTCTGGCCCCAACTTGGAGAGGTGCAAAGTGAAGCAACCAATTAGTGCTCATGTACCAAAGTAATACATGTAGTATAAGAACCTGAATAGAATAAATCACCTATTTGCAGTAATTAGAAAATAACGTTAACCAAGGCTCCTCATCCTCTTTCCTCTCAACTAGACTGTATAGGGCCAAATCTTGCATTCTTTACTCAAGCAAAAGCCCCACTGGTGTCATAAATACAGATTCAAAATAAAATTGATAAATAAAATATAGATTCAAAATAAGACTGTATGGTTTATCCCACTGTTGCCTCAATTTATGCAAGTTGGGGAAAAACAGAATCACAGATATCTACCTTCTGGCATAAGCAGCTTGTGTACCCTAGCACTGTAAGTGAAGTTAACAACATCAGCTAACTTCAGTAACAAAAACCTCATAATGAACACCATGTTACATGTATTCACAGTACATTTTAAGAGGCAGTCCTTATTACCACCAGAGTCACAAGGAATTTTGCCATTAGGAAGTTAAGGATCAGATTCTGTTTTCCATTGTTAAACACAGCTAATCTGCCTGTTGTGTAGCAATATATTAAAATCAATCAGATGAATAAAAGGCATATGTCTGGCCACCACAGTGGAAGGTCACACTGGCAAGCTAAAGCAAAACATTTCAGGTCTGTGTATTTTATTCTTGCTCTAACAAATGCTTTCCCAAGGGCAAGACCATACGGAACTGTAATCCAAACAAACTAAGACTATTGTGAAGCCTCAGATTTACTTTAATTTATTGTCTACATTTCAGTCTTGTTGTTTATTCCTTGGGTTGCAAAATTCATTTTCTTCCCTGGAGGGTTCCTGACATTTCTTGGAAGTTCAAACAAGAGGCGACTGGTAACTGCTGATAGAGGGGGGGGGAGGGAAGGGCACAATTTAAAAGTGCTGATGGTATGCAGCAGCCTTTAGGGCAAGTACTCAAGAGACACAGGAGTTTTGATTTCTAGAGCTACTTTTGATGTCATGTTTTACAATACGATGTAATAGCACACGGAGACTGTTCTAAAAGAGAGCTACACATGAAAAAGCTTTCAATTGTACTGATGTATGTTGTCAGATGCCACTGGTGTGGTGCTTTGCTCTGTTCAATGTTGATAAAAGTCAGCTGCATGTGTGTGTTCCCTCTGTGTGCTGCCCCGGCTCTGCAGATCGCTGGCACAGCAGACCACGTGCTTTTAGCAGCCTTCCTCTTGCCAACTTCTGTGAGCAGGGCCTGCCTCTGGCTCACAGCTTAACTTTGCTTTATGTTAGCAACACCTTGACCATTACTTCAGTTCAGGCCTCAGGCCTCATACTGGGCCTCTGATACAAGTGTTTATGTCTCAGGGCCTCATCTTACTACTGTAACCCTTCTGCCCCTTTGAGTTGGCAGCAACAAGGGCCGGGTTCAGTATCCAGGGGTTCCGTTTCAATAACACAATGCAAAACCGGCTCGAGCCCCCACCCAGTGACCTGGGACAATTACCTACCACCCCCCCGGGCGCCTCTAGGAGGCAATACTTCCCCACTCGCAAGCACAGAGTCCGAGTGTAGCAAAATCCTTTTAATAAAGGAGGGAAACAATGCGGCATCACGTTGGAGAGACACCACAAACAGGACTATACACAAACCATAAGCAAAAAACCCACCCCAAGTACATTTGGCACTGTCCTTTCCTCCTTAGGGTCTTAAGTCCAATCACCCCAAAGTCCAACAACCCAAGAGTCTCAGTCTCTGGTCAGTGCCACCCCAGAGTTCAAAAGTTTATCTGCAGAGTTTTACCCCCCCAGCCTGGGTGGAAATGGGGTGGGGGCACACGCAGGGTGTTAAGGGACACCTTACGTGGGCCAGGGCCAACTGCCCCGCTTCTCCGTGGAGTTCTGCTGTAGCCTTCACCACGACTGGCTCCACTCCACCAGCTGTGCCGCTCCTCCAGCCAACCCGCGAACCGCTCCACAGGCTGCGCCAACGTGCTGCAGACTGCTCCGCTCTGCCAGCTGCTTAGCAATCGATCTTCAGGCTCCCCCACTCAGTGATCTCAGCTCAGTAAGCTTAGCTCTTTTAGTGATTTCAGCTCTTGTAGTAAAGGAGCCCCAGTGCCACCTTAGCCCAATGTGAATTCACGTCAGCAGCCTCCAGATGGACTCCTAAAGGATTCAAAATTAGCTCTGCTCTTTAACAGTGGAGAGAGGAGGAAGTGCAATTGGTGTTCCAGGCCCTCAAAAGGGGCCCATACCATCAGGTACACACACCAGTCCCCAGCCTCTCTCCCTCCACTGGGTTTTGGAACCCATGTCCCTTGTCTAGCAAGTACTATTTAATGTAGGTTGAGTCATTTCTGTCATAAAGAAGTCTCATAGTTCCTCATTCACATAATTAAGGTAACAGCCCCTTTTTTTCCTTCCTGCCCCAATAACAAAGAAATTGGGGATTCCACAGTGTGAAAATAACCATCCCATGCTGCTGTGTGTTATGCTAAGTGGAGTGAGTTTACCAATGCAAATGCACATTCCTAAAATTCCTTTGCCCACTCCTCATAATGTACCACCAGATGTCAGGGTAGATCTCATCCTGACTCTGCTTACATCCTCCCCCCAGCCAAGAATTTGTCGTCCCGACAAATCACATTCCCTACTATACCAACTTACTGGTCCCCTCCAAAGGGCCTCAGATAGCCCACTTTAGCTTTCACAAACCTGTGTGCTAAATGTATTGGCTCCTCACTAATCACCCCAGGTGCATCGTAAGTTAGCCGTTTCACTGGTATTATTACTCTGTCTCGCCTATGGAGAATCTCTGTTGCTGTGGTAGGGGGGACATCCTCTTGAGTGACGGATGGGGAGGTTTCCTGTGAGTTCCCCTCGGATACTGGCATAGGCCCCTGCATTTCTAGTTCTAACCGTGGAGGATCGAAGGTGCTTGGGACATCTTCCATCTGTATGTCACCACTGTCCAATAATCTGTGTAAGTCATTACACGGGGGTTCCACCAGTGGCTCAGGAGTGTCAGGAATGGGCCTAAATACTTCTGCCATAGGGTTTAGGGCGGAAGAGGAGGTAGTCTCTTTTGATTCAGCTGATCAAGACTGCAATCTTGTCTTCATCCTAGGATACACCATGGTTGTGTCTTCCTCCTCAGACTCACTCTCAGATGTGCTGAGTAGGGGTAGGTTAGCTGCAGGAGGCCGGCTGTCCACGTTGGGAGGTGGCTTTGGTACAGTACCTTCGTTCTGCCCAATTGCCCTGTTGTGGCCCATCTCATAAGGGCTGCCTACCAATTCCCCCACCGGGAGCAAAAGGTTTCTATGCACGGTCTTTGTCTGCCCTGGACCCTCTTCAGGTTTGATCTTGTAGACCGGCAGGTCTCCTAGCTTTTCCATGACCAAGTAAGGTATTGCCTTCCATCTGTCAGCTATCTTGTGTTTGCCAGCAATACCCAAATTTCGCAGCAGGACTCTGTCCCCTGGCTGGAGCTCTTGCAGACGTACTCTAGCATCATATCGATGTTTGTTACGATCTGCATTCTTCTGAGCTGCAGATGTAGCTAAGTGGTAAGCATCCCGCAGCTTTTCTCGTAGTCGGGATACATATTGCTGATGGGTTTCATAGCTATCACCATCCTCTGATACACCAAAGCACAGGTCTATGGGTAATCTTGGTTCTCGCCGAAACATCAAGAGATATGGGGTGACTCCCGTAGCATCATTCTTGGTGGCGTTGTAGGCGTGCACCAGAAATGCAACATGTTGGCTCCAGGTTGCCTTCTGCTCTGGCCGCAAAGTCCCTAACATATCTAACAGGGTTCGGTTGAACCTCTCTGGCTGAGGGTCACCCTGCGGGTGATAAGGCGTTGTCCTCGACTTTTTAATTCCTGCTATCCTCAGCACCTCCTTCAGAAGGTGACTCTCAAAGTCTCGTCCCTGATCCGAGTGTATCCGGGCTGGGAATCCATAAACTGAGAAATATTTTTCCCAAAGTACCCAAGCGACAGTGGTGGCCCTCTGATCACGTGTGGGATATGCCTGCGCATATCGCGTATAATGGTCGGTCACGACCAGAATGTTCCCAATATTCCTTTTGTCCACTTCTAAAGACAAGAAATCAATGCAAACCAGCTCCAGAGGTTTGTTGCTGGTAATGTTCTTCAGATATGCAGCTCTTGTGGGCAGAGTTTTCCTTTGAACACATTGAGCGCAGGTCTCACATTTCCTGCGAACATCTTCAGCCATCTGGGGCCAATAGAACCTACTTCGGATAAGTTCCAGGATCCTCTCCATCCCTAAATGTCCAAAGTCATCATGCAGGGCCCTCATGGCCAGGGCTCTGTACTCTTTTGGCAGCACTAGTTGGTTCCGTTGCTTTTGTAGAGAGTCTGTGGTCACGCGGTGTAGCACTCCCTGAATCAGTTTTAGCTTGGTCCATTCTCTCAATAGTAGTTTGCCCTCTGGGGTAGGTGGGACAACCTCAGCTGGGCCTCGCCCCTCCCTTTTGGCAAGTAGTGTATCACGAATGTCAATATCTTGCAGCTGGGCTTCCTGCCAGTCAGCCGCATTGAGCACGGGCAAGGGAGATTGGTCCAAAGCAATATAGTTCACTGAAGCAGAAGGCACGCATTCAGGGGGCAGGCCCAAAGCTTCAGCAACGCATCCATGAAGGCTCTCATGGGCCTCCGGCTCTCGGCGACTCACACTGCAAATAGCTCTCACTCCATCCGTGGGTATCACAGCAACTCCTGGTGCTTGTGGACGCCTGGACAATGCATATGCATCTACATTGCTTCTCCCTGATCGGTATTGTCGTGGAAAAATTGACCACACCGTTGATTTTGGGTCAGACACACTGAGGCACCTTTATTAAAATACCGATATGCATAAAGGGAAGGTCAACATGGCCCCACACAAAGAAGGTGGGGGTAGCTGCCTTGTCTTTAACAGATTTTCACCAAGCTTATAAAGGCTAAAACCACAAAGCATAATTACACATCACACACATTATACTTTATTAACTCCTTATTTGGCATACTTTCTTATTTTTAGCGAGCCTGTCACTGCCTTTCACCATCTAGGGGTTTTCCTGTTATTGTATAAATGAGGTTTTCATTGGTAGTCTGCCTGCCTGTAAGACCCCTCCTTTGCGGTTGCGTTGGATAAGGCTCTTGTCGCATTCTAGCTGAGCTTCCCTCAGTTCCCCTTTTTCTGGTTTCTTCATCACCCCCCCCCCTCGTGCCCCCTATATACAGACAAACAAATTTTGCAGAAGTTAACCTTTGTTCTATATAGCAATTGGGTTTTGCTAACAGGCCTGGGCCTGAAAGGCAGGGGTTAGGATGCAGTTTGCTTCTGACCCTATGGGTGGGGGTCTGGCAGCTAACTCAGCTTGGGGCAAGCAGGACCCCTTAAAATCCCTATCAGTATTGAATGCTGAAGTCATAGCTAGCCAAAGCGGCCACCCATCTTTGCCCTGTAGCATCCAGTTTAGCACTTGTTAACACATAAGTCAGTGGGTTGTTGTCTGTCCACACCTGGAACTGAGCACCATACAAGTAGTCTCAAAATTTCTCAGTGATGGCCCATTTCAAGGCCAAGAACTCCAGCTTGTGGGTGGGATAGCATGTTTCACTGTCAGACAGTCCTCGGCTGGCAAAGGCTACAGGTTTAGTAAGCTTAGCTCTTTTAGTGATTTCAGCTCTTGTAGTAAAGGATCCCCAGTGCCACCTTAGCCCAATGTGAATTCACATCAGCAGCCTCCAGATGGACTCCTAAAGGATTCAAAATTAGCTCTGCTCTTTAACAGTGGAGAGAGAAGGATGTGCAATTGGTGTTCTAGGCCCTCAAAAGGGGCCCATACCATCAGGTACACACACCAGTCCCCAGTCTCTCTCCCTCCACTGGGTTTTGGAACCCATGTCCCTTGTCTAGCAAGTACTATTTAATGTAGGTTGAGTCATTTCTGTCATAAAGCAGTCTCATAGTTCCTCATTCACATAATTAAGGTAACAGCCCCTTTTTTTCCTTCCTGCCCCAATAACAAAGAAATTGGGGATTCCACAGTGTGAAAATAACCATCCCATGCTGCTGTGTGTTATGCTAAGTGGAGTGGGTTTACCAATGCAAATGCACATTCCTAAAATTCCTTTGCCCACTCCTCATAATGTACCACCAGATGTCAGGGTAGATCTCATCCTGACTCTGCTTACACTACATTCCCCCCCCTTTTTTTGTCTTTTTATGGGGAGGATGCTTACCCATTGTCCCAGAAAAGCATAATACATGGACTGAAGATAACAGTGTTTAGCCCATTGGGTTATGTGGTCACCTTATTTTACCATCCATACACTCATGCCCCATCTGTCCTTAGTCTACACATTCCCTCTTACGACTGGTAGACAGATTTTTTAGTTCCTTATGGTGGCCTGGGAATGTTAGGCCCAGGACCCTGACTGAGGAATGTGGTAGTATGATTGAGCCTTAGAGGCACTCCCAAATAATATATCTGAATAATATAGATATGACATATATATTTGTAGCGTATATGGGTATATATGTATAGTATGTATGTGTACATATGACACCACCTTATATCCAAGCATAGCCATGTTTTTCCAGTCTGATGATGTACTTTGGCCCTTTTATTTTGGTGACACAGATAGAAACACACTCCTGTTAGGGTAATTGCAGTTATCACCTGTATCATCATTAGTAGTAGGCTGAGTGTTTTGAAATACTGGGATAGGCATTGTTGTAGTGTGTTCCACAGTATTATGTATATGAGAAGTAAAACAGAAATGTGGAGTAGTGACACTACAAATGAGGCCTTTATATATATATGTAACTAGCTACTACCCAGTACTGTGCATTCATGTTATGGGTTACCCTTATTGCTGGTTGTCACCCTCTGGTAAGCTTTGCTGGGCAGGAAACAGGAATGGCTATGTCAGAGAAAAACAGAGTTCTTACATTTTGGTTGAGGGCAGCAAAGTTAGATACTTTATTTTTTTCAGCAATTGCATAGAGGGAGAGAGTGCACTAGATCACAGGGTTTTTTCCTTTTAGGCAGTTTTTTTTTATAGGTAAACAATTACAGCAAGCATTTATACTTTTTGTTACATATAATAATAAGCAACATCTGCATTTTGTTTATACATAGGTTATTTTGATATTTTATTTTTTTTATTTTTATTTAGAATTTAGTCTGCATTTTATTTTATTGACACAAGGTCGCAACAACTTCTTACACAGTTTCTTAAAATTTGTTTTACATAATTTTTGCTTTTATAAATTTTGCGTTATTAGCGTTACAGCTAGCCTGACCCTTGCTAACAAAAACTGTCATGCATTAAAATTCCCTTTAAATTCTTGTAGTTTTTGCTTTATTTCCACAGCTAGCTTCTCTGTTCCATGGATTGCATTGCCCGTGATACACCAGTAGTTGATGTAGATCCAGCTCTTTTTATGGATGTTGTTTTCCAGATAACTTACTGAATAGACAGTAACCAATTTATCAAACATTGCTGTGTCAGGATGTAGTACTGGTATCCAGACACTGAGCAAGATTGTTTTGAATAACGTATCTTAGTTAGGATGCTATGTCAGTAACCCAAATTATGATGGGTACTAACATGGAATTTGTTTACCCAAGTGTAGTTACTGTGTAAATTTCTTTACCAATTCCTTTTTTTCCTTGCCTTCATGTTGTTTGCTGCCATTCATTTGTTGATTTTTTTCCTGTGTGTTGGTGAAACAGTTTAGCAAAGTTCTGCACATTGTATTATTGCTGTACAACATTTGCAATACAGCAATAGTACAACGATAATACAGTAGCACAGCAATAATACAGTTGTTTTTACACAGTAACCAAGTTGAAATTTAATGACAGTTTATCCTGGTCCAGCTAGTGGTTTTTAGCTGAATGTTAAATTAATTGTCCATATATGGTAGATAGAGGTGTATTTGACCAGTCTCTTATTTATGCAGCACTTCATTTTTCTTTTCTTGATGCTTCGGGATTTCTTCACTGTATACAGCTATCTTCTGGTGTCTTCATGGTGTGATATCTTCTGGTGTCTTTGTTCTTAAGTTAGTTAATATAATAAAGTTTTTGTTTGTTTGTTTTTACATTTATCTTGTTTTTAATAACCCAAATTTAATACACAGATTAATTTAGTGTTTACAATGTAATATGGACCAAGTCTTTTATACACAAGCTATACTTTCGCGATTGTTGTATAGACATTCATTTTCACTTCCGGTGCATTACTAATATTTTATCCTAAATGTAATGCTTAATGGCTAAACTAGATGCTCACAATCTTCCATGAGAAGGTGTATTGCTTTTCCTTGCTGAACATTTTGTTTCAGCAATAGAGTTAGTAACATAATTTTAACAAGCTTTTTAGTTACTTTGCTTGTGATACCAACTTCACTCTTCTTAACTGTTTAGAAGCACAAACTTTAACAACCACTGCTTCCCATTAAAATAACATAACAAAAGAAAAGTGTATAAAATTAAACCAACTACAAAATTAAACCAAAATAAATTTTAAATACGGGTCCATGCAAATACTTTGAGGGTATTAAACTTTCATGATGCTTTGTTATGTTTGGGAGCCAAATGTGGAAACCTGTTGAAAACATGGAAACCTGTTGAAATTGGTTAGCTTTATGCATAAATTGCTATTTTTAAACATTTTTGCTATCATATTCTTATAACTATATTTAAAAGTCCTAACAAGTTTTTAAAAAAAACCAAACAAGTTTATAAAAACCCAAACAAGAAATTGACATTTTGTTAATATTATCTTTACCTTAATGTTGAGGTTTTCCCTTACATTTTTTCTTTGAATAATAATAATAATCATTAATTAATAAAAAACTTTTAAAAGCCTGTGATTAATAAAAGAGAATTATTTTTGTTTGCAATTTCATTATTTGTTGAGGCAGAAATATACATACATATATTTATAACTGAGACCTTGTTGAACTTTGGGGAAAAAAATGGTAATAATTATATGATGGTTATACCCCAACCATAATATTAAAATAGTGTGGTACCACATATACATATATTTTTAAAAGGTACAAAATTGACTTTTGTTGCAACAAAATAAAAAAAAAAGTCATGTGACATATACAACATTCAACACACATGACATGCAGGACAAACTTGCAATTATAAACAAATGGCACCAGAATTCTATTCATAACTATACAAAACAAGGCAAACAAAAACAAAAAATTAAAAGGGTTAAACATTTGAATAAACAAGTTATTACCTTATTTAAAACTTTTAACAAAAATTGATAAAAATATATTAACATTTGCTAAATTTGTTGTATTGATTTGGTACCAAGGAATTTTGCATTATTTTATATTTAACATTATTTTAAAATTCTGCTATATGGAAAAAAGAAAAGTCCATATTTCAAATATTAGTTAGTGGTTAGAATTAGAAGGAGGGTGTGCATTTCTGTTGCTTGGCAACCATATTTTCAAGAAAGTTAGGATAATTCCAGCTGTTGCATTCCTGAAGGTTAAAATAATTAATTTATTGGATTTATTTAAAATAAAGTTTTTACGTTGTTTTCTTTGTATTTCCTGTTTTATTCTGTTTTCAATTGCTTTAGCTTTTGGAGGTTTCTATAAAAACTATAACGTTTAACTTTTAAACAAAGAGAGAGGCTGAAGTGAGGAGAGGCGGGGGAAAAGCAGGGGGGGAGGGGCCTGAAGAGCAATTAGGAAGGTAGCGAGACCTGAGCTAAAACAGATTAACTCTATCAAGGTATTTGAAAGTCTGGGCAGCAGCAGCGAGTTTAGCAAACTGAGAAAGCATATAAAGGAAAAAACTTAACCAGTATGGAAAAATATTTGAGAAAGAAGGTTATATTTTTAGCTATGAGTGCAGAGAGTGGTTCCGTGGGTCAAAGCAGTTGGGAACCTGCACAGTTGGGAACTGCGCCCCTGGTTTTCATCCCGGCTTTGAGAGGACAGTGGGGGTAGTTACCTGCTCTTGTAAGATCTTAATTTATTCCCTCAGTGCCTGTTGCTTTTGTCTGCATGCCAAATGGATGGCGGGAGTGCCCTTTTTTTGCTGCAGTTAACTGTTTTGGGGCAATTCTATATGTTAATACATCAATTCTCAGTGTTGACCTGCTTAATTTCAGTTTTTTACTTTGAAATTCCTTTTTATTCACTCCGCTGCAATCGAGTGGCAGCTCCTGTCTTGTAATGTGCTCCGTGAACTGTTCCATATTTTCCTTCATTTGATTTACCAATTCAGTGTAAGTATTGTGTGCTACTTCTTCCATCTGTGCATTTACTTGTCCCGTTCTGACAGGCACCAGTCTAGGTCCCGGTTTAGGTTGTACCAACCCAGTTTTTATCATAAGGTGGTGGTTGCACTGCAGTGGACCCTGTTTCATCTTTTAATTTTACTAGGGCCACCTTTTCCCACTTCTGTCCCCATTCTTCAGGCACAGGGTAGCTTCCTGAAGCCTGCTGTTTATCACCAATATTTATAACAGGGGACGGCACATGTATTTTTTTGTAGGTTCCTTGCAGCTGTTTCCAATGTTTTATTCTGTCCTGTGCTGGTTGTCTCTGGGCTGCTTGCCTGCCTGCAAGGAGGAGGGGTGGGAGCATTCCAAGGCTTTGTAGCTTCTTTTGATTCTTTTAACTCTTTCTTTGTTACTGTTACTTGCTCTGCCAATTTTGTGGCATGCTGCTTTAACTGTTTAACAGCCATGGTTATAGTTTGCAATATTTTACATGTTAAGACTACAGTCTCTGCCCTAGCCTTACAAATTACATTGTATGTGTCTTCCCCATTATATTTTTTAAACTCTGTGGGGATTTGCAGGAAGGGGTTATGGGGGTTCCCTAGCTCATGGTTTTCTGTCATGTTAGATTGCAATTCCCACAGCGGACAGCTCGCTTACTCACCAGATCGGTGGTCGGGGTCACAAAAGTCATCAGACGTCAACCGGTGTGGTGCTCTGCCCTGTTCAATGTTGATAACAGTCGGCTGTGTGCGTGTGTTCCCTCTGTGTGCTGTCCCGACTCTGCACAGATCGCTGACATAGCAGACCCAGGGGGAACCCCCAATGACCACAGACTGTAATAAGGTACGAAGGCACCTGGCCAGGTTTACTGTCAAACGAAACACAGTTTCTAGCTCCCTGGATCAGATATCTACAGTTCTGCTAGTACATATATGCTCCCTGACAGTGGACCGGCTCAGTCAATCCGGGATTTGCCACTGCCCTCTAGGCCAGGCAAAAACGTCCACTCAGGGATGCATTCTTATAACCAGGTACAAACAGGTTACGCATCACTGAACACACTGAGGTACAGCCCTTCTATGCGTTAGGGTGTTGCCTTTCTCCTGGTTCAGGTTGGTTCAACCAAATAAGTCTATCCATCATGCTGTCTATCCATCGTATTGTCCTTTCATATTGCCTATCCATCATATTGTCTATCTATCATGTTGTCCTTTTATACTGTCTTTAGGCAGGATCTGCCTGTTCCTTGTTATCTGTGTGGGATGTGTTCATACCAGGCTGTTCTGGTGCCATCCTGGCATACATTCATCTTATTATTGCTTATGTGTGTATACATGCTTTTAGCAGCCTTCCTCTTGCCAACTTCTGTGAGCAGGGCCTGCCTCTGGCTCACAGTCTAACTTTGCTTTATGTTAGCAACACCTTGACCATTACTTCAGTTCAGGCCTCATGCCTCTGATAACCAAGGGTTTATGTCTCAGGGTCTCATCTTACTACAATGTATTTTATCAGTTGGAAGCAGTGGTTCTCAACCAGGGATACACATACCCCTAGATGTATGTAGAGGTCTTCCATGGGATAGACCATCTAGATATTTGCCTAGTTTTACAACAGGCTACGTAAAAAGCACTAACAAAGTCAATACAAACTATAATTTCATACAGACATTGACGTGTTTATACTGCTCTATATACTAGATCAGTATTTCTCAATCTGGGTGGTGGTGACCCCCAGGGGGTTGTGGGGTGGGTTTGAGTGAGGGAGTTGCAAGTGCAGAGCCAGCATTAGGGGGTGGCAAGCAGGGCCTCTGTGAAGCTAAGATATACATGATGAAGAAAAAGCCTGAGCCCCGCCACCCAGGGCTGAAATCAGACTTCTGAAAGGGGTAAAGTAGTCTGGAAACGTTGAGAACCACTCATAGACTTTAAGGTCAGAAGGGACCATTATGATCATCTAGTCTGACCTCCTGCACAATGCAGGCCACAGAATCTCACCCACCCACTTTTGTAACAAACCTCTAACCTATGTCTGAGTTATTGAAGTCCTCAAATCATGGTTTGAAGACCTCAAGGTGCAGAGAATCCTCCAGCAAGTGACCCGTGCCCCACGCTGCAGAGGAAGGCAAAAAACCTCCAGGGCCTCTGCCAATCTTCCCTGGAAGAAAATTCCTTCTCGACCCCAAATATGGTGATCAGTTAAACCCTGAGCATGTGGGCAAGACTCACCAGCCAGCACCCAGGAAAGAATTCTCCATAGTAATTCAGATCCCACTCCATCTAACATCCCATCACAGACCATTTGGGCATATTTACCTGCTAATAATCAAAGATCAATTAATTGGCAAAATTAGGCTATCCCATCATACCATCCCCTCCATAAACTTATCAACCACTGATATGAAGAACAGAGCTATTTGTAAACCAAGCCTTTGATATGATCTTTTAAAGCTCTTGTGATAATATCAGCACCCAATAATTATGTCAGGAATCAGATCGAATGTAACCATATACAATTATTTCCCCTCACCATTTAAATCTGCTTTCTCTTCTGGGTTTACAAGGAGACACTCTTGGCTCTCTTGGGCACCACAAGTACCAGAAATCTCATGCTAACCCTCCTGGTAGCTATAAGGTCTCATCTGACACCTGGCTCTTCTGGTATCTGTAGTATCACAGAATGATGAATATGGGGCATCATTAGCAAACCTGTAACAACAGATTTTATGCCAGGAGGATAGTGGTTTGAAAGAATTTTTGGAAAGTAAATTAAAATGGATTTCTGTGCTCAATCTCCTGTGCCCAGCCCAGTTAGCAGGGATGGTCAAGTCACATTTCTCAGCTTGCCTGCCATTCCATTTTCTCTTTACAGTTCACTTTTAACTAGAGATGGACCCAAAACTAGGACACAGAATCCAAACAACTCAGAAACATGAGGAAGATCAGATCTAGGTCCAGATTTCACCTTCACTGCGCAAGTTTATTTTTATGAATGGCCAGTTCAGAATTCCGAATCCCAACACTCATGTGACGTGGCTTGGATTTGGATCTGAAGTTTAGAAACTTGAATTTGGATGGAAGCCTCACAACTGGCCCACTTTTGCTGTTAACATTAAAGTTTAATAGTGTGACTTTCCAGTTCTGGTTAAATATATTCTGTCATTGAGGCCCCAGTCCAGCAAACACTTAAACATATGCTCACTTATAAGCATCTGAGTAGTGCCATTGAAATCAGTGCAACTGCTCAAGTGCTTGAATTTAAGCTTGTTTAAGTACTGTGCTAGAGTAGGGCCTCTAGAAAAAATGAAATAAAATATTATTGTCACAATGTCAGGGGGACTGCTCTTGTATTCCCTCCATCTCCCCACAACCCTCAGCTCCCTGGCCCATGTTGCCTCCTCCAAAGTTGACTGCAAAGAGTTACAACGGGATCTCACAGAATTGGGTGACTGGGGAACAAAATTGCCCCATCACAAAAAAGGTCTATTAGAACTGGAACAGCTACCGAGGGAGGCGGGGGAATGATTAGGGGCATGGAACAGCTTCTATATGAGGAGACATTAAAAAGACTGGGACTTTTCAGCTTGGAAAAGAGACGACGCAGAGAGATATCATAGAAGTACATAAAATCATGACTGGTATGGAGAAAGTGAATAGGGAAAGTGTTATTTACTCTTCTGATAGACACAAGAACCAGGGGTCACCCAATAAAATTAATATGCGGCAAGTTTAAAAACACACACAAGGAAGTACTTCTTCACACAATACAATGGAACTCATTGTCAAGGGAGGTTGTGAAAGCCAAAACTGTAACAGGGTTAAAAAAAGAACTAATGGAGGTTAGGTCCATCAATGGCCATTGGGCAAGATGCAAGATGATCAGGGATGCAACCATATGTTCTGAGTATCCCTAGCCTCTGATTGCCAGAAGCTAGGAGTGGACAACAGGGGATGGATCACTCGATGATTGCCTGTCCCTCGGAAGCACCTGACATTGGCCAGCATTGGAAGACAGGATACTGGGCTAGATGGACCATTGGTCTGACCCAGTATGGCCATTCTTATGTCCAGATTTTTAGTGTCTAGCAAAGTTATGAATTTAAGCACTCAGGCTCATCTTTGGAAAGTGTTGTGCAGGTTTCTTTGAGGATGAGGACAGATAGGTCAGATATAGAGTGATCTCTTTCTGTAAAGTGTTCACCCATAGGTAATAGGTTGTTTTTATCTATCATTTTCCTGTGTGAGTTCATCTGAGAGCATAGTGAGGATCTGTTTCACCCACATATTTGTTATTGGGGCATTTAGTGCACTGGATGAGGCACACCACATGTTGTGATAGGCATGCGTAGGATCCGTGGATCTTGAAAGGTGTGTTGTGGGGGGTGTTGCTCATTGTAGCAGTGGAGATATGTCTGCAGGTTTGGCATCTGTTGTTCTAGCAGGGTCTGGTGCCACATTGAATTGGTGTGTCCTGGTCTGTGGGAAGCTTGCTCCTGATGATAAGCTTGTGATGTTGGGGGGGACGTTGTTTGAAGGTCAGGATTGGGAGGCTCAGGAAAGATTGTTTTAAGGATGGGGTCCCCATTGAGTATGGGTGGTAGTTTGATATCCTGTAGGAGTTCCAGTGTGGGGTGGTAGGTGACAGCTATAGGAGTGCAGTCAGAGGGGGTTTTATTTCTGTACTGAAGCAGGTTCTCTTGGGGGCATTTGGGCGGCAGGTTCCATGATGCAATCTACTTCTCTGGTGCAGTGTCCTTGTTTGGCAAAGGGAATTTTAAGTGTATTAAACTATATATCTTGGACTTTCTCTTTGGAGCTTATTCTGTGGTATCTGAGTGCCTGGCTGTAGATAACAGATTTCTTGGTGTGGTGATCTGGGGGTTTCGTCTACATGGTTGTCTGTAGGGTTCTATTGTTGAAACTGATTGTGGTGTCCAGGAAGTCAATGCTAGTGTGGAAGTGTTCCAGAGAGAGTTTAATGGATGGGTGGTGGTTGTTGAAGTTTTGGTGAAAAGCTATTAGGGAGTTTAAGCTGTCTGTCCAGAGGATGAAAAATATCATTGATGTATTATTGGTTTCATGGTGCATTGGTCCAGCAATTCTTCTTCAAAGGTGGCCTATGAAGAGATTGGCATACTGGGGAGCCATCCTAGTACCCATGGCTGTTCCCATGGTTTGAACAAAATGTTTGTAGTTGAATGTAAAATTGTTATGAATGAGGATGAAATGGATGCGTTTGATAGTGTGTTTGGGGTAGATATCTGAGGATTGTCCATTGTCTTGTAAATATTTGTGGTAGGCAGCTATGCCATCCTTGTGAGGGATGTTGGTGTATAGGGAAGTGACATCCATAGTGGTGAGGCTGGTGTTCTGAGGGTGGCTGTTAATATTGCGGACTTTGTGGAGGAAGTCAGTTGTGTCCTGGACAAAGCTGGCCCTTTGTGTGATGAGTGATTTGAGCATGGGTTTTCTGAGTCCTGATATTCCTTCACTAAAGGTGCTGTGGCCAGATATGATGGGTCTTCCTGGGTTCCCTTGTTTGTGTATCTTGAAAACGTGTAGAAGGTTGCTTGGGTGGGTGGGTGAGATTGTGGAGTTTCTCTTGGAGTTGTGTGAGCAAGGATTTGATCGTATCCTTAAATTCCTGAGTAAATTGTGTTGTGGGGTCTTGTGAGTTCTTTATAGTAGGTGGTGTAGGACAGTTGTCCTCAACCATGAAGTCAACTGACTACAGTGGTGCACTCTTTGTTTGACAGTTTGATCAGTATCCAGTGCTTAGATTTTGGGTACTATATGGCTGTTCTTTTCGTGAGTGGAAAGATTATGGTGGATGTGATGTTTGTCAAAGATTTTGTAGTCATTTTTTTTCCCGAAGCAATCACTGTAATGATCAAGAGTGGGGGTTTCTGTACTCTGAGCTATCCAGTCAGAAGATTCTTTTTTCTCAAATTATCGGTAACAACATGGCAATTGTGAGTGGTGTCATTGTTGTGAGAGAATTCTTTGAGGCGGAGACAGTGGAAGAATTCTTCTAGTTCTCCACATGTTAGCATGGTATCAGGTTCTGTGGTGTTTAACTATGTTATTTGTTTGCAGTAGCACCTAACAGTCCCAACCAGGATCTGAAGCCCATTTTGCCTAGTGCTGTGCAAATGCAGAGTGAGAAGTTAATACCTGCTCTAAAGATCTAGACGAGGCAGACAAAATGTTGGAAAAAGGAAGCACTATTATCTCCATTTTGCAGACAGGAACTTAGCACAGAGAGGTTTAGCAACTTGCCTAAAGCCACATAGAATGACTGTGGCAGAGCCAGAACTGAAAGCTGATCTCGAATCTTAGTACAATACTTTACCTCCAAGACCTTCCTACTTGGATGCAGTATTTATATAAAGTTTTATTTCAGATGTACTTTATCAGAGTGGAGGTTGATTTTTGTCATTTTTTGCTAACTTTTCCTTCCAATTTGAGTGTTTTGTCTCCTCCAGATGTTAATTGTCCTAATTATGGACAGCAACTGCAGGGGCTTATGGACAACTGGCACAGCACCCAAGAAGTTATGCAATTTCTCGCTTGGGCCTATTCAGTGTTATAACCATTAACCCGCAGAGTTATGGATGGAGTTTGTTTCAGCAGAGAAATACCCTTAGTTCAGAAAAGCGGTCTATCCTTTGAGTGCAGTTCTTCTTGGTTAAGCTACTTACATGTTTGCTTTAAAACAGATGGATGACACTAGAAGATTTCAACTCCTTATTTGGGAAAGGCAGCAGGATGAGCGCTTGGAAAGCATCACCTATTGCACACTCTGCTATGGTAAGGCTGCTCATTTCACTTAACAAAAATCAGTGCTAGTTGTGCCTGTTGTATCCATGTGCTGATGTTCTCAGCAACAAATCCTCCGGATATTAGTGCAATAATTTTCTAGCCAAGATAGATTATAAGAATTAGAGATAAGAAGAAAAATGCTGTTTAGTTGTCCTCTGCATGGTGAAAGAAATAATTAAATTTGGCATTTTCCTTCTAGTGGAAGTTACTCAAAATAGAGTTATGCTTCTGGGAAAGGAGGCTCATTTACTGTAACTTCCACATTTCCAGCAGGGAGAAGGAAGAGGGAGTTGATGGACAGATATATTTAGGAATGACAGCCAACAGTCAGATAAAAAATTGAGTTTGTTCCAGTATCGTTTATTTTGTTTACGTTTCAAGGAAAGAAAAAAACAGATGAGCTCTTCAACACATGTTGGCCATTTTCTGTTACCACTGCTGTGTTATGTCCCAGGACATAATTTAGAGGGAGTCAGTCAGTGTAGTTTATCAGACCAACTTATAAGAGCTTTCAAAATAATTTTTAGGACAAACTTTTTAAATGAAAAAAAATAGTCTCACTTCAGTTTAAAAGTGATTGCTTTTGTTACACTGTAAAATAGCTTACAGTTCAATGTTTCCTGCCTAGATAAATGCAAACCAGATACAAACTGTGAAGTGACAGTTCCCCCACCAGTCCTGGTGAACATGGACATCACTTATGTCATGGACAGCTCTGACAGCATTGACAGTGATGAGTTTGAGAGAGCCAAAGACTTTGTGAGTACCATGCTCGATCACTTTGTTATCACCTCACAGCCAAGGGGATCGGATGAAGGGGCGAGGGTGGCACTGGTGCAGCAGGCTCCTCGAAGCTTTATCTCCAACAGAAACACAAGCCCAGTGAACAAAGAGTTTGATCTGATCACATACAGTGGTAAAAATTTGATGAAGAGACATATCCAAGAGTCTGTTCACCAGCTGGAAGGGCCATCTGCCATTGGTCATGCTCTGCAATGGACAATTGACAATATATTTTTCAAAGCCCCCAATCCGAGACAATACAGGGTCATATTTACAATACTTGGAAGTAAGACGAGTTCGTGGGACAGACAGAAACTGAGAGAGGTCTCACTGCAAGCCAAGTGCCAAGGATTCATCATGTTCACCCTAGCACTTGGAAACGATGTTACCAGCAGTGAGCTGACAGAGCTTTCGAGCTTCCCAGCAGAACAGCATCTAGTGCAGCTGGGCAGGGTTCTGAAACTTGAAATGGAGTATGCTCAGAAGTTTAGTCGTGTCTTCCTAAACCTCCTAAAACGTAAGTAGCACACAATCCAACTTACTTTTGTTACTGAAGCAATGAGAAATGCTTCACCATCAGTCATGAGAAGTGCAAGAATTTCTAGTAAAAGAAGTTTTTGAGCTTTTATAGTGTCATGCTTAGTGTCATGAGACATCACCTGTGTGGTGCTCTGCTCTGTTCATTGTTGGTAACAGTTGGCTGTGTATGTGTGTGTTCCCTTTGTGTGCTGTCCTGGCTCTGCGCAGATCGCTGACACAGCAGACTCCAAGAGAACCCCCAATGACCACAGACTCTGGTAAGGTACGAAGGCATCCAGCCAGGTTTATTGTCAAATGAAGCACAGTAATAGTTTCCGGCAGATTCTACAGGACATACTACAAATATGTGCCCCCTGACAATGGAACGGCTCAGTCAATGGTGGGACTCTCCACTGCCCCCTAGGCCAGACAAATACATCGACTCAGGGATGCATTCTTATACCCAGGTAAAACAAGTTACACATCACTCCTGACGCATCGAGGTACAAACCCTCTGTGTGTTGGGGTGCTGCCTCTCTCCTTGTGCACATTGGTTCGAACAAACAACTCTATCCATCATATTATCCTTTTGACTCTGTCTTTAGGTTGAGTCAGCCTGTTCCTTATTATCTCTGTGGAATGTGCCCGTACTAGAATGTTCTGGTGCCATCTTGGCACATGTTCATCCTACTAGTTCTTGATACTTTTTAGACATGTGTATATGTGCAATTAGCAGCCTTCTTCTTGCCAACTTCTGTGAGCAGGGCCTGCCTCTGGCTCACAGCTTAACTTATTGCTTTACGTTAGCAAAGTCTTGACCGTTACTTTAGTTCAGGCCTCAGGCCTCTGATACAAGGGTTTATGTTTCAGGGCATCATCTTACTACATTCCCCCACTTTTTGTCTTTTTTTGGGGAGGATGTTTACCCATCATCCAGGAAAAGCATAATGCATGGACTAAAGATAACCCAGTGGGCTAAACACTGTTATGTGGTTACCTTATTTTACCATCCATACACTCATGCCCCACCTGTCTTTAGACTGCACATTCCCTTGTACAATGGTTGGACAGATTTTATTATCCAATTATTTTTTAGTCCCTTATAGTGGGCATGGGAATGTTAGGCCCGGGACCATGACTGAGGAATGTAGTATTATGATTGAGCCTTAGAGGCACTTCCAAATAATTAATATATATGCATAATATGGATATAACATATATATTTGTTGCGTATATGGGTATGTATGTGTACATATGACACCACCTTATATCCAAGCATAACCATATTTTCCCAGTCTGGTGTTTTACTCTGGCCCTTTTACTTTGGTGACATAGATAGAAACACACTCCTATTAGGGTAATTGCAGTTATCACCTGTATTGTCAGTAGTAGTAGGCTAGGGTGACCAGACAGCAAATGTGAAAAATCGGGATGGGGTGGGGGGGTAATAGGAGCCTATTTAAGAAAAAGACCCCAAAATCAGGATTGTCCCTATAAAATCAGGACATCTGGTCACCTTATGGTAGGCTGAGTGTTTTGAAATACTGAGATAGGCATTGTTAGAGTGTGTTCCACAGTATTATGTATATGAGAAGTAAAACGGAAATTTGGAGTAATGATGCTACAAATAAGGCCTCTATATATAAATGTCTTGTAATTAGTTTCTACCAGTACTGTGCATTCATGTTATGGGTTACCCTTATTCAGTGATGAGCTGCTAAAATCTTAACAACCGGTTCCCTATAAAAAGTTCTGATTTAAGGGATGTGCCACAGTATGTATTTTTTGTACCAATAGGGTTACCATACATCCGTATTTTCCCGGGAGGAATTTTTAAAATTTATCACCCAGACAGCGATTTAAGAACCTAGAAGCCTGACATCTCTGGGAAAATACAGATGTATGTTAACCCTACCTAAAGTTCTTTTTTAAAAAGATGGGCCTGAACTAGAAATGAGCTCCATTTCACATGTGTGAGTCCCTGCCACTCCCTGGGGGTGTGCTAAGGTGACCAGATGTCCCAATTTTATAGGGACAGTCTCAATTTTTGGGTCTTTTTCTTATATAGGCTCCTATTACCCCTCACCCCGTCCTGATTTTTCACACTTGCTGTCTGGTCACGCTAGGGTGTGCACATGTGTGGGTCCCAGCTGCTCCCTGCCCCCCTTCATTGAAGCAGAACTGCAGGGCACCAGTGGACATGGGGCTGGCTGCAGACAGGGGCGTGGGGCAGGGCTAGCTGGAGGCAGGGAGTGTGACACGGGCTGGCTGCAACAGGAGCTGGCTGTGGGCAGGTGGTGTAGACAGGCTGTGGTGGGGAAAGGGGCTGTGGCAGGGGTCGGGAGGGTGGCAGGGACTGTGGGCAGGGGCTGGCTGCAGGCAGGGACTGTGGCAGGGGGCAGGAGGGATGGCGGGGCTGGCTCGGGGCGGGGGTGCAGGCAGGGAGTGGTTCTGGGCGGGGGAGGGCAGGGAGGGGCTGGCTGTGGGCAGGACGGATGGCGGGGGTGGCAAGGGCTGGCTGTGGGTGGGGAGGGTGACAGGGGCTGGCAGGGGGCAGTGGCAGGAGGGGTGGCAGGGGGGTGGAAGGGGCTGTGGCAGGAGGGGTGGCAGGAGCTGTGGCAGGGGGCAGGGGATGTGGCAGGACAGATGGCAGGGGCTGGCTCTGGCCAGGGGGTGCGGCAGGATGGATGGCAGGGGCTGGCTCTGGCCAGGGGGTGCAGACAGGGGCTGGCTGGGGGCAGTGGGGGCAGAGGCTGCGGGCGGGGGAGGGTGGCAGGTGGCAGATGTTGGCAGGGGGAGAGCGGGGGGGAGTAGACACTCACACAGGGAGAGTGGCTGGGAGCAGGAGGAGGCTGCAGGCAGGGGCTGTGGGTGGGGGGGCAGGGGGAGCAATGGGGGGTGGCTGTGGGCAGGGGGGTAGAAGGGCAGGAGGTGCAGCAGGGGCTGGCTGCAGGCAGGGGGTGCAATGGGGGTGGCTGTGGCAGGGGTGCAGACGGGCTGGCTGCGGGCAGGGGTGCAATGGGGGTGGCAGGGCAGGGGTGCAGACGGGCTGGCTGCAGGCAGGGGGTGCAATGGGGGGTGGCTGTGGCAGGGGGTGCAGACAGGGGCTGACTGCAGGCAGGGGGTGCAATGGGGGTGGCAGGGCAGGGGGTGCAGACGGGCTGGCTACGTGCAGGGGAGGGTGGCAGGGGGTGCAGACGGGGGGCTGGGGCAGGGGCTGGCTGAGGGCAGGGGGTGCAGGCAGAGGGAGTGGGGAAGGGGTGCAGACACTCACACGGGGAGAGCGGCTGGGAGCAGCCGGAGCAGCAGGACGCAGCCAGGGACCCACCAGGCAGCAGCAGGAGCCCCAGGGCCAGAGGTCTGAGGAGCAGCAGCAGCAACAGTGCCAGGAGGCAGCTCACATGCCTCCCGCAGTGCAGCGCCCCCTGGTGGCGGGGAGGAGGAATTACTCCCTTCCCAGCCGGAGCCCATCAAAAAGCTTCCCTTGCAGGGAAGCCAGTTAGCAAGAGGTTCTAAAACCGCTTCTAAATTTAACAACCGGTTCCTGCCACCGGTGCGAACCCGCTCCTGCTCACCCCTGCCCTTATTGCTGGTTGTCACCCTCTGGTAAGCTTTGCTGGACAGGAAACAGGAATGGTTAGCTTCTCTGTTCCATGGATTGCATTGCCCTGTGATACACCAGTAGTTGACGTAGATCCAGTTATTTTTATGGATGTTGTTTTTCAGAAAACCTACTGAATGGACAGTAACCAATTTCTCAAATATTGCTGTGTAAGGATTTAGTATTGGTACCCAGACACTGAACAAAATTGTTTTGAATAACATGTGCCTCAGTTAGGATGCAGTGTTACTGATCCCAAATTGACCAGTACTAACAGGGAATTTTATATACCTAATTTGTAGTTACTGTGTAACAATTTTTTTTAACCAATTTGTTTCTCCTTGCCTTCATGTTGTTTGCTGCCCTCCATTTGTTGATTTTTACCTGTGTGTTGGTTAAACAGTTTAGCAAGGTTATGCACATTGTAAATGTTGTACAGCAATAACACAACAGTACAACGATAATATAGTTGTTTTTACACAGTAACTAAGTTGAAAATAAATGACAGTTTATCCTGGTCCAGCAAGTGATTTTTAGCTGATTGTTAGCTTAATTGTTCATATATGGTAGACAGAGGTGTTTTTGACCAGTCTCTTATTTATAAAGTACTTCATTTTTCTTTTCTTGATGCTTGGGGGTTTCTTCACTGTATACTAGTATTTTCTGGTGTCTTTGGTCTATGGGATGCAACAACTTTTGTTAGTTAACATAGTAACGTTTTTTTTCCCCTGTAACCCAAACTTTAATACAAAGGTTAACTTTCTCCCTATTACATTGTAAACAAACTATGTAATAGGGATGGAGTCTTTTATAATACAAGCTATACTTTTGCAATTGTTGTGTAGACATTCATTTTCATTTGAGCTGCATTACTAATATTTTATATTAAATGTAATGCTTAACTGCTAAAATAAATGCTCACAATCTTCTGTGAGAAGGTGCATTGCTTTTTCCCCCCTGCTGAATATTCTGTGTTAGTAAAAGAGTCAGAAACATAATTTTCACTAAGTTTTTTAGAATTAATTTGCTTGTGATACCAATTTCACTCTTGTTAACTCTTTAGAAGCACAAACTTTAACAACCTCTGCTTCCCATTAACATAACATAACATAACAAAAGAAAAGCATATAAAATTAAACCAGCTATAAAATTAAACCAAAATAAATTTTAAATACATGCAAATACTCTGCGGGTATTAAACTTTCATGATGCTTTGTTGTATTTGGGAGCCAAAGGTGGAAACCTGTTGAAAATGCGGAAACCTGTTGAAATTGTTTGGTTAGCTTTATGCATAAATTGTTATTTTAAAACATTTTTGCTATCACATTCTTATAACTATATTTAAAAGTGCAAACAAGTTTATAAAAACCCAAAACAAGAAATTGACATTTTGTTAATATTATCTTTACCTTAATGTTGAGGTTTCCCCTTCATTTTTTCTTTGAATAACAAATATAAAAAACTTTAAAAACAGAAATGTGATTAATAAAATAATTATTTTTGTTTGCAATTGCATTATTTGTTGAGGCAGAAATATATATACATATATTTGTAACTGAAACCTTTTTGAACTTTTCAGAAAAAAATTGGTGTTAATAATACTATGATTATACCCCAACCATGATCTTAAAATAGTGTAGTAACACATATACGTATATATTTTTAAATGTATAAAATTGCCTTTTGTTGCAACAAATTAAAAATAATAAAAAAGTCACGTGACACACACAAAATACAACACAGGACAACACACATGACATACAGGACAAATTTACAATTACAAACAAATGGTGCCATAATTCTATTCATAACTATATAAAATAAGGCAAACAAAAATAAAAATGGTTAAACATTTGAATAAACAAGTGATTGCCTCATTTAAAACTTTTAACAAAAACTGATAAAAATATATTAATATTTGCCAAATGTATTGTATTCATTTGGTACCAACGAATTTTGCATTACTTTATATTTAACATTATTTTAAAACTCTGCTATATGGAAATAAGAAAAGCCCATGTTTCAAATATTAGTGAGTGGTTAGGATTAGAAGCAGTGTCCATTTCAGTTGCTTGGCAATCATATCTTCAAGAAAGTTAGGAATAATTCCAGCTGTTGCATTCCTGAAGAGTTAAAATAATTAATTTACTGGATTCATTTAAAGTAAAGTTTTTACCTTGTTTTCTTTGTATTTCTTGTTTTGTTCTGTTTTCAATTGCTTTAGCTTTTTGAGGTTTCTGTAAAAACTATAACTTTTAACACAAAGAGTCAAAGTGAGGAGAGGCAGGGAAAAAGAGGTGGGGGTGGGGGTGAAGAGCTACCTAGGAAGGTAGTGAGACTTGAACCAAGAGAGATTAACTCATAAGGTACAGGTAGCAGCAGCAAGTTTAGCAAACTGATAAAGGATATAAAAGAAAACATACTGGTTTGTAAACATATTTGAGAAAGGAGGTTATATTTTTAGCTGAGTGTGGTTCCATGGGTGAAAGCAGTTGGGAAACGGCACCTTGGGTTTTTATCTTGGCTCTGAGATGAGAGCGGGGGTAATTATCTGCTCTTGTAAAATCTGAATTTGTTCCCCTAGTGGCTGTTGCTTTTGTCTGCATGCCAAACAGATTGAAGGAATGCCCCTTTTTGTCCTGCAGTTAACTGTTGTTGGGCAACTCCATATGTTAATGCATCAATTTTAGGTGTTAACCTACTCAATTTTGGTTTTTGACTTTGAAATTCCTTTTTATTCATTCCTCTGTGATTGAGTCGCAGCTCCTATCTTGTAATGTGCTCTGTGAACTGTTCCATTTTTTCCTTCATTTGATTTACCAATTCAGTGAAAATATTGTGTGCTACTTTTCCCATCTGTGCATTTACTTGTCCCGTTCTAACAGGCACGAGTCTAGGTCCCGGTTTAGGTTGTACCAGAACCTGGCTTTTATCATAAAGCAGTGTTTGCACTGCAGTGGACCCTGTTTCATCTTTTAATTTTACTAGGGTCACCTTTTCCCACTTATATCCCCATTCTTCAGGCACATTCTTCTGTCCTCATTCTTCAGGTAGCTTCCTGAAGCCTGCTGTTTACCACCAATATTTATAACAGGGGACGGCACATGTATTTTTTTGTAGGTTCCTTGCAGCTGTTTCCAATGTTTTATTCTGTCCTGTGCCGGTTGTCTCTGGGCTGCTTGCCTGCCTGCAAGGGGGTGGGAGCATTCCAGGGCTTTGTAGCTTCTTTTGATTCTTGTATCTCTTTCTTTGTTTCTGTTACTTGCCCCACCAATTTTGTGGCGTGCTGCTTTAACCATTTAACAGCCATGGTTATAGTTGGCAATATTTTACATTGTAAGGCTAGTCTCTGCCCTAGCCTTACAAATTACATTACATATGTCTTCCCCATTATATTTTTTAAACTCTGTGGGGATTTGCAGGGAGGGATTGGGGGCTCTCTAGCTTGTGGTTAGATCGCGATTCCCACAGCGGACAGCTGGCCTACGCACCAGATCACGATCAGGGTTACCAATGTCGTCAGATGTCACCGGTGTGGTGCTCTGTTCTGTTCAATGTTGATAACAATTGGCTGCGTGCATGTGTTCCCTCTGTGTGCTGTCCCGGCTCTGCGCAGATCGCCGACACAGCAGAACTGACAGAACCCCCAGTGACCACAGACTCTCATAAGGTACGAAGGCATCCGGCCAGGTTTGTCAAATGAAGCACAGTAATAGTTTCCTGCAGACTCTACAGGACATACTACGAATATGTACCCCCTGACAATGGACACAGCTCAGTCAGTGGCGGGACTCTCCACTGCCCCCTAGGCCAGACAAAGACATCAACTCAGGGATGCATTCTTATACCCAGGTAAAACAAGTTACATATCACTCCTGACGCATCGAGGTACAACTCCTCTGCGTGTTGGGGTGCTGCCTCTCTCCTTGTACACGTTGGTTCGAACAAACAACTCTATCCATCATATTATCCTTTTGACCCTGTCTTTAGGATGGGTCAGCCTGTTCCTCATTATCTCTGTGGAATGCATTTGTACCAGAATGTTCTGGTGCCATCCTGGCACATGTTCATCCTATTAGTACATGATACCTTTTAGACGTGTATATGTGCAATTAGCAGCCTTCTTCTTGCCAACTTCTGTGAGCAGGGCCTGCCTCTGGCTCACAGCTTAACTTTGCTTTACGTTAGGAAAGTCTTGACCATTACTTTAGTTCAGGCCTCAGGCCTCTGATACAAGGGTTTATCTTACTATTCTTATGTAACCCCAAAGAAGATTACCTAGATTCCTGGGGCTCTGTCTGCTGGCAGCTCAGGGAAAGGCACACTGTCCCTGGTAGGGAGGGGAAGCCAAGGCAAACTCAGAGTCTGCCCGGCAACCAATAGGGAGTGAGATGCCCCTCCCAGGCAGGGCCGATGCTTCCACTAGGTGACCCTAGGCGGTCGCCTAGGGCAGCAGAATTTGGGGGGCAGCACTTTGCCGCCCTTGGTGGAAATTTGGCGGCGGGGGGTCCTTCCGCTCCGGGTCTTTGGCAGGAAATTTAGCAGCAGGTCCTTCACTCGCTCTGGGACCTGCTGCTGAAGTGCCCTGAAGACGCGGAAGGACCCTCACCGCCGAATGCTCAGAGGAGGAGCACTGCCACCTAGGGCGGCAAAAACCTTGGCGCTGCTCCTGCTCCCAGGGAGTTCAGGAAAGGGAAGAAGCCATTTTTGAGTCAGTCTGGAGCCAGCCAGGGCAAGGGCAGGACTGGCTGTGTGGGGAGCTAGTAAGTCCCAGGCCTGCATGCAGGGTTCCCCCTGAGAACTGGCCTCTAGGGACCTGAAAGCAAGATCCCTCAGCTGGGCTTTTCCTTCTCCACTGATGTTTCCCAGTTTGTAGAGTTTTACTGGGAAACTCCTCCAGCCAGGCTAAGTTAGCCCTCCAGCTCCTAGGTGAGACCAGTCACCACATGGTCAGCTCTGCTCTGGCTGCTAGTTCAGGGCTGTTGCCTGCTGTGTGTGTGTCTGGATGCTGGGCTAGGAGACTACAGTTTGGATTTTAGTATGGTTGTGTAATCTGCACCTTAAGCCCTGCACCCCTTTGTGGTGAGGGGAAATCCTGGGACCAAAGCAGCCTGATTCCTGCCTGAAGAGTATCCCTGCCAGCAGAGATCATCCCCTCTGCAGTGACTGAGGAGTCCAGAGTCATCTCTGAACCTGAGGATCATTTGTGGAGCTTGTGAGTGCACCATCTTTTAGTTAGTCAGTCAGGGAATTTGTTTTGGGGACTCCCTACTCCCTGAACTGTGTCCTCAAGCTAGGTAGTAAGGGTTTGGGGATTTTATAACCTGCTGCATATTAAACCTGTGGAGGGATTTAACAACTTCTCCCCTTTGAGAGTCCTTTGGGCTGTACTGAACCCAGTCAGCCACACTGCTAAACCACTGCAGAGAAGAATTTTGTGGTCATAGGTCATCAAGGGCCCCACCAAAGTACATGTATCAATGGGACACTAATCTTACATTTACTACATCAAGTCACATGACTGGGGAAAGTCCCAGGTATTAGCAGCGTGGGCACTGGCGAACCTAACAATAGTGTTTTACCCTGTTATGTTATATTTGTCTCCTGTTTAATATAATTATTGTGTTATTTCTTGGAAGTCTCCCACTATCTGGCAAATAAGTGGGGATTACCCTGTGGTTAGAATTTTCCTCCCAAGCTGCCCTGGTGACCCTGCCAGGAAAAAGCGAGGGGGGTGGAGGCACCACCAAATAAATTCATAGGAAAAAATAAAGAAGATACACTCTGCTGAGTGTGTGGGTGGCAGGATCAAAAAGAACCCAGACCTGTCCATCAAAACCTGTAAGCAGATTGGCATTAAAGAAGGTAACCAGGTGGAGAGGGGGCGCTACACTTAGTATACAAAAGAAGGTAAACTCCATTCTGATTCTATGGTGCTCATCACCACAGTAATACCTATAATACAAAACATTACAGTCTAATGATGTCTTGGGTCCAATTCTGAGGTACATTTTTACACATGCAGTCCCATTGTCTTCCCTAAAGAAGAGGATCAGGTGTGCAGTCAAGGAAGAACTAAGTTCTATTCCTGGTTTTACTACAGACTTCCTCTGTGACCATTGGAAAATCACTTACTCTCTATCTCATTTTTTCCCACCTCTGTGAAGTGGGGATAATACTTCCAGATTTTCACAGATATGAGGAATAATTTATTAATGTTCATAAGCATTTTGAGATAAGCAATATAGAAGCACCAAATATAATTTTGAAGCTGTCATTGATTTCAAGCCACACCAGGAATACATTTAAAAGAAGCTCCAACTTCTATAAAAAGTTATTCAGTATATTAGAGAATCAGATGCATCTACACAAGGTGAATCCGGAATCTCCTGAGCCTCTGTTATTTGACAGGCTGTATGGGTGATATCCAGTGCTATTTTCTGTGGACTTATTTCCTCTTTGTCCTGTTTCTTGGTTGCAGGCTCTCTAGTTGTGCTATGCTTATTTATTGGAAGATGCTTACTTGAATTCATAAGAATAATTTCATGCATTTTTTTTAGACTTTGCTACCTGTGCTCTTCCTACAGGGGGAATGAACAGTTATCCTTCTCCAGAACTGCAAGAAGAGTGTGAAACCTTAAATCGAGGAGATGCACAACAGCAAGTAGCTGTTCTGGAGAGGTAGGGTAACTCCTTCCGAATTGTTGCAATGGTGTGGGGAGTACAATTGCATATGTATAGCCTGTTCTCCTAATAAAGGACCTGTCCCCTTGAAAGCAATGGCAAAATTCCCATTAGATTTCATGGAAACAGGGTGTTGAGACAATGCTGCCTGTCAGTATTTTCCACTCTGAGATTACCCAGAAACCTCTAGATGCTTGACTTCAGTCAGATTGGCACAACTGGTTTTGTGCTACATCTTTATTCAGGCCTAACAAGGGTAAGGCCCAAAGTTCTCCATTAGCAATAACTTGAGTGAATGAGCCTTTTGCATCTTCTTCACATATAAACTATTGCTAAAGTGGGGTATTTCCCCTGCAGGATGCCTTTCCCTGAATTTGGTGGAATTGACGGTGGTGGGACTTTGGAAAAACTAATGGAAAGCAGAGTCATAGAAGAAATTACAGAAGCCACTCAGGAACCTGTAGATGTCAGAGAAGAAGAAAAATATGATTTTGAGGAGGAGTACTTCACAGAGGACACTGCCGAAGAGGCCAAGCTAGAGGAATATGGAGAAGCCCCAGAGAAGAAAGAAGAAAACTTAGAGGAGACAGTAGAAACTGGAGCTGCATATGCTTACTATGGTATGGTTTCTAGGTCCTGAGGCAAAGCTCTTTGCTGGTGCTGTCATTTAGTCTCTAACTTGGATCTAGAATGTTTTATTAGAGAAATAAAGCTGCAGTTCTAGTTAAACAAAATAAACTAGCAGCTAATTCTTGTCAGTCCAGATTAAACTGAATCCTCAAAGCCTGCTAGGATATTGACACTCTCAGCAAATCACTTTATTATTCGTGAGCTAACAGAGCTGCTTCTTTTGAACGCTCACCTTTCCTGGGACGACAGTCCTTAGCCTGGGGGACAGTACATCCATGATTCCACTATCGCCCATTCTTGCACAAGGGACGAGTCATCCATCAGGTATGTCCCCATCCAAACAGAGGCTCATCATACCCTGCCAGTGATAACCTTTCACTTTCCACCTAGCTGTGTGTATTTCATTGCAGATTTTCTTTATACGATGCAATAGGCTGAAAGTTAAAGATCTGGTTACTAGATTTTATCACAAAAATTCCATAAGAGTTACCCATGTTTAATTTAGTGGCCCCCCCTCACCTGTTTGAAAATCTACAACCCAATAGAATTCCTGTTGACAAAGGGCAGATGGATGGGTGTGGGGAGTCTTTGTGTGTTGATCAACTGCTGCAATGCAAATACAGCATAATTTATAAGATGCAGTTTATGGTTCTCCAGTTAATCCATTGATAGTGATATAAATTTCTCAAAAGACTTGTATAATCTAGCAGTTCCCAAAGTTCATTGGTTCACTTACCACCTACTTAAAAAAAAAAAAGTTCCATCAATTCACTGCATACACTTACCACAGTTTGGGATTCCCTGCTATAAGGAGCTGTACCTGGCACTGATTTGCAATTCAGCATATCCATGCTAATGAAGAAGAAGGGTAGGCCGGAGAGTATGAGATAAAGAAGTTATTGTCCCACACTATTTTACCTCCTCCTGTTTGCTTTCCTGATACCTGGCTTTCCTTCTGTGCCAGATTCTGATTCCATACACTTGTGAAAATTTGGAGTCACTCCTTTGACTTTAGCCGAGTGAGTCTGAATTTACACTGGTGTAAATGTGATCAAAATCTAGCCTGCTGCATACCAAATTGCTGCAGGTTACACTACCTATACCTATTTTCTGAACAGCGTATACCCAATCTAACTTATCACCACTGAACTTGGATCAGAGACTTGCATGGATTTCTCCTGTTAAGCACGGCCTTTAGTGTCGTTTTCTGGAAGGAAGATGTGTTGGTAACACCTTTTTATGAACACATCTACAATAGGATAAAATAAGAACAATTTTTACATAGTTAAGACAGTTCATGCTAACATGATTTGCCTGATCACTATAGACCAGGTATAAACTGTTTTATACACCAGCCTAGACACTAAAACCACATGGCCTTACTTTTCTCCCTTCACTTCTGTTTTCCTAGCTCCGCTCATTTCAAAACCTCACTAGTTGAAGTGAGAGTAGAATCATGAGCCCTCCAACCCATGGGTGGCAAGTTTGTAGAAATTTTGGTGGTGCCCAGAACCCGCCCCCCCAACTCCGCCCCCCAAACTCTGCCCCCACCTGTCTAAGGCTCTGGGCGGGGTTTCGGGGGGAGGTATGGGGTGCAGGTTCTGGGCTGGGGATTAGGGGGCAGGAGGGGTGCAGGCTTTGGGATGGAGTTTGGGTGCAGGCTCTGGGCTGGAGGTGGGGGTGCAGGAGGGGTGCAGGCTCTGGGAGGGAGTTTGGGTGCTGGGTGCAGGCTCCGGGCTGGGCCAGGGGTTGGGTGTGCAGGAGGGGGTGAGGGGTGCAGGCTTTGGGATGGAGTTTGGGTGCAGGCTCTGGGCTGGGAGTGGGGGTGTAGGAAGGGGGAGGTGGTGCACGCTCTGGGAGGGAGTTTGGGGATAGGAGGGAGTGTAGGGGTGAGGGCTGTGGGGCTGAGGATGAGGGATTCATGATGCAGGAGGGGGCTCAGGGCTGGGGCAGAGGATCAGGGTGCAGGGGGATGAGGGTTGGGGCTGGGGGATGAGGGGTTCATGATGCAGGAGGGGGCTCAGGGCTAGGGCAGAGGGTTGGGTTGTGGGGTGAGGGCTGTGGGGCTGAGGATGAGGGGTTCATGCTGCGCGGGGGCTCAGAGCTGGGGCAGAGGATCAGGGTGCAGGGGATGAGGGCTGTGGGGCTGAGGATGAGGGGTTCATGCTGCGGGGGGCTCAGGGCTGGGGCAGACGATCAGGGTGCAGGGGATGAGGGTTGGGGCTGGGGGATAAGGGGGTTCATGATGCAGGAGGGGGCTCAGGGCTAGGGCAGAGGTGTGGGGTGAGGGCTGTGGGGCTCATGATGTGGGGGGGCTCAGGGCTGGGGCTGAGGATTAGGGTGCGGGGGGATGAGGGCTCTGGCTGGGGATGAGGGGTTTGGGGCGGGGGGGAGGCTCAGGGCGAGGGCAGAAGCACAGGGTAAGGGCAGCCTGCCTTGCCATTAGTGAATGGCGGGCGCTAGGACCCTGGGGCAGCAGACAGCAGTTCTGCCGGGAGCCGATCTCTGGCCGCAGAAGCAGGCAGGGGAGAGGCGCACGCTGCTTTCTGCCAGGCAGGGACGCGGCGGGGAGGGGAGGGGGACACGGGGGTGGGGCGGTGGCAGGCGGGGGCTGGGACCTGCTCCAGGCAGGGATGTGGCAGGGGGGAGACCCGCGGGGGCCGGGGCCCGATCCAGGCAGGGCCGGAGGAGAGACCAAGCTCCAAATATTGTTGGAGCAGGGCACCCGGCCCTCAATATTCTTGGAGCCCGAGCACCGCAAACATATATAACCTGCCACCTATGCCCAACCAGGGCCGTCTTTAGGATTTATGATGCCCTAGGTGGGATTATTAAACTGTTGATCCTGTGCCTGTCTTGCTCTTAGCAACACAAACATAAGCTATTGGAAAACTTGCCACATGCATGTTATTAAAACCAGTTTAATTGAAGCACACTGTAATGCTGATGGACTAGCACTAAAGTAGCAGCACTATAGAAAAAATTCTGATTTGACAATTATGCAAATAATATCATTTTTTTAATTTGTCAACATTTTATTGGAAATGTATATGAAGAGGTATTGAAACAAGGATTAGTTTTTAATTAAAAGCAATCTTTCTGGCTTTTTTGGCTGCAAAATCAGTAATAATGTCATCGTATGACAAAGACAAAGTGATATCTTGTTTGATTGCAATAATAGCAAGACCAGTCAAGCATTCCTGAGTCCTTGTAGAGCGGAGATAGTTTTTAATGAGCTTTAGTTTTGAGAAACTCCATTCTCCTGATGCTACTGTAACAGGAATTGTCAGTAGAATACGAGTGGCAATGTATACATTAGGATATATGTCAACAAGTTTGCTGGTATGAATAAACTGTACAACGTCCATCATTGATTTTGCATGTGGCGACATTGATGACAGTGTACTCAATTCTTCATACAGTTCAAGTCCATTTAAATCAAAATGATCGCCGTGCTTCAGGAGGCTCTCTAGGTCAGGGGTCCCCAACGCGGTGCCCGCGGGTGCCATGGCGCCCGCAAGGGCCTCTCAGTGCACTCGCGTACTGGCCGGCGGACGAGCATCCACCAAAATGCCACTGAAATTCGGCGGCATTTCAGTGGCGACACCTATGGATGATGCCACTTGACGCCGATAATTTCGGCGGCATTTCGGCAGATGCTCGTCCACTGCCACAGTCCTTCATCTGGCGACCGCCAGACGAAAAAGATGGGGACCACTGCTCTAGATTCTTGCACTTTGTCATTAGTTGCTCTTGTTTTCCTATTTCGTTGAATTTAGTCCTGCTCAGCCCGCTGCCAGCTGAGTGAATGGAACCCCAGGCCGACAGCGGGTTGAGTGGCTCAGCCAGGGTATCAGCTGCCAGCCTGCTCAGCCTGCTGCCAGCCTGGGGTTTCTTGGGGGTCCCCAGGCTAGCAGTGGGTGCTGAGTGGGGCCGGTGGCCAGGACCCCGGGTGGCAATGAGGCAGCAGCTGGAACCTCAGAGCAGTGGCAGGCTGAGCCGCTCAGCCCGCCGCTGCATGCCATCAAAAATCAGCTCGCGTGCCACCTTTGGCACATGTGCCGTAGGTTGCTGACCCCTGCTCTATACACTAGTAAGGAGATGAGCATATTACAGTTGTTGGAAGGCTTTATTTAGCAGTAGGCTATAGGAAAGTCAGTCAACATTTTTTGTTTCTCTGATGAAAACTGGCCCACTCCCTTCCCCAAACCAAACTTGTCACAAATAATTGTCAACTTATTTTTCTGTTTTTGGCTAAGATACTGATTTTTTTAAAAAAAATATTGAAATTGAATTCAGGATTGTTAGCAAGCATTTTTGGCGAACAAATTTGTTAAATGACAATCTAAATGGCAACGCAGCACTGCTTTCCTGCTTGGCTCACCTCCAGCCTGCTGGTCCAACAGCTGCAGTAGAGGAGGAGATAGGTGGAAAACTGCAGGACCCCAAAATCCACCTCTTGGGGTGCAGAGTGGCAACAGCAGCAGCAAATCCTCAGGTCCGATCACATGCCAATGGGCACCACCGCCAGCCCAACAGACCATGGTGAAGTTAGCACAGCATCTGATCTCAGGGACGGGGCACCCATGGAGCCACAGCAGCTCATCCTGCCCTGTGCAGCTCCCCCTGGATGAGATGGATCACTGCCAGCCCGGGGGAGAGACGCGCTCCCCAGCTATGGTGACCAGATCCAGATGTCCTGATTTTATAGGGCCAGTCCTGATAGTTGGGGCTTTGTCTTATATAGGCACCAATTACCCCCACCTAGGGTGACCAGACCGCAAATGTGAAAAATCGGGATGGGGGTGGAGGGTAATAGGCGCTTATATAAGAAAAAAACCCCAAAATCGGGACTGTCCCTATAAAATCAGGACATCTGGTCACCCTACTGGTGAGTTCCTTCCCCCACCCCTTCCCCGAGACCCCAGCAGCCAATCCCCTCCCTCAGACTGTGCTGCATTAAGCTCTCTCTAGGACCCAGCAGCCCTGCCCTTACATGCTCCACTGCTTCCCATCTGTCCAGGCTCCCAGCAGAGTGGTGCCCCCAGACCTAGTGGTGCCCTAGGCAGCTGCCTGTTCTGCCTATGGCTAAGGACGACCCTGTATGCAACCAACCATGTTCTAGAGAGACAACATGTTCTCTAGTAAGACCCAAGAAAGCTTACTAATTCTTTTGTCTGCCAGCTTGAACAGAATATTCTTTGCCTCTGAAGTACCAGTTCTGATGATTTTGGTTCTCTCCCTCACAAACTTTAACCGTAACCTTTATTTGACTTTTTTAGATGCTTGTGCAGTGGATCATGATGGAGGAGAGTGTCAAGATTACGCTCTGAAGTGGTATTATGACAAAGAGCAGAAAGTCTGCACTCCATTCTGGTATGGCGGCTGTGGAGGCAACAAAAACAGATTTGAAACTCAAGAGGAATGTGAAGCCTTGTGCATAGCATCTTCCTAGAGTGGAGACAGTCAAACCACTTCACTTCTTCAACTATGCTATAAGGACAATGGGGAAAAAGAGATTAAAAGAAAAAGCTCTAAGTTAACAATACTGCTTCTAAATTTCAGGTAAAACAAATACATCCTTATTAAAATCCATGTGACAAGAGGGCATTTTTACTTGTTTCTTACCTGCTAACTGAATAATGAAAATGGAGTTACAAAAATTGGTCAGTTGGCCTGATTTAGGAAGAACTGATCTAGGAAATATTATTTTCTTAGCCAACAGTGCATTATTTAAAAGGGTAAGGTAAAAATTAATACTAACACTTGATATTGCTCCATATCACCAAAATGTGCACTTTTTAAATGTACTGAAGAAAATAAATCAGTACCTCAGACATTTTTATAAAATATTGGCGGTGAGATGTTAATGTCAAAGTGTTTTGATTCATTGGTATGATTTTATCTTACTTAAAGAATGGACCAAAACAACATTTTAGCTCTCAAAAGATGTAAAACTATGACAGGTCCCTCTGGTCTGTGTCTAATGTAGCCTCATTCTTAGTCTTTTTTAAAAGAACCCAATATGAATAAATTCATTCTGCCTAAAATATTAAGGTGTGCGCCACTATGTTTTTTAAAATTGATTTTGACAGCCTTGTAGATTGGCTTCTCAGCACATATAAATCAGTATAGCTCAAATTCCTTTCACTGAGGGATCAATACACAAATGAAATGTCAATGATTGTGTAGGATAAGTACAGAAGAGTTAGGTCATTAGTGTTTGATACTGCTGTGAAAGCCATGTATTTTTCTTTAAAGTACAAAGAATTACAGGTAGAGTTTGTTTTTGGTTTTTTAAGTGCACGTGCTATGACTTTTAAAGCCTGTTCACGATGCTACCTGGCACTGAGTTTTATTGCCCAGCGGAACGATGTGGCTTTGCAGCTACCAGGCTAGATACACAAAGGCCTGGTCTACACTAAGGGCAGGGGTCGAACTAGGGTACGCAAGTTCAGCTACGTGAATAGCGTAGCTGAACTCGAAGTACCCTAGTTCGAACTACTTACCCGTCCAGACGCCGCGGGATCGAAGTCCGCGGCTCCAAGGTCGACTCCGCCACTGCCGTTTGCAGTGGAGGAGTTCCGGAGTCGACCGGAGCGCACGGGGAGTTCGAACTATCGCATCTAGATTAGATGCGATAGTTCAAACTCCGAGAAGTCGAACTCACCGCGTCGACCCGCGCGGTAAGTGTAGACATACCCAAAAGGATTTATGTGCTGAACTGCCATTTTAGCCTCCTAAATCCAAAATTTAGGTCCTCAAAACCCTAACTGAGATAAACACCTTCAACGACAGGTGACAAAGTCCTTAGGCACCTTAAATTTTGCCATTCAGCATGCACACAGTGCCACTGTCCAGACACTTGGACACCCAGCTCACACCTAAGCTCCGGCAGGATGCTCAGACTAGATGCAGTGGGTAGAGCACTCGCCCAGGATGTGGGAGCCCCAAGTTCAAATAATCCCTTTGCCTGATTTGGTGCAGGGATTGGAATCCCCGTCTCCCACCTGGCAGGAGTGTGCCCTAACCGCTGGGCTACGGAAAATTCTGGGGTGGGGCTCTTCCAGTCCCTTCTGCTCAAGTGGTGCCATGTTGTGTAAATAATTAAATAAATGGTCACTGGAACAGGGATTTGAGTCTCTGACATCCTAGGTGAGCACCCTAGCCATTGGTCTATAGAGTCACCCGCACTCTTTTTCTAGCCCGATGGATATTTAATTACTTACACAAAATGGAACAGCTTCAACAGGAGAGAGAGACCTGACCCAGAATACCCTATATCCTAGTGGTTATGGCAATCTCCAGAGAGGTGGGTTCCAATCCTTGCTCCATATCATGCAGAAGGGGATCTGTACCTTGATTTCCCATATCCTCAGTGAGTGCTCTAACCACTGGGCTAAAGGTTATGGGGTGGGGAGAGGCAGTGGTAATATCACCACCATTTTTTTTTTATTTTTTTTTTTGGCAAGAAAGGGCTTAGGCGCCCAACTCTCAGAGAGGAATCAGGACTTTGAGGGACTGGGTGTAAGCCACACTCCTTTCCTCAGCATTTCCTCTTGGCTAGCTTAGGTGGCTCCCCACTCAGCATGCATCCTATTCTTCGGTGCCTAACTCTCCCCTTGCAGCGTATTGAGACCCTGGGTGCTCAGCTTGAGGCTGACGTTCATTAGGTGGCAAGGGACCTGCAAGAAAGTGAGGAAACACTGAGCCTAAGTCCACTTTTTGTGGCTCTAGCCCATAGCATCCTATCTGAAACAGTATGCAGCTTGCCCCACATCAGTGGTGGCCACATAGCACTTACTATGCAATCTAGTCTCCCTCCTGGAGGAGGTGGCACAGTGATATCACCCACCAAATGGTATCCATTTGTCTGCAGCTGGAGAGTATTTGGGTGGGATTGGATTGTGTGTGGAGGGAAGCGGGGCCTGATACTCTGTGTTGATAGAGAAATAGTTTGTTGATTTCTTAATTTAAAAACCTGATGCAAACATGTTCTGAAGCTTACCCCGCTGAAAGACTCTGGCCTATCTTAAAGCCTCAAGGCCTCCTGATCTCCTATGGTGAAAGTCAGGAACGCCACTGAAACGGGTCAGGGTTGCAGCAGGATATTCATAGAGTTCAAGGTGAGAAGGGAACAGTAGATCTACTTTGACTGTCTGTATATCACAGGCCATTAACTTTCACCCAGACTACTCTATATTAAGCCCAGTAATTGTGTATAACTAAAAGCCTATCTTGTTTGGTTAAAGCAGACCTTCCAGTAAGGCAACCAGAAATCCATGGTAGCAAACCCCAAGCAAGGATTGGCGTCTAAAGAGCCTGATTTCCCCCGCTCAAAATGGTGCAAGTCAGATGCATGTTCATTGATGTCAAAGGAGTTACCCATGTAGGCTTGGAATGATTAGATTTTAAATTAGTAAATGTCAATTTCAACATATGCACAAAGATGAAAAAAATATTTCCACTGGTAATAATCAAAGTTTACAGATAAGCAAGGAAAATGCTGCTTGAGAACTAGAGTTTGATTTAAGGATATTTACTTTGAATTTCTTGACATGTGCTGTTGACCATGTTTTAACAGGTGTGCAGCTTTGACTTTGAGTCTCAATGTCTTATTAAATAATTGCCTGACCCCACCCCATTTATTATGAAAATGTAAATCAAAAATTGAAAAAATGCTTAGACAGATATCCATCATAATTATAGAACAATACAGATTGAATGCTGCCAAGACTATCCTTATAAAAGTGGGATCAGTATCAAACCCCCAGTGAAAGATTTTACTATTAAACGTTACTTACTATTAAATGTTAATAGTACAGAAAGGAGCCTGAAAAATGTTCATTTGCAGAATTGGAATTTAGTTTTTAGAATAAAAATAAATGTGCTTGTGTTACCAAGCTGGCCAAACACAAAGAAGTCACACAATCCTTCTGTTTCCTTTCACTGTGAGAACTAAAGTACACATTTTAACAATCTTTTTTTTTTTAATTAATGTAGTACTTCTGATGTGTACCAAACTGACAGATTAGGAAATTAAGTGCACTATCCATTACAGGCAATGCCAGTGCAAACAGTCATACGTGGTACCTCACTGTTATGCAAAGAATCAGTTTCTGGAGAGTTATCCTGTGCGGTAAAAAGGCAGTTAAATCACCCCTGGGCCTTTCTGAGACTGTCAGTTTGGTGGTGGTGCTAGTAGGGGTTACATAGGCATTATCAACCTATGACTAACATCTCACCTGCATAGATTTATACTTTTTTTTTTTAGCATAAATTGGCCAAGCACTGCTAATGGGACCAAACAGTGTCAGAAACATGATCTAGTTTAGGAGCTAAATTAGACACTAGCATAGAAGAATGCAACTCTGTTGATTTATATTGGGTTCATGGGTTGGTTTCAGTAGAGTTTAATTCCAGAGATTGCTTTCATGTCCACTGAACTCAAAATAGTTATGCTTGCTTATGCTGGCAACTAAATTGGCTATGCGTGTCTCTCTGCTCAACAATCCTCAGAAGTATCCGGGTTGCTGGCTCTTCCCCCACCCCCATCTTAAAATCAGCAATAACAGTTTAAAAGCAGTAACAGTATAAAACACTGCCACTTGAAAATCTGAAATTTAGGTGATGAGAAAAGGAGACAAATCAGACAGTCTCCTCCAAGTTATATATTTACATGCAGTATCTACAGATATATTTAAACTGGAAAACTTTGGTGCAAGTTCTCTTAGAAGATTCTGGTAACATTATGTGCAGTTCCTCAGTTAATATCAGGGTGCCAGCATTCTCTTTGAATTGGCTATTATCCTTTTGTGCTTAGACACCCAGAGCCAAACTCTGGTATCAGTTACTTAAGTGCAATTCCACTGAAACTGATGGGCTCAGATAACACAGCAACTGGTGTGGCATAAGAACTTGAATATAAAAGAAACAGTGGAATTGTACTGATATAACTGATAGCAGAAAATGTCTTGAAGTGTAATAACTAGGAGAATATACTGAAACCTTCCTAAAAATAAAAAACAAAAAAAACTTATATTACTCTCCTCTATTGTTACCGAACAGCAGTCTACTATATTTACTGTGAGCTTGATCCTGGAAGTTTCCCCCACTGATTTCTCCAGATTTGGCCCTGACACAGGTTATAACAGAGTTTACAGAATGTATGCTCACAGTTTGCCATGTTATTACCTCTGATTGATAAAGACACTTTGTGCTAATTTTCAAATTCATTGGAAATAATTCTATGTATACTGACTGATGGGATACAGGTGCTCATATGAAACATACAGATAAAACACCACACAATACAATATCTGGCTGTTGTGAGGTACATACAAGCCCGAAGAGGCAAAGTTTTCAAAAGTGCCTAAGGCAATTGGGCACCAAACTTTAAGACACATGAAAGATCTCACCCTAGTTGCATAGCTAGGCATAAGACCGAATCCAAGTGACATCAGCACCATCAGCAGGGTGTCCCACTGAAAACCCTAGAGTATCATTCAATTAGAAAACAGCATAATAACCTACTCTGACTCCGTAAAAGGAACCCAAGATGTTCCACATTGTGTGGCTGTTGTCCAGTAATCACAAGACCATATCCTAAGTCCTTTGTTTAAACGCCTGGTGACTTCAATGGAACACTTAAAGAAGTGTTCTGTAGAATAGATATGCAACCACTAGGATTCTGTATAAGCTATTCTTAGACCTACAGCGAGAATAACCTTTCCATAAAAATGTTATGATATTAACAGCATTCTTAATCAAAAGACTCAGCTTTCAGAGAGAACATTGTATGTTCTGGAAATTCAAACCATTTGTCTGCAAGATTTCCTCACCATCCAGCCACAGGCCAGCCTTCTCTTGCAGCAGTGGCAGGGGTTCTGAGGGCGCTCTAGCCCAGTGTTTCCCAACCCGTGTGCCACAGCACACAGGTGTGTCAGGCCCGAACAAGTGTGCTGTGGAATTTTTTGGAAAAACTATGTGAGCACAAAACCCTTCCTTTGTTTTTAATTAGTATCAGAGCCAGATTATAGTCTGTACTTTTCCTCTCCTGGATGAGGCCCCTTTCAATTACACGTGTCACATTCCATTCCCTAACATAAGGTTCAGCGAGCAAATCTGTGTCCCGCAGAATGGGGACAGGGGAGGAGGAAGCTGCATTCTGATTGGTCATCTGGCTCACTGCTCCACGTCCTCCAGGGCAGAGCAACCAATCAGAGGTCAGTCTCCTTCTCCCCCACCCCCTGACAAGAAAAGCATGGGATGCACCATACCAACATCGGCCATTTTGTCGCACTGGTTACTAATATAAAAAGCCATTATTAATATAAAATGTTTATATGAACCGGGGAATTAACTAGGGATCTGGCAGCGCTTAAGCAATTTCGTTGATAAATTCAAAACAAACAAGAACCAGCTCTCCAAGAGTTGTTAAAGCAGGCATTGTCTCCTTACTGACGACTAATTAAGTTAAGAAATTTACATGATTTAAAGAGATTCTTTTTTAAAAGACCTATATAGAAGGTAAGTGTGTTTAAAAAACAGAATTTCAGCTCCTCTTAAACCCTAATGGAACCAAAAGGGTATTTCAGAAAAGAGTTAAAACTAACTTTAAAGATGCTCTGAGAAGTTCAAACCACATGAACAAAGAATTAGAACACTACTGCCTGTCAAGTAGCAAATTACATATTCATGAACAAAGGTGTTACTAAGGTCTTGTCTACATGGGGAAGAAATTGTGAATTTAAAGCACATGTTGGGAAGTGGATTAAGGAAAACCACAAAAAGGCATTCTTAGTGCAGAATAAAAGTGTCCATGGGGAGCTACTGTGGAATTAGCTATTCCAGACTATTTCCTATGTATTCATGCCCTTGGGTCAACCTTTGAAGGCACTGAGCCAATAAACAACGACAGCAGTCAATTTTTACTCTAGCCAGGTCCTGAAATCGGTGTGCCTTCCGCCTTCAAAAGCTCCATAGCAGGGGTGGCCAAACGCAACTCTTTTACAGTTAAAGTCTGGCTTACAGAGCCACCTACATCTCCCCATTCTCTGCCTACCAGACTTGGAGGTGGACGGGGGGGAGGAGCTCTGCCAGAGACAACTGGTGTCTACTGGGGGGTGGGGGCACAATTTTAAAGGTTCAGCCCCACCTTACCCTCAGTGGCGCCTCCCTGCAGCTCCCAGGTGTTAGCTCCTCTGGGAGAGGCAGCAGCTAAAGGAGCAGCTCTCCCTGCAGCTCCCAGCTGTTTGCTGCTGCCTCGCCTCCCCGCCACAGCTCCCAGCCTGCTGGGCCCAGGAACACCATGTGACTGAGTGGGGCCAGCAAACCCTGGCAGAAAGCTGGGGGGGGACATGCGACCCACATGCCTCCCCCATGCATTGCCTCTGGCAATGGGGGGGTCTCGGGGGCTCAGCCCCAGGGGGTGTGCCTGCCGGGGCTCAGGGCTGAAGCCCCAACCCCAGCAGGTGCACCCCCACTCTTGAACTTTTGAAGATTGTCATACGTGGCTCAGAGGGTCAGTAAGTTTGGCCACCCTGAGCTGTAGGAAGGAATGGGTATAAAACTCTCTGAATTAAGAGAGCAATAAACAAACCAGCAGCCCTCTCTGCTCACATCTCAGCTTTGGCAGGCAACACGCATCAGTAGCTTAGTCCATGCAGCGCTCTCTGCTCAGCCTTTTAAGACACCTGTGGAAGCAGCCAACAACAGCACAGCTAAGAAGAAAGAAGCCGTGAAACAGCATCAAGAAGCAACTTTCTAGTTCAGCACTGTTCCTTCAGCACCGTGGTGAGAGGAAATTTGCCAAAGACTTTGATTTAAATTATTCCTGTAATGATTTTAATGGGCTATTGACCTGCTCTTGTAATTTAAGATAGTAATAGCATCTCTTGTTAAACACCAGATTGTTTAAATTATTTCTGGAAAGAAAACAATCTAATATTGGTAAACCAAGAAGCAAACAAAAAGGCCAATTAAATTTGAATTTAAGATTCTGAATATTCATTAGTTTGCCTGTCTCAGACAGCTCCTTGAATGCCTTCTTTTAATTAACTGAACTTAAATACTCCTGGGTTTCATAAGACCTAGTTAAAATCACCCACTTTTGCCTGTTTATAAATTCTTTAAGTTATCCATGCTTAGGATTCACCTGCCTTTATACAAACTGTTTTAGTGGTGATACACTAAAAGAGATTCACTACTAGTTTCAGAAATTATGTAATTTGGCTTTAATATACCTAAAAGGAAAAAATGGTGCCCCCACCAAGACAAATTCACTTTTAAGTATAATCTCTGTTAAAAGATCTCTACAGTGAGGCATGCAGAAAAAAATGCAACAGAAGTAGCCATCATTCGTTGTTTTTGTTTTGTTTTAAATTGTCTTTGTTAATAATTTTGCTGGTCTTAATTTTGGTGTCCCATAAGGGATAAAAAGTGGGCATCCCATCTCTAAATTGGCATTAAGAATAACAATTATTAAGAATTGGCCTATTACTTATTTTTCTAGACTACAGGTTTTAGTAAGGTTTGGAATAAAATTACTTTGCACCCTTTTCTATTCCCAAAATTCTACAGGATATTTCCATAAGAATTTTTTTTTAGGATTAAGTAAGTATCTTGAGATTTGTACAATGGATTGGAATCTGAGCCAGATTTCTCACTAAAATACGCTAATTTTCTAAATATATTCCTGGTAGGGAGTATGAGAGAGACAGATAGTGCTTGGCAGGGGAAGAGGGTACTTATTTTTTTCCCCTTATATTTTAACTCATCTTAGTTGATATTAGGGGCAATTATACAAATTTATCTACAAATCTATTTTAAAAATAATAAAGACATTCTAAGGTCTGTTAGTAATCAAAACATTTTTGAGCAAAAGAGTGTGGGTGGGGGGAGGGGGAGAGGTCATTTTCTCTGTTCAGTTTTAATGCTGATATCATTTGGGTCCTGATCCTTCAGTGTGATTCACACAGGCTTGAGAATCTAACTACACATTTGGGAACCTCAGAGCAGGTTTTGTTAAAGTGTCATTCTTTCAGGTCTGGCTACATGTATCTCTGACAATATTGACTTATGGGTTATGTCTGGCCCAGGAACGCCACAGCGATTATCCAGCCAGCTGGGGCTGTTTCAGCAGGTAGACTGAAATCACAAGGCATTCTTTGGGTCCTAAAAACCGTTCACTGTCATTATGAATTGTCACCATGAACAGGGGGGCAGAGGGAAGAGAGGGACTATATCCTGGTGATTAAGGCACTGTTCACCAGGGTTTGCAGTAAAAAAGTCAATAACCTAACATCAGTAATCAATGATTTAATGACAGAGACAAGATGGGGGGAGAGAATTTCTTTTATTGGACCAACTTTTGTTGGTGAAAGAGACAGACCTTTGGCAGTCTCTCTCACCAACAGAACTTGGTCCAATAAAAGATATATCACCCGCTTTGTCTCTCTAATATCTTGGGACTGACATGGCTACAACTACACTGCACACAATGGATTTAATGACGGATATGTATATGTCTGTCTTATCTAATTAGTGGTTTTTGTTTGGTTCAAATTTATTAAACACAGAGACCTCAGATAAATCAGCTTGACTGGATTTATTAAACAATTAACATCTGTTAATCAGTGCATAACAGAAAGGGATATACGTTACCTCAGTCTGAGAGAATCAACCCTTGCAACTGGTAGCAGCTGACCTTGGTTCTGCCTGGTTTTAAACTGACTTACCACATGGCTGACTATTATACTCAGTTTCTTTTGTTATCCTGGTATTTCCTTAGCATGTTAAATAGCACATTTAATAAGTTTAATAACATTCTCAAATACCTGTTGCCAATTCATTCTTTACCATTCTTCTTCTTCTTCTTCACTCCCTGTGGAGCATAAGGCGCCAACCACTCTCCTCCATTCATTTTGTTCTTGAGCGAGACAGCAGAGTTCATCCCACTTCATTCCCATACCTTTCATTTCCTCTTCAATGGTCCTTCGCCACATCCCCAATGGTCTACCTCTCCTCCTTCTTCCTTGTGGTGTCCATCGTAGGGCAATACGAGGGTGTCTATCAGCATCCATTCTCAACACATGCCCCAGCCACCTCCATCTTCGTTGTTTGGCTTCATCCACTATATTGTTGATGCCCGTTAATCGGCTCACTTCAACATTGGTGATACGCTGCGGCCAATGTATGTTAAGAATTCGCCTAAGACACCTTCCTTCAAAGCCCCAAAGCCAACTTTCTATCTTCTTGTTGGTCCTCCATGTTTCCGCCGCATAGAGCAACACAGAGCGGACGTTCGACCTATAGATCTCTACCTTGGTTTTCATTTGCAAGATGGTTGACCTCCAAATATTCAGAAATTCTTTACCATTAGCAGGTTATATTTGTGTATTTCTGTTAAGTCTGCAGTTAATACAGTGCTTACTAATACATTTGACAATAGTTTCTTAGGAATTGCTTTGCAAAAACACTAAGTCAAAGATTACCATCTTCTTAAACGGGTATTCTCTCTTTGCCTTAGCATGACTGCAGAGGATTATGGGGAATTTGTTCATAAAACCAGTGTTATGAAAATATGGGTTATAGGTCACCTAGGATGTGGGAGACCCAAGTTCAAGTCCCTACTCCAATGACTTATGTATAAAAAATACTAGAAAAGCTTCAACAGGAGAGACCCAGATCAGCATAGCCCAGTGTACATATTTGCAATGTGGTAACCTCATGTTGAAATCCTCTCTCCACATCAGGAGGAAATGAATCTGGGTCTCCTGCATCCCAGTTGAATGCCCTAGCCATTGGGCCAGAAGCTTTATAAGCACAGTAGCAGCACTGGATCATTTCAACATTTTTTAAACATTTTGATTTTTTTCAGTTCAGTCAAAGCTATTCAGCAAACTTGACACAAATTAGAAAATATATAGTTTTGGTTGACTTCACTTCAGTCGGTCTGGTCAGATAAAAGCTACAATTTTCTTCTTAGATTTGCACACAGAAATAAGTTTCAAACTGAAGATAATCTGAACGCCTTAGCTCCCAAGAAAGAGAGGTTCCCAAGAAAATGCAAATAGTGACATATGTACCTAGCTACCAAAATTTAGCAAGGTTAGTTTTTTAAGTACATCTTCTTGGAAGTAGTTGATTTTTACAGTGTCAGTATTCAACCAATATTTGACCAGAGCGGTTACACAATTATTCAAAATCTTGAAACGTTCATAACTCCAAATGTAACACGTGTGAGGTCAGTTTACTGAAAGACCATTGAAAATTAACTTGTAACAGATTAAGCTGAATCATCAGTCAATCATGACTGAAATTGGAACCATGCACCTGAAGCATATGTTGAAGTCAGTTCAGAAATGTCACAGTTTGCACAGCCAAACAAAACATCAGCTGTTTGCCAAAGTGGTGAAACAGATGATTTTGGTAGTACCAGAAACTAATGCTGTATGTGAGTGCAGTTTAAGTGCTCTACATGGTATTAGAACATGGCTTTGATCCACAATGGGATGGTCACAGCTCAGCTTGTATATAATTTCACATGTACACAAGGACAAAACTGATGACTTACAGATGTAGCAGGAGAATTCAGTTCAAGAAAACCAGGGTGAAGATCATTGCACAGAACTTTTTCAAGATTTGTAAGTCATTCCATTTACTCAGGTTTAAAAAGTAATGCTCTAATGAGTAGTTTTGTACCAGGACTGAATATGTACACCTTTAATAAAGTGAGAAACAAGCTTCTGTTCCAAACTCAGTGTTTTCTTGATTAAGGCAACCCTTAATATTTTTGGGCTAAGGCCCTAAGGGCCCCCACAACGTCTCCAATTTTCTATACCCATGTGTTTTGTGCAGTTGCAACTTCATATCAATTTCTAGCTCTACTCTCCCTTTCCTCATCTGAGAGAGACACTAAGTTGCAGTACTGTAAAGCGCCAGTGTAGCCAAGGCCTAACCTTCTGGTCCATTGCCTCTCAAGGCACTCCCTCTGCCTTCCACCACAGCAGCAGTGCTATCCTGCAAACAGCTTTTCAGGAGCCTCAAAGGCAAGCTGTAACATGCTGCCATAAGCCAGTAACCCTTGCTGTGCCGGGGCCTTGGGCTTTGAGTTGGACAGGCACATAGTGTTACACTCTCCTGTCTCCTTGAAGCTGCAATTCCACTGGGGGATGGGGAACACACACACTCAATCAAGAGCATGAGGATTCCCAAGGAGGTGAGAACTCTTCACAGCCTGCCTGTTCACAGATAAAACTTGTGAACTCCAGCAGCTCTGGGTCCCAAACAGCTAAAAGCAGGCAGTCCCTTCTCAAGGGAGTAATTCATACCATTCAGGAGCAGGCGGTGTTAAAAAGCAACAACAGGGTTTTGAGTAGAGGCACGTGAATTTTTTTGAATAGTTTGTCGAAGAGCAGTTTCAGTTGACTCAACTATACAAATTGGACACCTGTAGTTTTGGTCATTTACAAAACGGTGAGCAGGAGCATCACCACCACTTCCCCCTCTAGCACCACCATCCTGCTTATCACCCAAAGCCCAATGGTCAAGGCACACATCTCTGCAGTGGGAGACCCACATTTGAATTCTGAGCCAAAGATTTTCAAGTCATGAAAAATTTCAACCCACACATCTTTTTAAAACTTCCACTGAACTGCAAAATTCAGTTATTTGCCCAGCTCTCATTTTTTAACCCTTTCTCCTTTGCCTTCCTGCCTTAGAGTATCAGATGAGTAGCTGTGTTAGTCTGTATCCACAAAAACAACAGGAGGTCCAATGGCACCTTAAAGACCAAGATTTATTTGGGCATAAGCTTTCATGTGTAAAAACCCCACTTCTTACCCACTTACCCCCCACTTTTTACCCATGAAAGCTTATGCCCAAATAAATCTGTTAGTCTTTAAGGTGCCACCGGACTCCTCGTTGCCTTAGAGTGTGTGTTTCCTGGGCCTTTGTTCCTCCCAGAGTCTCTCTCTGTGCCAGGCTTGCTGCTCTGCCCTATCTGGGCACACAGAAATCCTGTTACTCCTTTGAAGCCCTGCCTCAGACTGCAAGGTAATGGGAATTGTACTGGTCTGGGTCCTGCCCATGGATCCTCCACTCTGCCAGAGAAAAGGGGCTTAGTCTGACAGGTGAGAAGTCGTCTCTCTCTCTCTCTCCACCCTTTCACCGCTATAGGCTGTATCCACATTAGCAGCATGCAGTCTATGCCCAGAATGGAGGCACGTGAGAACTCCATTCCTCGTGCAGCTGCACCATTGTAGGATTACAAGGAGGTAAAAAAGAAAACCCCTCTTGTTCAAAATGACTCCTGTTTTACTGAGCAAGGCCCTGAGTGGTACAAGGTCTCCTAAAGTACTTACATGGGTATTAGGGGGAGCAGGCAGGCGTCCGTTCAGGTTTCCAGGGACATGCAACAGGCTAGTCCCACCATCAGGGTATTTATTCCAGTACACTTCTTGGTTAAGTGGTCCCCAGACCAGGATGAACAGCATAACTGCCCTCTTGTAAATAGCCAGGGTAAGTACCACATGCACACTACTTGGTGGCAAGCCAGTGGTTTGTCGTCTAGCAGTATGATCCTTGCTTTGAGTGTGACAACACTCTGGTTTACATTCTGGTTAAATCCCTGCAGTGGTGTATAAAATATTCATTCTTAGGCAATTTTTTCCTGGGCCTTGATGTGACCTGTGGCAAGAACCATGATCCCTAACTCTGGCTACAAAGAAACTGTGTTTACACCTGCAAATTGTTAATCCTCCCAAAGATGCCCTATGCAGGGCCACCCAGAGGATTCCGGGGGCCTGGGGTCTTTGGCGGTGGGGGGGCCCTTCCGTTCTGGGACCCGCCGCCGAAGTGCCCCGAAGACCCGCAGCGGGGCCCCCCACCCCGCCTCCGAATTACCGCCGAAACGGGGCCCGCCGCCGAAGTGCAGCCCGGTCTTCGGTGGTAATTCGGCGGCGGGGGGCTCCCGCCGCGGGTCTTCGGGGCACTTCGGCGGTGGGTCCCTGAACGGAAGGGCCCCCCGCCACCGAATTACCACCGAAGACTGAGCTGAACTTCGGCGACGGGTCCCGATTCGGCGGTAATTCGCCAGTGGGGGGTCCTTCCGCCCCGGAGTGAAAGGACCCCCCGCTGGCGAAGACCAGGAGTGGAAGAAGCTCCTGGGCCCGGCCCCGCAAGAGTTTTCCAAGCCCCCCGGAGCGAGTGAAGGACTCCGCTCCAGGGGCCCCGAAAAACTCTCGTGGGGGCCCCTGTGGGGCCCAGGGCAAATTGCCCCTCTTGCCCCCCCCAGGCAGCCCTGGCCCTATGCCACCAAATTTAAATGTGTAAATTAATCTGGGTATACATTAGAGAAGTTAGTAGCTGAGAATGCAGAGATGCCTCAGTCCTCACTGCTATGCTTTCTCTTATCTTTTACTTGAACCATCTTGTAAAGAGGCAGAGAGAAAGAGAGAGCGCGCTGATGTCCTCCACTGGCCCAGAAGGCAAATGCTTGAACTTAGACAACCAAGGAACTTCCACTGCAATTGCAGAAGTGACCAGACTTTTTGTAGCAGGAAGCCCTTATTCATTTGATTCTGAACCACCTACAGTTAACAGCCTGAATATCGAAAATAGAAGTATAGTTAGTTCTCTGCTAGCCTAACTGAGGCATTTTGGTACCCAGAAGAAACTCAGATGGAAAACTTCATTCTTTGATCCGGTCAAAAGGTTAATTTCTGGTATGAGGAGAAAAAGAAGCTCTTTTGAGCAGGCATTGCCTTTATGTTTGTATAAAGCCTAGCACAATGGGGGCTTGGCCTCTAGATGCTACCATAATGCAGAGTTCTGGCAATCTCAGCCGTGTTAGATTTTCTCCTTGATGGTTGTTTGAGGTTCTACAATCAGCCTTACCATCATTCTCTATGCAGGCAGCCTGGCCTCCCCGGTCTCAGGTGTCAATTCATCAGAAGGGCCATATTAGACATTCCTATGGCTGACTTTTCTAACTACCATTATCTCTGAAAGACAGATTATGTAATTAGTACCTCTGTGTGTATATATAAGAACCATACTGCTCTGCTTGGGAGAAAGCAGTTATCCTTTTAGGTCCAGAAATCCTTAGCACTCCTTTGGATGGTTGTGGCATAAGCAGGCATTCCTAATACTCTAAAGCAGCAGTTCTCAAACTTTTTTCATTTGTGGACCCTTAAAATTTGAAACGGAGGTATGGACTCTTTTGGAAATCTTAGGCAGGTTAAGAACCACTGCTCTAAAGATATATCTCAAGCAGATTGTATACACACATCAGTTGTACCCTGTTCATCTCATGCTATGAGAAATGCCAGAGCCTTATGGCTTTAAAGTTGCTGTAGGCAAGATGTTAAAATCCTGTACCAGTTGGCATATTAGGCATCTGGAAAATATTTATGAAGGAGGCAATGCTCCTTCTGCAAGGACCCTAGTGGCATTGTGGGCAAAGGCATATTAGCCTCATCTGAGGAAGATTTATAAAGTAAACTTAAAAATTCATGCTGGAATAAGAAGCATATTTAAAATATGAAACCTTGGTAAGTGACGTTTGGGGACATATGTGGGCATGTCTAAAAGCAGAAGTTATACCAGTTTAAAAAAAAAACCTATTTAAAAGCCACTTTAGGTAAACCAGTCCCACCCCTGTGTAAATACTCTGAGGTTTAAACCCACAAAAGTATACCTTTAGTTTAACCCATGCAAGAATGTGTTTAGACCAGGCCTATGCCAATGTGGTCATGTGAACCCAAATTTAGATACTCGTCTAACTATGATTAGGACCAGTGAACATGTGAAGCACCTCTCTCTGGAAGTGAACAATTACAGCTAGAATCAAAGCATTGTAACCAGGCTCCGCTGACCGAAAGAGAACAAGTTAAATGTTCTGGATTAAAAAGAAATGTGGAATTATAAACAAGTCACATATTTCTGGATTAAGAAGCATGTCATTAAGGGCATGGCTACACTAGAAACGTCAAAGCGCTCCCGCGGGAACGCTCTGGCAGCAGCGCTTTGAAGTGCGAGTGTGGTCATGCACGAGCGCTGGGAGACAGCTCTCCCAGTAATCCACCTCCACGAGGGGATTAGCTCTGAGCGCTGGGAGCACGGCTCCCAGTGCTCGGAGCCTGTTAACACTAGCGCTTTAAAGTGCTCAGACTTGCTGCGCTAAGGGGGGTGATTTTTCACACCTCTGAGCCAGCAAATTAGAGTGCTATAAAATGTAAGTGTAGACAAGCCCTAAATAACAGGGTCCTTGAAGTAAATTATACATATCCCATTAATTTTAATGAGGCCAGAATGGAGGGACTAGCACTGCACAGTTGAAGGGTAGAACATGTCAGGCTGACTGACCCAAGTGTGTTTTCTGGCCTTTGTTTCAGTATCTGGCTCCATAACCCAAGTTTGACAAAAGTTTTAATGACAAAGGAACCCTGCTCATCAAAATGTTACTCTGAGGGTGAAATTCAACCCAGGCACAAGGCCTAGACATCATTTAAGCCCTATTTTGAGTGGTGCATACATCTCGTGCTCTTCCTCTGCACTTGAGTGAATTGCCGATATAGTGGCCTGGCTGAAGATGAAAAATAGCCAAGGAGAGTTCACATTTGAATAGGGGAGGTTAGGTCTCAGTAGAAAAACTATCATTACTAAATATTTTGCTATGGAGATCAAACAGATGCTGTGGTCAGAAAAAAGTGGACTAGCAGCGGTCCTGGCTTGTCTATACTGTTTGCAGTTTGGACTATGGAGGTGTGAGTACCAGTGCAGCACTCTGGTGTGCACTGGAACTCCCCTGTGTGGACACTGCAGGCATGAACTAAAGGGTTCCTAGTTCATGGTAACTTAGTCCTCTTCAAACTTCAGGGCAATGTAGACATAGCCTTAGTTTAATGAACAGAGAGCCTGTGCCTGACATTCAGGAAACACATTTTCCTTCAATCTAATGGCTCGTGATTATTTTCCTTGTCACACATCCCCTTTCTGTCCCCTGTTGATTCCTGTCCTGCTGCCACTTTGATAGCCTTAAAGGGTGTTACACTTAATCAATAAATCAGAGGAGAGCCTCATATCAAGAAATGAACCAAAACTGGACTTCAAGACTGGCACTGGTTGCTTGTTGTTTTCAGGATTGAATTGAAGGTGTTAATGTTGGCCTATAAAACACTCAATGGCTTGAGACCTTCCTATTTGGAAGACAGCCTCTCATTATGCCACACGGTCACAGCTGCGCACAGAGGAGACACTTCAGCTGTATCTCAAGCACTTTAAAGGCGAGGTGGCTGTTGATAGAGCAATCTCCTTTCAGAGCCCTGTGCTCTGAAACAAGCTTCACCACTTAGCCTCAAATAGCCCTGAGCTGCTGGTCTTCCGGGCTTGCTGCAAGGTCAGGTGTATCTATTTAAGTGGGTTCAATCTGTATGGGGGAGGGGAATATCTTGGTTTGGGTTTTGAAGGCGATTCAGTTCTGTTGGGGTAAGATGCTGTTTAATTTTTGTTTTTATAACTTGTCAGGGTGCAGAGAGCGCTCTCCCTTCAGAACCTTTTCTCTAATATTTTGCCTTGTTTGTGTATCATCGCTAGAAACTTAGAGGTAGTCAAAATTAGTTTATAATCTACAATCCAAAGTTTGAGAGAGAGAAGGAACATCAGACTTAGAGTAAATTCTCCCTATGCAATTTGCATTGATTTTAGAATGTGATCCTTTATCTCCTGTACAGGGGCCCAATATAAGGCCTACTATCTAAGCCCTTTAAATAGGGCTGCATTCATATAAGAGTCCAAGATGAAAGATGTAAAGCTACATAAAATGTGCTTGAACAAGGTAGTTGAATGAACTGTCATCCAGAACAGAACAAACTGTTTAGACTCCTAAAGCACATTGAGCACTTGGGTGGAGTTGTTTTTTCAGAATGACTATAAACTTCATGCTGTTTGCCATATTTAGCACAACAAAGTCTCAAACCTCACTTTTCAACAGGTTCTGCCTGTTCCTTAAAGTGTATCCTTCCCAAGGCAAATTATGCTCTTGGTTAGACCACTATAATTCCACTATTAGAAGTGGGATCAGTGTTTTCCCCAGGAATTGAAGTTGGGGGGGATGGAGAGGGGAAGTGTTGGAATATTCAGGGGAGGGGGAGGGCCGACGAGGATTGCGACGGAGGGCAAAGGTGGGCTGTATGGCACCATAGTAAAAACTGAAAAATGTTTCACAACCATTTTATTAGATTTAACTCATGTTTTAAAATCATCACCAAAATTAATGTTGGCTACTCAAGCCTACTATGAAGCACAACATCTACATCCATCTTGGTTTCTTGTAATTTTACACTCTTTGGTGTTTTCTTAATGTGTCCGTTACTTCCAGTTCTTCATGATTTGCTCATGATCAGGCAGAAGACGACTTCTTTCAAAATCCTATGCAATGAAGAAAAAGAACGCTCAACTGTAGCTGTTGTGACTGAGAGTAGCAAGAGATGAATTCCTACTTCTTTTATCCCGGGAAACATAGCAAAAAGATTGAGTCAAACCCCTAGTGATGATTAAGAAGTTGAAGTTAAATCTTCATTTGTCTGATATTCCACTCTGTGCTCAAAATTCTCTACTCTAGCCTGATCATATAGCAGCCCTATTGCTGGTAGTGTCTCACTCCACTCAACTATAGGTGTTTTATAAGACGGGCATCTGTGAAAGCTATGTGGAGGTTGAGCAGAATCCAGAAATTGCTATTGTAGATTTGTACAAATCAAGTCTGCATTTTTTTAGCTGGATTAACAAACACTTCTTGTCCTCTTCACTTAAGGAGTCAATATAAGTACCTTCATTAGTCAACTTTTGGACTGAAGTGTTTGCTTCTTCCAGTATATTTTCAATGGATATCTCTGATTGATTCATGGGTAGCTTCTATTGCTGGACAAAGATCTCCTACTGTTGTAGCAGATGCCTGGATGACATTGTTTAATGACCCAAGTGGTTTCAATAGTAGCTGGGAATGAATGACAGAGAATGGATCACTCAAATGATTCCCTGTTCTGTTCATTCCCTCTGAAGCACCTGGAATAATCACTGTCAGAAGACAGGAAACTGGGCTAGATGGACCATTGGTCTGACCCAATATGGCAGTTCTTACATACAAATAATTATAATAAAAAAGTTTAGTAAAGAAACTCCCCAAGTTGATGACCTCTTGAGATAGCGGTAATGTGAGATAATGACTTTGGCAAATAATGAATCTTAAAAATCTTGGCCTACTAGGAAACATATTTATATAAGTCTCCCAGTCACAAATCTAGCATTCTGTAGCGAAGTCACTAAAATATAGTCCAATGCTCTGACCGCTGTTTTGTCATGCCACTGTTCACTCTACCACTCTGTCCTCAATGGCCCTACATTGTCACCTTCTGCTGCCACCTGCCACTATTACCTCTGCGAATCGGCTTCTCAGGGTTCCACCCAGCTCTCAGTAGGGTGACCAGATGTCCCAATTTTATAGGGACAGTCCTGATTTTGTGGGGCTCCTATTACCCTCCATTGCCAGTCCCGATTTTTCACATTTGCTGTCTGGTGACACTAGCTCTCAGTGATTCCAGCTCTCAATGAGGGAACCTGACTGCTAGTGCAGGCTGGGTCGTCTCGTCCACAGAAACATTGTCCCACAGCAGGTCTAAGCACTTAGATATGATCAGTGATTTCAGCTCTAGTGGTCATTAAAAAGACTCTCTATGGAGCCTAATCAGCTCTCTCTAAACAGGTCAAATACTGCCTCATAGGCAGAGCCCACACCACCAAGCAAAATACCTGTGCCCCACCCCCTTTCTCTCTTTTCACTAGGATATGGCATCCAAACCTCCTGCTTAGGGAATGCAGTTCAGTTACAGGTGACTAGTGCTTAATTTGTAATGAAAGAGGTGCCCTCCTATCTTCACCTATCTAAATTAATTGCTTTCCAGCAACATTTTTTATTTTTAGTCTCACAATATGTATTTATTTAGGGCAATTCCAAGCATCTTGAAAACTGAAGAACTTGTCATTGCCTATCAGGTCCTACTGCAGCTGAGAAGCCAAGTAATTCCTGCTTTTCACAGTCACAAAGCGAAAGCATATCTGTTTGACAAGAGGTTGAAATAACCTTCCATTACATATCACATGATCAAACCTTTGGATTTGATAGGAAGTTGGGGGCAACTTTCGGTGAGAATCCAGCTTTTGTATTTTTTCAAAGAATAAAATGCAAAAAAGAAAAGAAAAAATAAAAGAAAAGAACCCCATTCTACGTGGGGAGCATTTGTTGTAATTATTTCCTACACTTTCTCATATAGGTTTACTACAACAAAATTACCAACTCATGACAGGAAACTTTTAAAACTAAACAATCTGCATCTGTGCAGACACAGTACCAAATAAAACATAATTTTCAAACTCGTAAAACAACAAAGTTCAGACCACACAGGAAACAGAATAAAATATTACTGATCCCACATGTCCTGGGGTGTTCCACGCACAGCTGGGCTGGCACCTCCTAGTCACTCTCTCTCTCTCTCTCTGGTCTGCAGCTCCTCTTGCTCCAGGACCTGCAGCATCTTCTTTATAACTTAGCACGCTGGCTAAGTCACTCAGTGTTCCCCGTTCTGGAGTTCAGTCCATCAGCAGCCCTAGGCAGTTTTCCCATTCACTGCCCCAGTGCCACTCCCCCATTGGCCAGCAGGGGAACCCAGGCCTGCCCTCAACTCCAGGTTCCAGTCCAGGTAGGGTGACCAGATGTCCCAATTTTATAGAGACGGTCCCAATTTTGGGGTCTTTTTCTTATATAGGCTCCTATTACCCCCCTACCCCTGTCCCAATTTTTCACATTTCCTGTCTGGTCACCCAAAGTCCAGGGACCCTGATCTCAGCAGTTCTAGGTTTCCTCTTTCTTCCTTCACTGCTCCTTCCCTGGACTGCTTCCTAATCTTTGGTTCCCCTTCTTTCTCTGGTTATACCAACTTCTTCCTCCCAGGGAGTAACTATTTCCCTGCAGCCCCCAAACACTCCTCCCTCTTCCCAGAAAGTAACTGCTGCTACTGCCTGCCTTCCTGCAGCCTTTCCTAGTCACACCAGTCTGTAGCCAGCTTGCCCCACCTGTTCCTGCACAGGTGAGCCTCTCTCTAGGTAGCAGCCAAAAGCTCCTCTGTTTGCAGCCTAATTAGCTGAGTGGGCCCACCTGGCCCAATCCCCTCTTGCAAGGCTAGTCGTGTTGGGATCTTACCTCATCACACCACAGTTTTGATGCATCAGTGTTTTAGCCTTTCCAGGGGTAGCAGTGCAGTCTTACAGGATGATACAGAGCTACTATTTTTCATAGAAAAAAAAATCAAATAATTTACTCTTAAAAAATAAAATCTACTTACCCCCATATATGTAATTCCCAATTATCAGGCCTGAAGGACATTCACTGCAGTCTGTGGTCCCATAGGAAGCATGAGCATTTAAACTTCAGAATTATACATCCCCCCATTATAAATCCCCTCATTAAGGGCAGGAAGGCTTCTGACTGCTATCCTGATTATTTACCCACTCAAGATTGGAGTAAGCGCTTTACCTAGAGCAAGACTTCCAGGCTGGAGTGGGCATCTGAGCTACACCATGGTCCCAGGTTACATTGGCTCCCTGAGCTATATTAAACTCCTGACATGGAATCAGGGGCAGCTCTAGGATTTCCACTGCCCCAAGCACGGCCGCACGCCGCGGGGGGCGCTCTAGTGGTCGCCGGTCCTGCGGCTCTGGTGGACCTCCCGCAGGCATGCCTGCGGATGCTCCACCGGAACCGTGGGACCAGCGGCCCCTCCGCAGGCACGTCTGCGGAAGGTCCGCCGGAGCCGCCTGCCGCCCTCCCGCTGGGACGCCGCCCCAAGCGCGCGCTTGGCTCGCTGGGGTCTGAAGCCGGCCCTGCATGGAATAAGTTCATCAGGGCTGAAGCAAGCCTGAGCTCCCAAAATGGAGGAAACCCCCCTAAGCTGAGCCAGACCTGAGTCACAGAGTCAGCTGTGAAGGCCTCACCCCACAAATCAGCAGCAGTGAAGACTGGCCCTGTGCCCAGAGCCCTGATTGACTGGAGATGCACAGGCAGGAGACGCTGGTCTCTCCTTCCTTCTCTTTCCCCTGAGACTTGGTTGGCCAGAGGAGGAAAACCTGATCCTGCTTCCTACTCTCCTTCTATTTGAGAAGGGACTGCAGGGGATGCAAGAGCACAACCAGCCCATATGGAGTTTAAATTCAGGTCTGTGGGTTAGGCCCAGGGAGTAGCCAGAGCATGCAACCCCAATGAGCCTACAACACATGTAAGAACCAGCCACTACCCAAAACACTGTGTGTGACCAATGGAGGTAGAGTTTCTTTTAGGCATTTGGAATTTATGTCAAACTCCCATTGACTATACTTTACCATGATACTGGCATTCTGCATATGACACTAAAGGTACTGTGAGAGATCTCTATGTTGGAATGATTCCTCACTGAAATCCTGCCCCCAGCAAAGACTAGGGTCCCCCTACACACAGGCTTTATAGTTCCTTAGTCCCACCCCTTAATAGTTACTGGCCAATCAGCCCCCTCCAGTGACTCAAAATGGAGTTTTGTAGCCAACAGCCTGTCCCAGCTCTAAGAACATTCCACCAACATATTTCCCCAAGGTAAAAATATTTTAATATTTGTGGTTTCAAAAGAAAGATAGTTAGGAAGAGGAAAGAAGAAACCTTTCTTGCAAGTACACACCCTGCTGTTGGTTTCTACTTTGCCACTTCTTTGGACTCAGCAGAGAATGTTTAAGCAAGTAAATAGCTACCCATTTAAGTTTTTCATAAACCACCCCCCTTAGACTCCATGCTGTCTGTGATGGACTGCTCTACTGCAGTTTCACAGGGGTATTTTGGGGGAAGGGTACAGCTTGACCATCTGAATGTGGATATTCTGATATTACATGTACAAGCAAAGTACTGTTCTTGTGGCAAAATCACAGGGTCTCCATATTGCCTGTGGCTCGCATTTCACGGTTCACTGTGGAGTCCCCAGCACCTTGTTGAGTTATGCTGTGGAGAGGATTTGCTCCAATGAGCAGAGTTTGGTGGTCTGTTTATAAGGTTACTGTTGTACATCAGTTACTCGCCTGAAGGGGTAGCATATCCATTCAACTTGGCCTTAATTTCCTGACATTTCACATTTCTTTTTAACTGTAAGTGGCATGCAAGGAATAAAAAATATTTCCTTCTTAAGCAGGAAACATGGTCCTTTGACAGTTCTGTTGGGCACAGAATATCTGCAGAAGCCCACATTTCACATCTGGGAAGACTTTAGCCTTGTTAAATTATTGACAGATGAGAGGATGTATACTAGTATACATTGTGTTTCCAGGAACAGACAGCATGAATCTTAGGCCTTGTCTACACTACAAGACTATTTCGAATCAACTTAGTTCGAATTTGTGGATTCGACCTTATGAAGTCGAATTTGTGTATCCATACTAAATACACAAATTCGAATTTCTGAGTCCACATTCACGGGGCTAGCGTCGACTTTGGAAGCGGTGCACTGTGGGAAGCTATCCCACAGTTCCCGCAGTCCCCGCTGCCCATTGGAATGCTGGGTAGAGCCCCCAATGCCTGCTGGGGGGAGAAATGTGTCGAGGGTGGTTTGGGGTAAGTGTTGTCATTGAACCGTCAATCACAAACTCCCTCCCTCCCTCCTTGAAAGCGCCTGCGGGCAATCTGTTCGTGCACTTTTCTGGTCAGTGACAGCGCGGACGCCACATCACTGCAAGCATGGAGCCCGCTGCGATCATCGCCGTTTTCTCCTCCTCGCACTTTATCGTCCACCTCTTCCACAGTCAGCTGCTGAGAAATTGGGCTACTTTTCAATGGTGCTGCAAGCACTGGGGGACCATAGGGGACGTTTTACAAACATCAACGTCGGGTGGCTGGGCAAGGTTCATGATGCCTGTGTTTTCAGGAACTGTGGGCTGCTCAGACACCTGCAGGAAGGTAGTTTCTTACCGGACCACGAAATAACTGTTGTGGATGTGCAGATGCCTATAGTCATCCTCGGGGACCCAGCCTACCCGCTAATGCACTTGCTCATGAAGCCCTATACATGCGCCTGGGACAGCGACAAGGAACTCTTCAAATACCAGCGAGCAGCGTGACCTGTGACTGTTCAGTTTCTTTACAGAGAAGCTGAACCTGCCCCTGTTTCTTTACCCAGTTACTGTTGACTCTCCTCTTCGGTTACATACCCCGTTCACCCCGTTACCCCCACTTCCAGCACACGCATAAAAATAAAATACATGTCCCATTATTACTTAACAAAGGTTTCTTTATTCATGACTTTTCGTGAAAGGGTTGAAACTGGGACGCAGGCTGTGCTGGGTAGGGTGTGCGGTGATGTAAAGACCGCCTCTAAACTCAAGGAATGACAGGCTTCTGCTCCTAGAGCGGTCCGCAGTGCCGGAATGCTTCTTTCAATGGAGCCTGCCATTCCTCTTTATGGAATTCTGTGTGCGGGCGGATATGTGACCTTGTGGTGGAGGAGGACGGATACAGATTCCTCAGCTGCGTGACTCAGCGGTCCAGGACAAGGACCGCTGTATAAGATCTGTAACCGCCCTCCCCCGCTGCAAAGTCACATCTCCCCCGCCCACACAGATCCTGGAAACCACCTCCAAAAACCGACCAGGGTGCCTACTGACTGCACCGTGTGTGTGACCCGCTGCTGATCCTGCCCCCGTGTCTGTACCCTAGGAAAGGTGACTGTCTTATGCAATTAACCACCCCCTTCCCCACGCCCCCCATTCAAACACAGTCTTCTTTGAAAAAACAGAACGGAAACAGTAATTAACAGCAAAGCATTTTTATTAATTAAGTAGACAGTTAGGGGATGGGACTGGGATTGGGACTACTGTGAGTGTGGAAGCGAAGGACTTCGGCAAAGGTAGGGTATGAGAGCTTTTGGGTACTTGAGCACTGTGCTGTGGTGCAGTGACAGTATTCACGTCCCCGGCCGCCCCTCCTCCTGATTACTTTCGTTGAGGGGGGTATGGGACTTTGTGGCAGGGGAGTGCGGTTGCAGATACACTGCAGGGTGTCTCTGTCCTCCTGCGGTCCTACAGAACATCCACAAGGCGCCTGAGCATGTCTGTTTGCTCCCTCACTAGTCCAAGCAGCGTTTCAGTCGCCTGCTTGTCTTCCTCACGCCACCTCTCCTCCCGTTCGCTGTGTGAGCGCTGGCACAGAGAGACGGTCTCCCTCCACTGGCTCTGCTGGTCCGCCTCTGCTAGGTAGCAGCCCATACGTTCCTCGAACATCTTGTCCCTTGTCTTTTTCTTTCGCCGCCTAATCTTTGCCAGCCTCTGCGAGGGGGATGCTGTGGCAGGTCTGGAGACAGTGGAAGCTGTGAGATGGGAAACAGGGAGTGAATTCCTTGCAAAGATACATTTTGGCGAACAATTAAGTGAGTCTAGGCTGTCTCTGTGAATTCTGGGTTGAGACCTCTGTGCCTGCTGGGGCACAAATCATTTTCGCGGTGGATTCTGGGTAAATGTTGCCAGTCATTCCTTCCTCCAGGAAAGCAACGGCAGACAATCATTTCAAGCCCGTTTTCCCAGAATTGCCCTGGCATACGCCATAGCGTGGCAACCATGGACACTGTTTTGCCTTTTGTGTATGTCACCGTATGTGTACTAGATGCCGCTGACAGAGGCGGGCCAGCAGCGCTACACAGCAGCATGCTTTTGCTTTTGCATGACAGCAGAGATTGTTACCAGCCATATTGTACCATCAACCATACCATAAGTTGGTAATAAGATGGTAATAAGATGGGCATGGTTACCTGTCCTTTTGCACTGCAACATTTGCTGCTGTCATAAGTGCCCCTGGTTGAGCAGCCAGGGGTGCAAAAGCAAAAACTGGGAATGACTCCCTGAGTCAATCCCTCCTTTTTGGTATCTAAAAATAGAATCAGTCCTGCCTAGATTATGGGCAAGTGTACTAGAGAACCACTGTATCATAGAACCAGAGAGCACAGCTGCTCTGTGTCTGATCCTGCATAAATTATGAGCTGTATGCTATTCACAGGGGGTGCTCCTGCAACAACAACACCTGTTCATTCCGTTCTTCCCCCAGCCTTCCTGGGCTACCATACCATTGTCCCCCCACTTGTGTGATGAAGTATAAAGAATGCAGGAATAAGACACAGTGACTTGTTTGTGAGAAATGACTGGAAGGAAGCCTCCAGCTGCAATGATGGTCCAGGCAGGACATTAAGGACTGTGGGTGAAGGAGCCCATCATCCCTCTGCTAGTCCAGGGGCAATTGAATTTTTTATTTACAATGAAGGGTGGGGGCTGATGGAGCTCAGCCCCCTGTTGCAATGATGAGGACGGTTACCAGCCATATTGTACCATCAGCCATCAAAAATTAGGGACAGGCGCCCTTGATCGACCTTACTGATACTAGTCGGCATGGTTACCAGCCCTTTTGCACTGCCCCATGTGCCAAGAGGCTGATGATGACGATGGGTATCAGTCTTATTGTACCATCAGCCACCCATGGCGGGGGGGGGAGCAAGGATGTTCGTGTTGAGTGCTGCACCATCGCGTCTATCTGCAGCATTCAGTAAAGATAGGGTGACATGTAAAAGACTCAACAGAGGATTGTTTTCACTTCTGGTGGTGGGTGTGGTGTGTGCGCAAATTGCCGAACTATGCCCTGACCCACCGCAGACACTGTGTTTGACCCTAGAAGCATTTGGAGCTCATCCAAGAATGCAAATACTTTTCGGAGACAGCAGGAACTGTGGGATACCTTGCGTCCTCATTCCCCCCTCCCTTCATGAGCATCCATTATATTCTTTGGCTTTCCGTTACGCTCGTCACGCAGCTGCGTGCTGAGTCTGTGCTATGCCGTGTGTCCGTAGATTTTTTAAAAATACTTTGGACCAGGCGTAACATTACAGTAATTACCCTAATTAGATGCAGGAGTCTCCGAGCGAGATCACCCTGAGGAGAGTCACTGAAGGAGATATAGAGCACATGCTGCGTGAAAGCTCGCACGAACCAGGGCCCGATGCAGCTGTGCTCGGGGAGGCAGTGCTCCCTGAGTACCTCATGAAAGCCTGGCGCGGAAAACTGTGCTACCACGGAGCACCCAATAAGGCAGCTCTCCCCAGGAACCTCCTGCGGAGGCTTTTCGATTACCTCCAGGAGAGCTTCGTGGAGATCTCCCAGGAGGATTTCTGTTCTATCCCCATATATAGAGAGACCTCCTTTTCACATACTTCAGATTCCTGTTATATTAAGAATAAAAGTTTACATGTTTAAAGCACTTACCGACTGCTCCTTCCCCTGATTCAGGGTCCGGGTTAACGGCCGGGGAGGGTTGGTAGGGGATCTCCGTGACGGTGATGAAGAGATCCTGGCTGTCGGGGAAACCAGCGTTGTAAGCGCTGTTGCCTGCCTCGTCCTCCACAAACCCTTCCTCATCTTCCCCATCTGTGAACATCGCCGAGGAACTGTCCGTTGACACTGTCCCATCGTCAGAGTCCATGGTCACTGGTGGGGCAGTGGTGGCAGGCTCCGTAGCGTCCGTTTGCCGCTTTGATTTTTTGGTAGCCTTGTCTGGGGTCCTTGATCTTCACGCGGCGCGGCGCTGCGTTGCATCCCGCCTGTATCCTCTGTCTCTCATGGCTTTGGAGACCTTCTCGTAGGTCTTCGCATTCCCTGTTTTGGAGCGCAGCTCCGAAAGCACAGACTCCTCGCTCCACACACCGATCAGATCCAAGAGTTCCCAGTCAGTCCATGCTGGGTCCCTCTTTCTATTCAGAGATAACATGAACTCCTCTGCTGGAGAGCTCTGCAGCGTTGCAGGTGCTGCGGAGCTCGCCCCGATGTCCAGCCAGGACGTCAGATTCAAAGTGCCCAGACAGGAAAATGAATTCAAATTTTCCCGGGTCATTTCCTGTGTGGCTGGTCAGAGAATCAAAGCTCGGACTGCTGTCCAGAGCTTCAACAGAGTGGTGCACTGTGGGATAGCTCCCGGAGCTACTAAGTTCGATTAGCATCCACACCTAGCCTAACTCGAGCTAGCCATGTCGAATTTAGCGTTACTCCACCTGCCGGGGTGGAGTACCAAATTCGAACTAAAGAGCCCTCTAGTTCGAATTAAATGGCTTCCTGGTGTGGACGGTTGAGCGGTTAGTTCGAATTAACGCTGCTAAATTCGAATTAAAGTCCTAGTGTAGACCAGGCCTTAGGGTTTTTGGGTTGGGGGGGGACATTTAAAAGAAATGTTACTCAAAATTTGTTTTCTGGAAATTGGCTTTAGTAATTTACTTTCTTTTCAAATAAATCTGCTGTTTGGCACGCGAACTTGAATTCAATCATTTACTCCATCTGTCCCTGTGATTATATTACGGTGACATCTGGAATTCAGACCGGCTGTATAAGAAATCAAGATATTGTAGAAGTTTTTGTAACATACAAAAACTGGGTCTGAGTGTGATCCAGCTGTTACTTCATGATTTCTAAAACAAGAAAATGATAAGCTGTGAAGTGAGCACTTTGCAGCAGATTCAGGAAAAATAGAATTTAGTTCAGTGAAAACCAGCCATTCTGAAATAAAAAAACAGTTCACAAATAAGACTGAGAAAACCTTCTATGACTTGCTTTGTCTTCTAAAGCTTTTCTCTTCTTTTACGTCCAATGGGGAAGTATTTGCATGGGCTGTTGATATAACCTCTGTGGTCCAAATCTTATTCTTGAAGCTTGCAGTGTGAATGGATTCACCCCAGTGAAACACAACAGCATTGGATCGGTTTTAAGGGAGAAGGAGATTGCTAAAGCACTACAGATGACAAGAAAAATGAAAAGTGGATTTTCATTTAAAAACTCCACAGCTACCACACAGTAATGTATGAGATACCAAACTTATTTCCTGTTCCTATTCTCACAGGTACCACTGTGGGAGAACTGTTGAATTTTAAACAAAAATGTGAGAGCAATCACTTACCCTCTCAGATGAGATACAATTTGAAATTTTCTTCAGGCTATTACATTTGCAATAAGTTATCTAACTTCCAAACTGTTTTGTGAAACCTTGAAAACACTCTGTGAGGGTGGAATGCATATTTCAATCCAGGGCATTTGCTGTAAACTAATTAGCAGCATTCTACAGAAAGCTGGAATCCTGGTACTGAGGTACCTTCAGTCCTGTACCCCAAAGAATCAAAATAAAACCAGCTTCTTTAATCTGTACCTTTCTATGGTCCAGGCCATGCAGTGAGTTCTAGTTTTTCAGCCTCTGGGGAGGAGAGCCCCTGGGTGAGCCAGTTTGGCGTGACTATTGATCAATCAGGTAGAATTAGCTAACTCTAAATGAGAGACGAACATCAGAAGAACTTACAGTAGACAAAGTGTGGGCTCAGTGTAGCAAAAGAAATTACACAGGGACAAGAGGAACAGATATTTAAAATCTCAAAAAGTCTAAAAAGCAATATGAAAGGCCATACTTCCAGGGAGAGTTATTTGAATACTGAATTCAGGCTTGTGCTGTTTAAGAGTATGCAGAATCCCAGCTGAGAGTGAAGGCATCAACCCCACTGAATTTATGAAGAAAGTGATTCAGAAAGCGATCTGTCTAAAGCACGAGATGATCCCTTGTACAAGAGTATTATTAGCATCATCATTGTTCAGGGTTAAAATATTAACAAAAAAAGGGGGGGAGGGGCAATAAACAATATTTCAGCCCCACCAAATGGGGGGAAGAGAGAGCTGCTCACAGTAAAACTGTTATCCAGTGTGCTATGTTTTATCCTGTAAATATGACCAGAAAACCAGCACTATTTGTTTTGGGATTAAGATTAACAATCAGTTGAAGAACATTGACAGGAAATACAGGAGAAATAATGTAGAGAAAAAAAGATTCACACTACCAGTTCTACTCAGACTTTTTATAATAAATAATAGCCTTTTTCTTTCCAGTTCATTGGTGTTGATTGCACCCTGCTTAGTTTATTTGATGATGTAAATATTACCCTCAAAGTGGAATGCTTACTTGGGACAGCGGTGGCTTACAAATCTACAGGGCATCCAGTCAAATGTGCTGTATAAAAAGCTGCCCTCACAGCAAAATCTTTGACCCAGATTCTCCTTTCATCCAAGTGTAAATAAGAAACAGCTCCACTGAAGTCAGTGTTGTTTCACTAGCAGGAAAGCAGTGTTAGCAACATCAGAATAGACCCTCTGAGCCAAGCTCTTTCTGTCACATATCACCTGCACCCACTCAGTGAATTTGTAACAGGGCAAATTTTTATGATGTTTTTTTTTTGGTACTGGTTTAAGAGATGTTTGTCAGGAAAGGCCATAAATATACCTATTGTCCTGTCATGGGCATGAGACATAGTATGTCGCATAGAAAATGAGAGGGTTATACCTACACCAACCAAATAATTGTGCCTCAGTGCCATATCCAGTTGCACCAATTTTGATGTTTTGGGGGTGAACTAACTTTTCCAATTGGAATTAAAGTACACAATAAAAAACAATTTAGCCAGGCTCTGCTCCTCCTCCCCATACCCAGCCACAGCATACCTCATACCTGAGGGTACACTGGAAGACCTCCCAGAGGAGGGCAGTGGCTGATGGAGATGCCCTCACTGACAATGCTGAGGGAGAGCAGGTGTAAACCTCAGGGAAGGAGAGACACTGCATGTACCCGCCAAGCTCAGGTAGGGACCTGCCCCCCAGTGTCAGTACCTGGGCCTGTTGGCAGAACCCATTGGCAGGGGCAGAGGGCTCCCTGTAGGTGGAAGGCATTGCTGCTGTCAGAGGTGGGACTACAGTGCTCCCATCTGCCGCGCGCTTGCTTTCTGTGTGGACCCTGTTGCTAAGCACTAAAAGTCCCTGAGTGTGCTTTGATGTACTGCTGTTTGAAACGCTGAAGTGTTTCAAGGCCCCCCTCCCCCCTCCTCCCCCCCCCCCCCGTGAGGACATTGGCTATTAGTATGCGTCACTAGTCTAGGAGGGACCCTGCACTTGCAAGAGGGACCAGTTTCATACAGACAATGGGTCTAAGTGGGACTTAAGGGATACATAGTGAGTTTTAATGAGCTCATTTGGGGGGAGGGATAGCTCAGTGGTTTGAGCATTGGCCCCCCCTAAACCTAGGGTTGTGAGTTCAATCCTTGAAGGGGCCACTTAGGGAGCTGGGGCAAAAATTGGTCCTGCTAGTGAAGGCAGGGGGCTGGACTCAATGATCTTTCAAGGTCCCTTCCAGTTCTAGGAGATTGGTATATCTCCAATTATTACCTATAGGCCTTGCCCCAGGCCTCTGGGCTGGGGTGTGAATGTCACTGTTATATGACATCTCTTACATGTGCCTTTGTGTCACTTGGGCCTTGTCCTCATGAGGGGAAAATATATGTTCTTATTATGTGTTAGCTAAGACATGGTAACTAACAGGTGGTAAAATCTTAGTGAAGCTGAGACAGTACCTACCTTTCACCTAAATTAGCAGGTTGAGGGGAAGCCTATGGGAGAACCTAGCTGTACCTATTGGGTTTCTGGGAACTGGGCGGGCAGAAGCCCACCCACTGCTAAGGGATCCCCCCCAGCCTAAGGGGCGGATCTACTGGACCTCAAAAACCCAACTGATTCCAGGGGACAACTAATAAAAGAACAGGGACAGGAGTGCGGTCAAAGGGTCATAAGAAGGGAGCCTGATGGGGACACCGAGCAGAGAACTCCAGAAAGAACCTAGCTGTTGCAGGGTGGTTACCCCGCTCCTGCCCTGAAGGGCTTAAAACAGCCCTGGGGGAAGGTTGTGGCTGGGAGCTGCTAAGCTGGGCTGATTGGGAAGTGGCTGCAGCTAGGCCATGCCCCAATCAGGCCACAGCTGGCCTGTATAAAGAGGCTGGGAGCCAGGAGCTCAGCAGTCTTCCTTTGCCTGTACAGGGAGAAGGTTCTGGTTGAAGTTACCTGAGTGGAACAGGGCTAGGGAAAAGCAGAGGAGCTGGGGAGCTCCATCCTGGAAAGCCCCAGGCTGCGGCCTAGCAGAAGACCAACAGGTACTGGGGGTTGTAGAGAGCAGCCCAGGGACAGGCAAAAGCAGCAGGTCCAAACCCAACCTTGCCAGTGATGAGTAGGCTGATATTGCAGTCTGCCCCAGGGTGTGGGGGCTAGATAATGACTGGTAGTAGCTGTATACTGAGGTGAGGTGGGGATAGTGGGTGGGGGTTCCCTGGGGAGGAGAGACCCTAAGACTGGGGGGTTACTGCCAGGGGGCAGCACCCCAGACAACAGGGCACTGGGAGGGACATGGGGGCCAGAGGACAGGCAGATCACTAGCCTGCAGAGGGTGCCTGGAGCTGGAATGAGCTAATTCCCGGAAGTCACTAGCAGGAGGTGCCGCAGAGGTGAGTCTGCACCTCTACACTAACATTTACCTTGATTTAACTCATTTCAAACTATAAAGTGCCTTATTTTCAATGGCAGTTAAGAGCCCTAAATAGGATTTAGGTAGTGCAAACCAAAGGGGGTAGGAAAAGCCAAAGTCAAAGGGCCATCGTGCAGAACACCCTGAGGCATCCCCCTACCCTTTCTGCTGGCAGGACTCCAACCTGAGCACCTCTGCTGACTGCAGTTGTGCCAATATTGTACTAGAAGTGAGGCTACAAGACAGCTTGATTTAAGTGAGTGTGTTGGGTGTGGGAGAGGATGCACCTTTCCCCCAGCACTGTATTCTCAGAGAAGATGGCCATAAAGTTGCTGCAGTGTGCTTCCTTCCTGAGCCGCAGCCCCGCACAGGGCTGTGGAGATTGCACCATATACCTTGTATACAAGTGTGTAAGTGTATAAAATTCCTGCTGCTGTGCATGCTTCTCCCCAGTCCCAGGAGACACTATGCCTTGCACACAGACAATGCTTTTCTCCACACTACACAGGCATTTCAAAAGTTTCTTCCCATGCATTCCACTTGCTCTCAGAGCCATAATTTGGGGCTTGGTGCCTGTATGTATTCCTGAGTAGATATTTAGCTATTTAACCACCTTGCCCCTCTGCTTAACACAGTGGAGTGGCTTACAGAAAAGTTGATTTCAGTGGTGACTATTGGAGCCAGAAAGAAAGCACAGCTGCATAATAACAGCACCTCAACTGCTGAAAAAATGGTAGATGTAATGATTGGGTTTTGGATTACTCGGTCATTTGGGTTTGGGAATTTAAAATTACTTTTGAGGGGTAGCTACATTTAGCTACTAAAAACTTGCTCTTTGTCTCTGTACTGTGAATTGTACTTTTCCCACTGTGTATCACAGCTACATTCATAGACCAATGGGGAAGTTAATAGTGAAATACATGCACCTAGCAGAACCTACTCAGCAAGCCAAGAAAAAGTCATATAAAAGCTTGTGAGCAATAGACTCAGCCTGCCTTCCAAAAGCTTTATAATAATGTCACAAAATATTTTTTCTACAGCCGAACATAGCTTACAGGTTGTGGACAGTATCTAATTGGGCTACATTTATTTTCAAATGGTGATTATTTAAAGAAAAAAACATAATCAGAAAACAAAGGCAAGCTTTTAAAATACACTGGATAGTGTCATTTGATTGACCTGGATACAAATAATCTTTTGCTCAGTTTTCTAAGCTTTCACTATTTTTATACTCTGAGGGTTTTTTTTAGTGATATCCGAGCACTTTTGAAAGACAGAGAATCCTTATGAAAAAGAAAAACAAGCGAACTTGTATACCTTTTTAGAGAGCAGAGGGTATCTGGCCTTCAATTATTTGTCTCCTATGCCTCATCTCTTCCAAAATGAAAATCCCTGACCAGGTGGAACAAACAAACCTTCCAGCTAAGGAAGGATGAACTGTACTCCCTCCAGAGCCACTGATGCTGCTCCTAGGCTAGTCTCAGGAAGTCTTTCAAGAATAAAGAAAGATGGTCCCCCCTCTGGTGGCTGAGCATGACACAGAAGTTTATATGGTTTTTTTTTTCAAAGCCCCGGGGCTTATTAGAGCACTCTGAATATTGATAACCTTTTTAAAATGTAGAGTCTGCATGGTGGTTTGTCTGATCGTTCAACTTGCTGCTTGACTTGTTTTAGTAGAGTTATCCTGGTGTTTAATAAATTGATGGATCTTTCTGATTTTCTTAGCTTTTGGCAAGGAGAAAAATAGCAGAGATGGGAAAACAAAGCCAATAAAACAAATCTAATGGATACCAACTACTCTGTGAACAATCTCAGTTTCAGCTCACTTTCCATCAACTGCTGAGGTAGCAGTCAATACAAGTTCAAGGTAATGAAGTAGAGAGGGTTATGAGAGTAAATGAACTATATTGATACAGTAGCATTGTTTTAAATTTATATAAAAGTGGAGAACTTTGAACATATCAGATGATATATGATGACACTAGGAACACACCTCATTCCTATGGGCATCTTATCCATATCATCACATCTAAATATTTATAAGGCCAAAGGGACAGATTGAGAACAACACATTTGTTTTCTTTGTGAACTGTTTCAAATTTGACCTTGCTTCTTCCATGATGAATGGTGGTATGTTTAATAACTATGTAATAACTTGACATCTCAGTAACTTCCAGTAAGTTTTATCCTAGGTAGTCATTTGGGGAAGAGAAAACTCATCTATCTCTGTTAGAAATTGTATAAAATATAATTTGCCTATGTAATGATCACATCCCTGGCTTAAAACCTTGTTAATTATATTCCTGCTGTAAATGATATTCAGTGAACAGATGGTGAAAGTGGATCATGACTGTATGACTGAACTTTCTTCAAAGACTTTTGTATAAACACTGTAAATGATTGAATAGCTATGAAATATAATGCATGAAGCCATATGTTTGCAATTACCCTGGTGAACATTTACATGATCACAATCCTTTCTTTTTTCTGAAAGGATGATCTATATATTGTGAAGTTCTTCCTTTCCTTTTGGCAGTTAAATTTATTTGATTAAGGATAGTTTATTTTGCTGTTTACATTCTTGGTTTTAACATTTATATTTGTATTGTTTTGACAATATTAAAAAGTCTATCTCACAAAGTAATACAGAATAAGACTGTGTGCCTCACTTCAGTCCAGCTTATTTTAGCTGTTTTACAGAGCACTATTATAAATGAGTCTATTACATGAGCTTTTCAAACATGTTCTCAGAATTTGTTTACTTGTTTAGCATTTGTTTAGGCAATGATACTGTATATTTAATCTGAGTCCCTGGGCTAGCTGCACGCAAGGCCCTGATCCTGCACACACTTCAGTATGCATGGAGTTTTATTCGTGTGAATGAAGTTACACATGTGCTTATGTGTTTGCAGGATCAGAACCAAAATACAGACCACTTAAATTGCAGAGTAGCCTTTGACCTTGAGACTATGGGCCATTGCAACAAAAAGGTCTTGCTTTTCTGTTTTGTTTACCTAATTCATCCATTCTTTGCATTAACTTTCTCTTTATTCTATTTCACTGAAGATCTGTTGTTGTTGTTTGAGTAAAAAAATGATTGTGATAGTCAATCCTCCTGTGTTACCTGTAGTCTATAATTCAGACAGAAACCTGACTCTCACGCTGACTAGGAAATGGTGAAATGTGTCTGGCTCTAAATAGAAAGTAAATCGACCTCGGACATTGAAGCTTCCTATAAAGTTAGTATTTTAAAAGAAGTTAGTCAGGATTATTATTTCAAGTGAAGTGACACAAATCTTTTTATGGCTCTTTTTTGCACCCTCTCCAATTTTTCAACATGCTTTTTAAAATGTGGACACCAGAACTGTATGCAGTATTTTAGTATCTGTCTCCCCAATGTCATCTACAGAAGTCTTACTCACTACTCCTGAGTTTTGGTTTGGACCCATCTGTAGTGATCACATTGCCAGTAATGACATGCCTAACCTGGAGATATACTGTGGGCAAGAGGCAATAGACTGTCAGTATGTGTGTACAATCTCAAATTGCTGTCTATGCTTCTGTCCTCTCTACTGCTAATGATCCTGGCTTCCAGTAAGTTTGCAGCTGAAAATATCAACTAAATACATTTAGCTTTCTGGGATGACAGTTTAGAATGATAAGAATTTTTTAAAATTTTGCTCTTGTAGTGATTGTAATCATTGTGGGATGGATTTATTGTCTTGGCTGTGCAGTTTACATTTAACACTTTGAATAGAATAACCATTAACAAACAATGAATGATGAATAACATTATCCCATCAGATTTTTCAGGCAAATAGCTATTTGTGCTTAAATTCATGAAACTCAAACTCATGATTCACAAACATTTTCAAAAGTTTAATGAATTTTAGCACAAAAGACAATTAGTCTGAAAATTCATACTGGAAGCATGTACTCATTTGCTGTTGGTTAATAATTGTAAGTGGAAACTAAGAAGTGTAGAGTATCCCAACATACGGGACTTTTGGCAGCTACAGAATATCTTTCTGAATAGAACTGGCCTCCCAGATTCACATTTTTCTGCTCTTTGTGTTGACCTTATCCAACACCTGCTAATGTTAATCAGATCAGTGGATTTGTGTACCAATCCATTTTCATTACCTCTTTACATACGAAACACTTTCCAGATTTTCTTAGGTGAAACAGACTTCCCCATATTGCAAAATGGATTATAGTTCTCATGTCTACTTGGGCAAGGATATGTGCATTTGTGTTATGCTATTTCAATTTGTTCTGTAGATATGTACTAGCCATGCCATAAAAACAAGAGAGACAGACCCACACATTCCACCAGAAGAACCAAATATTAAAATAGGAAAAACTTCTGTCACGTTTTTTAGCATGAATGTAGTGCTTGTACAAGGTTTTCTGAAGATGGAAAACTTCTGTCCATGGAACAGGTACAGAAAAGATGACTTCCCAACACTATCTCGCTGAGATACCACCTCCTTGTTCTGGAAGGTTTGCCGTAAGGGTTGAGAAGGATCATTCAGTTTCCATGCCCACTTCATGCCTCTCTGATAGAAGGGTTGTCCTGTTAGTGCCACTTGCGCTGGTGATTTTTTTGAGAACTGTGACATACTGGGGCACAGTCCAGACTAGTGGGGGACTATGTCACCCCGGAGCTCTAACCTGCCAGTTACGCCCTGGTTCTCACCAGCCTTAGGTATACTACAGGGTGACCCCAATGTACTCCCAGTCCTGGACTTTCCTCCAGAAATGTATGTTTTATGCTGCCCATCCCTCTCCTGAACTGTCCAAATATATTAAGTCTGCTACTCCTTTAATGGAATAATATGAGCTTATTACATTTAATTGGAGTTATGCAGCCACTTTAAATGCACTGGGTTAGATAAAACAAAACAATTAACTACAAAGAGAGATTTTAAGTGATGACAAGTAATGAGGCATAAAAGTCAGAACCATAAAGATAAAAGCCTTTCTAGTGCCCACAACAAACTCTATAAGATTCAAGCAAAAGGTCTCACCACATGCTTCCAGCAAGATTACTGACCAAACTCTTGAGGTTAGAACCCCTCCTCCAGCGTCCAGTAGCTGTTTCCTTTGTCATCACAGGCGCAGAGAATGCGATGGGCAGGGAGAGAGAAGGGTCCCTTGCAGTATTTGCCCATCCTTTTTATAGTTACAGTCCCCCTCTTGAAAAACCTTTTTCCAGCTGAGACCCAGAAGACAAAGTCTATGTGGAAGGATATTCCCTGCTGGGTTTTTTCCACCTGTTTTATCTTCTCTTGTTTTCCCTTCCTGTATGAGTCCATTTCTTGCTTAAATGCAAATTAAAGCAATTGCACATTCCTTTGTTTAGGACAGACCTGTTCGCTAACTTCTACCTGGGCCGGGCTGTGGGGTTTGGAACAAGTTGATATCATCGTACAGGGGAAATCTTAAACTTCACATACAATGTTGCCACACATATTTTATCAGGACAATACTCACCAGAAAATGAGTTTTCAAGCGATACCTTACAAGTCATACCATGTACAAAGATTATTACAGTAGAGCACAGAGTGTGAATACAGGCATGTATTCCATCACAGACATTTGTCTAGTAGGAACTGGATTGAGACTGCCAATTTATTTCATATAAGCTACTAAAAAGTCATCATTTGAATGTCACTCATCTTGGCTAGATTCAAAACAGATCCTTGGAGGTAAAAAGGATCCCCACGCATTATTAGTCCTCTTACCCACCCAATTCCCCCACCCCTGAAAAAAGAAAACAATTAAAACAAAAAAGCCCATAGTACCAGCTTGACTCATACTTCACAGATTATGGAAACTGTAATGTCCTCTACCTGACATGGTAACAGGTCTTGGAATTCAAAGTCATGTAAATAGAAATATTGTTATTCACTAGCACTTGTGAATCTTTATCTGGTGCAAAAAAAGCATAGAGTCTTTTGAAAGAGAGCCATCATTAGGGTCTTGGTTGTTATCCTTCCCACGGATCAGATACTGCTAGCATAATATATCTGAATAATGCACAAATGGAAATGGTTCAAAGACATTTAAACACCCACTGTTGGAGAAGGACTTCAAGATTAGAGACATAACACATTTAAACACAATGCTGTTTCTGTAGTTGAGGTGTTATCAGAGCCTCATGATGTGGCTTGTATTGCATTAACAAACAGAGCTTTGGAAGATCACATTAATAGGCATAGCACAGCTGGTAGAATAGGCAGTGGCCCTGATTCGGATGAGTTGCACTCAGTGATGCAGGGAGAGAGCAAAAGTGGATAAATGCCACTTTTCATCCCAACTCAATCCTCTGGGCTGCCTGGGGCCAATTTGTTCCCTTGCTAGCAAGGGTAACCTTGAGGTCTGTTGCACCAACTGAGGACTGTAAGGTTGCAGTAGCTCTCTGAAAACACTGCCGCCTCTGATGACATCCCTAGCCTATCCCCGGATGGTTGGTGGGGTATTTTAAACAGTGGCCAGAAAAGGGGAGCCAAGTTGGCCCTAAGCAACATGATGATTTACCCATGTAGGGGAAATCCACAGCTGCCAGATTGGGTTAGTCTTTAGCACTTTATTATCCCTTTCTACCACCAGAATAGTTAAAAGGGATTGTACCAGGGCTGAGGATCTGACAAGTGCCAGACATTACAGTGAGGCTAATTAATCATAACTCAGCAGCAGCACTGAAATGTATTAGTCTGGAAAGAATGGGCTGTTCCTTCAAGAGAAGATAAAAGCCAAGGGAATTTGATACTGATCATTACAATGCTGGAAATGACTTTCTATAAGGGGGTGGATGAAGTTGCCATGATTTTGTACAAGGAGTGTGCTCAACAGCTGGCTGACTTCTTGTAGAAATAGATACAATCTCTTTTGCTTTTTAAGGATGATTTTCACTTCCACATTTTACCAACATTCTTGTGCTGTATGGCTGATACAGGCGACAGATGCATTTCATAATGTGGCTAGAAAAATTGTTTTGAAAATATGTTTTTGGCTTGAATAAGTTCGGTCCCTTTGAAGGCCAGTTGGAACCACTAACCGCCCATATTTTAGAAAAGAGGGAGTCAGGTTTAGGAACAGACAAATTGTAGTCTATTTTAAAAAGGAAAAATTAAACTGATGTGCTTTGGGGATGTCACAGATCCACAGGTCCGGTGTTCTTGCACAGCTCTGGAATAGTCCCCTGGGAGGACCCTTTCAGTGTGTCAACCCCCTTAGGGTCACACTATCTCACTGGATTAAGCCCCTTGGCTTCACCACCTCCTGGGACCAAACTTTGGAGCCTTCAGCATCCGTGCTTCATGCCGTGAGTTCCCTTCAGCACATTCGCTTCAGTTGGACACGTGAGAGAGATTTACACATCCAAAGGGAGCAATGCACCCCCGACTTCCTGAGTCTGGAGTGACTTGCAGCCAGCGTTGTAAAAGCAGGAGGGTTTATTAGATGTCTGGAACAAAGCGTAGAAAGTCCTTAGTTAACATAGAGAATGGAAAGTTACATCAAAGTCCATCTGGGTTGGTCCAGATCTCTCTCTGACCCCTCTGTAGGCCCAGTCTAGAAATGTCTCCTCCTTCCAACAGCCCACACTTCAGAACCCTCAGGGACCCCTCCTTAGTCCTTTGTTCTTCTTCCTGGGAAACCTGGTCACCTGGCCACCTTTTTTGGCCCTTTGTACTCCAGCTGGTCACAACTGACTTGCTTCCTGTAGAGGGTGGCCATCTATGGTTGTTAGTTGCTAGGTACGAAATGTCTGGGTAATTGGCATGGCCTTTGTCTTCTGGGACTCTCCATGGGCATGGGGCCCCAGGTCCTAGACAGCTAGGCATCAGTCACCCCGGATCTCTGGGTCTCTACAAAGAGTAAGCAACCTTTTCCCCCACCCACTCAACTATGCACCACATAAGGAAAACTGACACACACACACTTTTTCTCCAAAATATTATAAAAAATTCCCACTCTGTCACAGGGGATACTGTAATCCCCTCCACTTTTCCAGAAAAGGAAAAGACATGCTCCTTGCTGAGTTGCTTAATCCCTCAACTTCTACTGATCTCGTTGAGAGCTGTGTGTGCTCAGCACTGTGCAAGAGACACTCAGCAACTTACAGAGCTGTGTCATGGTAAGGGATGAGAACAGCTGCAACAGCAGGAGAGAGCAGTAGAGGTTGCCTGAAGTCACTGCTTCCAGTAGGAGAAACAGTAGTCCTAAAAAGATTTGCAGTGGAGAGGTATACAGGTTAATAGATAGATAGCTGGGAAGACTGACTGGCCCAATGTGGTTCACAGGGAGGGTTGCTGGCAGCCCCCAAATGTGAGAAAACTCAACCAACTGGGTTTTACCTCCCAGTTTACCTCCTAGTGAGCAGAGCAGAGAAGGGGACATGCTGCATTCCATGTCCCACCATTTCCCACCACCTACTGTGTGCACACACATACAAACTCTACTAGGGTTAAAAATTTAAAAAATGGTGTGTATTTATGTATATAGCTACATCTACTTATGTGAAAATCAGAGAGACAGTGCTCCATTCCCTTTTTCCACTCTTTCACGTCATACAGTTGAAACCATCTTGTTCACCAATGGCATTAGCAATGACCTGGAGAGCACTAGTTCATTTCCATGAGCTGTCACTATGAGAATGTCCTGAAAATGAGATTGTTTCTCCAGACCTTTAAACATTCCCACTTTCCTGCAGGTATAGGGCCCAGCATTTCCTTTGGCAGTGATGCTTTCAGTTGCATAGTCTATTTTTCAAAAGAGACTAGTTTTCCCTTTTGGCAAGAATAGCATATCAAATGTCTGCTTAAATAAACTAAGAGCCCAGACTTATGTCCATGGAAGGGAAAGAGACTTTTGCCATTCACATCAATAACTACTCCCTGCTCCCACACACATGAATTCCCATGAATTAATTAATTTAAAAAACATTCCTAGGAGCTAATAAGATTTCACTGCAGCATGTCTGACCTTGCTGATATCACAGCAGCCTCCATTTATTGAGGTTTAATAACAGTGCAAAAGATACCATGATAAATGATTGTCTTAGTAATCACTGGCGTTTAAGTAACATTCAGTAACTGCTATTACAATTGTAATATAGATAGATAGATATCTAAATTGAAGTTAACATTAAATAAATAATGTTTATGCCCTCTATATATCAATTTACCTGCAAATAGAAGTGCACTCTCTCCAGCAGACTCAGTCCTGCTCTTAAAGATGATGCAAGTTTACATATCACTCTGATTGGCCATTTGGAACACATCCTGCCCCCTCTTCTGGTGTGGAGGGTTTTGAAGGCAGTGGAACCAGTGTGATTCTAGTGTGTGTGGAGAGGAGAGGGAAGATGCAGATACCCTGTACATGGGATCTGGACCAACTGCATACCATATGGTGCACACAAAAGTTTCCTGCATCCCAGCATGGAAAGATTTTAGGGGTTAGGAGGGGGTAGAGGAAGGCTGGTCCTAAATAAAGTGGATACACTTGACATAGTGAATAAGCATGGATGCAGCAGGTGCAGGGGCCGGTGTAGCTTTCAATCTGTGGCTGGAAATGGTTTCCAGTTTGTGTAGTCCAGTCCTTCTCCATCTACCCCAATGGGCCTTCCACAGCATATACTCCACTTACTAGACTTTGTACAATGTCCAGGACTTGGGCCTTTGTGCAGACAAGAGTATTCTCATAGACAAGAAATTAATTGGCACCTGTGAATTACACAGAATGAATCACTTAACTGGGCACCACAATCCATGCCTGTGAAAGTAATGTTTACATTATTGAAGTTTAAACATTAAAACATAATGTCCTTACAGAATGGACACACACACGCCCATAGAATAAAATCTTTGAGGAGCCAGCACCTGTGGGCCAGATCCTCAAATGGTATAAATCAGTGTTGCCAGTTTATACCAAATGAGGATTTGATTTCATTATGTTAAAGCGGGTATGCAGAGCAATATGCAGTCAGAAGGAATGCTGGAGGTATTAAGTTGTCTTTGCCCACTGAAGAAAGCTTGATAAGTAATGACACAGAAAATTAATGCCTGAATTCATGGCTGAAGAAGGCAAAGTACCCTTTATAGATTTCCTGCATTTATTCTAAAGCATGTTCCAATGTCCTTCTTATACTTGATATGTGGAACTTTTCCCTCCCCCAGAACTGAAGCTTGGAACTTTGCTGCTGATGTTGTCTGTCATCACTACTGGGATCCACGCTTCGGTGACTCAGAACCCAGGTATTTCAGTATCTTTTTTATACACTATTATATTATGAAAAGAGATTTTGTTATCACCAATTTTCCCTTTAAAAATTCATCAAAAGCTTGAGAGTCTAGAGTCAGAACTCATATACATTCATGCCTCTATGTGCTGTAGGCTGAAGTTGAGTTTGGACGATTGCTATAGACACTAGATACTACAGTAATGGGCTCTATAGCAAACCCTAAGATGTGGGGCCAAGTTCAGAAGTGGGATGCAAGTTAGTCATTGTCAAGGGTGCAGTTCCAAACTGGGATTTAGTGGTGAAAAACTTAACAGCCCTGCAGCCCTTCCTCTCACGTGTAGTCCCAGCAAAGACTGGCGGGAATCTGGAACTCCACTGCTGGGTTCACAGCCTAGTCACATATACCTAGAAAAGGTGAGTGCAAAAAAGTCACCAAGTCAAAATTAATACCATGCAAAGGGACCCTAAAACCGGTCACACACATGGGCGCAGGGGAATTCAGTTATATATCTATTGTAGGGTTTTATACTGCCTACACAGCATCTGAGACACCACAGCATCTGAGACCCAGATTTTCAAAGGTGTTTAGGCGTTGCTCTGCTCAGAGTTGCAACACCTAATTGATTTAGGCTCCTAAGTCTCAGTTTCAAAATTGATGTAGGCTTTTAGAAGCCAAAATCCTCCCTGACTTGGCCAGATTGAGAAGGGTGTGTGTATGTGTATGTGTTTGGGTAAATATATATATATGCACATCCACAGCCGGATAACATACATCGATGAATGAGCATAGGAGGCTTTGATGGACTCTATTTATGTTAAAGCTGGGATGGTGTGACAGGACAGAGAGAGAGTCTGCTCTTCAATCCGTGTGTGCGTGCACACAATCCAAGGGACTAGTTGACTGGTTTCCAGACTATAAACTGAAATCCCTCAATTTTTTTGCCTATGTATTTTGTCTATACTGCTGGAGGTTCTGGTAGAGGTACAGTAGTTATATGCACACCCTATTTCTTATTGGATGAGCACACTAATTCATACGCACAATCAATATGATCATTTATAGTTCTTTGTGTAGGTCTATAGACTTCTCAGTGCTTTCTGTAGGTTGGACATTCCATAAGTGCTCTCTCAGGCAACTATTTTGTGCTGGCTCCCAAACCACAACTGAAATCTCCCTGTTATTTCTGTTTGTGGGGATAAAGGATAATCCTGGGGTGGCTAAATCACAGGGAATTAGGAGATCTGAATTTTATTTCCAGCCCAGTGACATAGGACAAGAACAGGTTAGGGGACCCTTTCCTGATTCTTAAATCCAGCCCCCCCCACCGCGCACACACACATTCCCAGAGGACACTGAAAGCAATCTGTGGCCCTAGTCAACACTTCTGTGTGCCATCCCCATACCACTCAAATATGGCCTGGCTGTTCCTCTGTCATGACTGGTGGATGGCCAGGTCAAATCTGCTGGCCAGAAATCTGCTTCCATAGGCATCTGCCTAGCTCCCCTGTAGCTAGAGTGGCCCCAGACCACCCTCTCACCAGCTCCCCCACAGCTCCAATCCAGCTCCAGCCTAGTTTTCCTCCAGCTCCCTCACAGCCCTTCTACAGCCCCTCTCATTTGGCCAGTCTCTTTAACATATCCCATTGTATTTCTAGGGCAAAGTTATTCCATGTTAACACCTTCTGTGATTGTCCTGTAGCTCAGCGGTCCTCAAACTTTTTTTTCGTGGGTCACTTGAAAATTGCTGAGGGTCTCGGTGGACCACTTAATGATCTTTCCAAATGTTGTTTATACCATTAGCTAACTATTGTAAAGCGCTTTGGATAAAAGCGCTATATAAAAAAACCCTTAATAATAATTAATGCTTTTTGTTCTACAAATAAAAGCACACAACTCATATTTTAATATCAGTAGACTTACCTTTCTAATGCAATGGATGTGTCCTCTCTCCCCCGCCGCACCAGCCCCTGAGCTTGGGTTGGGAAGGAGGGGGGTCTCTCTCCCCAGCCACCAAGCTGGGGAAAGTTGCCTTCTTTCTTAGGCGACCACAGGCCACCTGCACATCCCAAATTACCCCCACCCCATCTTCTCACCCCACTGCATCCTCCCACCTACCCTCTATTCCCCCCAAGGCCACCACCTCACCTTACATGTGTGTCTTCTCCAGGGTCTAGGGACATAATTAGTGAAGCCAACTCTTCGCGGCTCCACTAATTAGGTGGGTGGTCCTTCATTCTCTCGTGTGCGGCCACCCAGGTGTGCACCTTAGAGGGAACTATATGAAATCACCTGAATGGAGCTTGCGGACCACTGGTGGTCCACAGACCTCAGTTTGAGAACCTCTGCTGTGGCTGCTTCCAAACAATGGCTGATTTAATACACACTGAGGGTTAGAGCTATACACAAAATTCATAAAATCAATCAGAATTCATAAATTGTTGTAGATGTGTTTGTCCTGGGATATTTGAGAGCAAGGTGGGTGAGGTAGTATCTTTTATTGGACCAACTTCTGTTGATGAAAGAGACAACTTTTGAGCTCTTCTGTAAGCTCAAAAGCTTGTCTCTTTCACCAACAGAAGTTGGTCCAGTAAAAGATATTACCTCACCCATCTGGTCTCTGCGTTGTACATAGACAGATTTCCCAAACAGTCATATCAATCAATGAGGTTACACTGGTGTAAGCAGGAATAAATCAGGACCTCTATTTTGACTTTTCAACAATATCATGATAGGGGTTCATACTTATTTCGTTTACTCAAAAAACCCCCAAATGTATCTTAAATGTGCATCATTGTAGAACCTTTTACTGAATTGAAGACTGCAGCTTTACTCCCAGATTTTCTAAAAAATGCGTTCCTAAAAGATGTGAGTAAGACCAGATATCCCTGTATACATCTTTAACAACCTCTGACTTTGCCTTTTGTTAGGCTATATTTTTCTATATTCCACTGACTTCACTGGAATTACTCCTGACTTACATTGGTGCACAGATTAGAATTGGGGCCCAATTGTCCCTTCTGAGGAAACAATAAACCACTATTGGCTTCAATGAAAGTTACTCATATATAGTGGCAGCTAACAATCTAGCTTGACACAAGCTGAGGATCTGGCTCATTATATAAAAAAGATTGTTGTATTTATTATCTCTAGATACAGTTGTTAGGAAGAGAAATACACTCCAAGAAAACTCTCTCACACACATGCACTTTCACATTATCTGGCCTGCTGACATAACCAATATGGTATCACAAAAAAAAAAAAGAAAATCTAAGTAGAGAGTTTATACCACCATTATTTTAAGTATATTGTACACATTCTCTGACAGTTTGGTTGTGTATTTTAATGTGTATTATTCAGCTTGTCCTTTATAAATTGCCAACATTGATTGAAAGCCAGTTCTAACATGTCTTTTACTTTAAAAACAAAAAATCTGTTCTTAAAACTGAATAGCTAATTCATCACAGATATGGCCAAGGAGAAGACAATTAATATTGTATTCTTCTTCCCTTCATTCGCACTGCAGTGTGTGAGGGTGATTCAGTTGCTGAAATTGTGTTCGTAGTGGATGAGAGTGTTTCAAAAGCAAACTTTGACAACATTTAAACATTCCTGCAAGACACAGTCTCCTCTCTTGCTGTGGAGGTGAATAGCATAAGGACTGGTCTGGTGATGTACCGGTATAGCAGCCAGTCAAAAGTGATATCTTTCCTGAGCACAGAAACAAATAAAACTGATATTCTGCAGAAAATAGAGAGCCTTTCTCCCAGGGCCAGAAAGGCCAACACCGTGCTACCATTAATGCTACAAGGAAAAGAGTCTTCTCTGAACGCGCTGGAAATAGAAAGACCCAAGGGGTAGAACAAATAGCCATTCTGATCACCCACCAGCCCTCTGAAGACAACCTGCGTGGCACAGCTAGTCTCCTTAGGAGAGCTGGTGTGACTATGTTCACCATAAGCATTGAAGGTGCTAATAACAACCAGTTAACACTGGTAGCATCCTATCCTCAACAACAGTATGTTACTAATCTACAGGCATTTTCTGGCCTGCTAAATCAAATCAAGATTTTTCAAAAGAAACTCTTGAATCAAATACAAAACAAACTCTTTGTCCAGACTGGAAGAAGAGAACTTCTCAAAACCGGCAAACTTTCCATGGAACTGCATTTCTATTCTCCTTTAGGGGAAGGGTTTTAATTAACAATAGTCTGAATCAGAACTCAGTATCCCAGATCCGGTGAACTTTGAATCCATACTCAGATCCACACTTCACACTTGGCCCTTTTCTCTGCAATGGACATTGGGACAGTTCAGCTGTGGAATGGAACCCGGACCCAGACTTTATTTTTCACATATTGCCCACTTCATATTATTTAACTGAGATGATGCAAAAATGTATATCCCCATTCTGCACTGGGATCTGTTAGCGCAGGTCCTTGGTGAAGTCTCGCTGACTTGAATGGGACCCTTTGTGGATGTAAGAGTCCAAGCTAGGAGATACCAATACAGGATCAGTGCCTACATTATTTGATTTAGTTGGCTTAGTAGGTGGTTTTGAATTGTTGGGTGTTTTTTTTGTTTTTTTTTACCTTTTTTATGTATAATTATTTGTATATCCCCATAAATGGGAAGTGGATGTACAGAATCTATCTGGGAGCATTTCAATTTATTTTTACATTACTGAAACATTTTACAGTGGCAGCTTCCAAAGCCAAATCATCCATTTTACTGGCACAGGCCCCAATCCTGCAAACAACTATGGATGTGCTTAACTTCAAACACGTGGGCTGTCCCACTGACTAAATGTATAGTGAGATGGGAATCTGGATTATAAAACTGGGTGAAACAATACAATAGCAGTTTTGGGATGTGAGAGGAGCTAGGCTTTAAATCTTGTTTCATTTAGAATATACACTTTCTTTAAAAAGCAGCGTGAGAGGGAGGCGAGTGGGTCCATTGTTAACTGAATGCTGATGAGTGCCAAAGCATCTCCTTTATTACTGTGGCGGCAGTGGCATCAGATCCTCAGTGTGGAGTTGAAGGCCTTTTGTTTGCAAGTCAGCACTGAAAATCTGAGCCACTGGCCATCATCTGATTGACAAGCAGGAAAGATCAGCAGGTGGCTTGGGTAAGATGAGGGATAGCATAAGAAGGATTTTTAAAAAAATCATGTTTTTTTTTCTGGTTCAATTCTCATCTTGAGATGTGGAATTTGAGTGGGAGAATCAAAAATTTGTAATTTGTCTCAATCCTGCAATGAGCTCCATGCAGGCAGACCCTGTGCCTGCACAAAGCTCAGTTGATTTCTGATGGGCTCCATGTGAGCATTGGGGTCCACCTGTGCTGAGACATTACAAGATTGGAGCCTTAAATACCGTCAGTATGTCCAGGGAAAAAACTCAGCAAAGAGACATTATGCATGCCGCCCTGTGTCAACAAAACCAATTGTACTTTGTGGGGGATAACCCCCACTGCAGGCAGCTGGGGTCTCCACTGCCACTCTTCCTCAGGATTCCTGTTGGGGAAAAACTTCTATATCCCATTTGGCAGCATTCCAATGGCGCTTGTGGAAAGTTACTTTAATCAGCACACTCCATGGCTGCCCTAGCTGTGCTAACATTTCAGTCAACTCCTCCTGCATTTCTCCCAAGCCCCCAGAGTAGGAGGGATTTGCAACATCACATTCTATGGCAGACTTTCTGCCACTGTGGAACTTCACCACGGCTTATGCTATGGTAATCCCTGGTTGAATCTGCTCCCCCTATCTATGGCTGAAATTTTCAGAACATTCTAGAGCATTTAAATCTATTTAAAACTAATGGAAAGTTGTGTCTAAATCCAGCAGACAGCTTAGAGAGAGCTCAGTCTAGATAAGGTGGAAGAGGTGTTTCTGTGCATACCAGCCCTTATGCCACTGACAATTTCTCTTTCCATCCAGGATGTGTGGAGACAGAGAAAACTGATATTTATTTGCTCATTGATGGCTCATCAAGTCTTGACTATTTTGACTTTCTGTCGATTTATATGAAATTTTTTGAAGGAAGTGATTAAGATGTTTAACATAGGACTGAGTAACGTTCAATTTGGAGCTGTGCAGTACTCGCACTTCAATGAATTGGGGTTTGAACTTGATAAATACAATAAAACCAATGATTTAGTGAAGGCCATTGAAAATATCAGGCAAATAGGTGGAAATACCAGTAAAGGGGCAGCTCTAATTTTCATTCAGCCAGTATTAAAAAAGGCAAGGAAGCAGCGAGCTGGCAGGGCACCTTGTCACCTCATTGTCTTAACAGATGGGGAGTCACAGGACAATGAGAAGGCCAATATTTATGCTATTGGAGTAAGACATGATAATAAAACACAGCTACTTGAAATTTCAGGGGGTTCAAACAGGGTATGCTTTTTACACAACTTTGATTTGCTGAAAGACATAAAAATGAAGTTGTTTGAAAGATCTGTTCTGAAGAAGGTGAGAGAAATTTTGATTTTACCTTTGGAACTCAGAAAACTTTGTCTCCTGTTGATTTAGCAAACCAATTATGTCAAGTATATAATATGATGAGGCTAATATTCTAGTTTGAATAATTGAAGTGAACAACAGCTTGAATTTCAAAGGTGACTAGTGTTTTTGGTGTCTTGCCTGTTGCCAGACACCATAAAAAGGGCTGATTTTCCGACAGCACTCAGCACGCATCCTCTGAAAATCAGGCTTCTCTGTGGTGTCTCAAATTGGGCATCCAAAAATGAGACTCCCCAGATCACTGTTTACTTTTGAAAATCTGGGCCAGTGGATATATTTGTTTGATGTATCTTGAGTGAGGTCATATTCTGAAAGCCAGTTATAAAGAATGAAGTTTTCTTTATTGCAATAAAACAAAGCAATTTTGCCATGTATAGCCACAGTATATCACTTTTTAAAAAAGCTCTTTTTGAGACAGATTAAAACTATGCATAAAGGCATTAGTTTTGCTACCTTTTTTCTTCTCAGTCATGTACCAAAGAATATGACTTTACATCTAAAGGCGATTGTCCAGAACAGAGTAAGTTTTCTCTCAACTAGTCATTGTGTACTGCCGTGTTCCTTAATTAAGGATTGTGCAAATGCCCACAGTGCACTAGTTCTAGTCTCAGATGGCAATCTGGTGATATGGCTATTAACATTATTGTCTGTGAAAGACTGCAAGCTGCCAACAACCCCATAAGGTGGGAAGAAAATGAATGCATTGAAGATCAAGCTAACTCCAGCAGCAATATGCAGCGTGGAGCAGCAGTTTGTGATCAACAGGCACATATTAAGAGTACTATAGTTGTATTGCTTGTTTGCCCTGTAAACTCCTGAATCTTTTTGGTAAATTGGGAAACAAACAGGACACAGCCTTCCTGTGCATGTGTCCATACAGGCTGGACAAAAGTGTCCTTCAATATCGCTCTGCAATTAAAAGGAAACTGTCAAGGTAGAAAATAGCCAAATTCTGATCAGCTGTGTGGGTTTTTAATTTCTTTTTTCAAAGTACCACATTACTTTTCAGACAGTTGTTCACTCTTGTCATTGTTACCTGTTTAAACTGCAGGTAAAATATCTGTAAAGTAGAGTTCCCCTTCATAAAATTTCCTGATCAAATTCCCACTGAAGACATTAATAGTGTCCCATTCATCCTAGAGTTTGGATCTGTGGAAGTAATGTATTTGGAGAACTCCAGTGATTGGTCAGTAATGAAGCTTTATTGAACATTCACAGCAAATTTTTATGAAGAAATTTCATGATAACTTTTTAGCATGCAGATTGATGGAGTGAGTAAGTAGAAGTGGCAAAAAAAATCAGTATTTATTTGGCTTGGGGAATTCAGCTGACGCCTTAAAATTTACATTTGTTGTTTGTCTCCTTTCTGATGAACTGAGAGACATATTCCTGCCTCAGTTATGTCCATTTAGTTTTACTTTAAAAATGTGCAGCCTGGGTTGTTTTATACCAATTTCTTCCTTCTGTAGCCTGCAGAGAAATCAAAGTTGACTTCATGTTTCTAGTGGACAGTTCTGGAAGCATAGGACCAGATACCTTTGTGAAAATGAAAACCGTCATGAGAGACCTCGTGAACAGATCCGATATTGGCACAGGAAAAAGTGCAGGTTGGGGTTGTCCAATTCAGTCACACAAACAAGCACCGCATGATTTGGCCTAATGGATGATCTCTGCTCAGGAACTAGCTAAGCACAGACATGTCAGGGGTGTTGCAAAGTTGACTGAGATGCAGTGGCAGAGTTCTGAGGAAATGTAGAGCAGGAACATGATCTGTATAGGGGCCCATACTTCCAGTCCTGTGCTTGCATAAACACACACATTTTCTCTTGACATGGTTGATTAACTAGTTAGCCATCAGCCTCTCAAGTTCCTTGTCCATGGTCCTGTCTGTCTCATGTGCCACAGGCCACTGGAAAGCTTATAGACCTGTATCTCCGTTGCCTTGCATCTTGAGTAGTCATTGGTACCTGTGCAAAGTGATTATAAAATGCTACCACTTCTGTAAGTGTGTAATAATATTTTATTACTCCCACTTGGGAGCACTCACTACATAGGTGTAAATGACTATGTAAAGCACAAGATAGTGGAGAATCAGATTCATATTTCTTACATTCCTTAAAGCACATGCTTGCTTCACTCAGGAAACCTGTACTTTTAGGAGCACTTTCTGTCTTGGTAGTCTGTACTGGTGTTTGAATTATTTGTTGCAAATATAGTATCTGATAAATTGAGCCCTTTTGCTGTTTGTGAACTGCATGCAAACCAATCCCGATTTCTGCCAATATATTCATTAACCATAAATATTTGCTGAATAGCTTACATGAACAAATTTCTGCGTGCAGGTTGTTCATGAACTGTTCACTAAGACTACTTTCTATTGTTAATCAGGATGTGTGATGGGCCACTTAAATCACATGGTCTACTTCATGCTTGGATAAATTAAAATATTTAACAGAAGAAAAATGGATGACAAATAGTAAATAACAAATATAGCATTTCTGGTATCAGTTCTCATGTTAATGATCATTGGTGTTACCATTCATAAAACTTTGGGGATTCACAAACTTTTTTACAATTATGCAGGAGTAGTCAGAATCCTTGTGAACCAGACCCCTACTTCTCCCCCATCTCTGCAACTAATTTTATTCAAATTTGAATTGTTTTTTGATCCTCAATGAGATTTTAAAAACAAGCCAGGGTTGCAGTTTCTAGTTTCAGTTGTTTACATTTCCGATTTATAATTTAAAATGTATTGTTTGCATACTTTCACTACTCAAAAATAGCTTCACCAATTTTGCTCAGACTTGAAAATAAATTTTACCTTTGGCCTGACAGCAAGTATGGAAAATATCAACCAGAAATTAATTTAGAAAAATTATGAGCAGCTGAAATTGTTGTAGTAGAACAGAAGTTAGAATTAATTATTAACTATAGCAGCTAGTCACTACCAGCAATGGCTATAATACTTCATTAAAATTCTTTCCCCTCTGTCTTCCATTTAACCAATATTTAAGTCTCTCAACATTTCTGTCTCCTGGAATACATATTATATTTATTATACACAATGAGCAAAGCCTACTATCATTTAGGATGACTTATTTCAGATCAAGAAAACCAGACTAGAAAGGAGGAGTATGCCGCAGAGCACGATCCTGGAGCTCCCCATGGACCCCTTCTTGGGGTCTTATTTATTAAGTCCTCACAAAATAAAAATGCAATTCCTTTAGCCTTCCAAGCTCAAATCCTTCCTTTCTTAGAACTTTTTATTTGTACTTGTTTCAGGACTTCAGGATGGTCAGATTGATCAGGTTTTGATTTTGATAAAACCAAAGTCCCAGTGCTTTGGATCAAGGTCTCATTTATCCCATTTGAGGGTGGGATTAGATAGAGGTTTTGTCCTATCTTGAATAGTAGTTATTAGTTAGGGCTAGATTTTTCCTGTGTGTGCTGAGAGTCGTGAAGGTGCAGAGCCCTGCAGGGCAGTCAGAATACCCAGGAGGAATTTTGGCTGATTCAGATTTCTTCTTGGAATGCCCAGGTAGCTTGCTCTGCCATGCTGGACTGTAAGCCTTGGAGATAGTGCAGGATATGTTCCTCTCTCCACACCTAGACAGCTCTGCTGTTTGATGCAGAGGTGGTGTCAAAGCCAGGGTCTAGCACTCAGCCTACCCCTCTGTGGCTTCTTCCAAGGTCCCAGTTCCCACAGATGGTCGGCATTGTGCTCCTCATCAGGACTCTGGACAGGTCCTACTGAGGAGCACCAGGTGTGTATGTTGAGGGGAGTTCCTTGCACACCTACAATAGGTTGTCTGTAATTTCTGCCCTCCTGTGCTCTTGGGTTGCTGCATTGGCAACTAATATAAAATAGAAACAATAATAAAGGACAACACACTCAGAAAAGGCAGGTGATTTAATTAAAATGGTCTATTCATAGGGAGAAGCTGGTGCTGCTGGATATGGTGAACCAGGAAATAAAGGAACAAAAGTAAACAGGAAAAAGGAACCACCAGTGAAAACTAACTTTACATATTTTAGATTTTTTTTTACAGCAAAAGTGAAGGCTGAAAAAATAGTAAACAAGGTGTCCTAGATATTTAGCCTTAATTCTAAAGAAGCCCCACATCCTCCTGTCTTTTATCATCTTCCCTCACTAAACCTAATTCAAGCCCCAATTCTGCAATCTGCTCTGTGTGCAGACCCTGACCCCGCATGAAGTCAGTGGGGTCTGGCATTGGTTCAGGGTCTGTCCATGTAGTTCTCACTGCAGGACTGGGGCCTCAGACTGTACGCTCCTTGAGGCAGGGGCCTGTCACTTTACTTGTTTGTGAAGCACCAGGCATACATATGGCATTGTATAAATAATACAAATAAACTTTTTTGCTAAGGGTAAGATGTAAGACATTGGTAAGTATTGCTGCTTATTTCACTAGCATCCACCATGTGCTAGGAACTGTGAACACACGTTCAGGAATGGACTGTCCCTGTCCTCAAAAGCATCCACTCTAAGATGCCAAACTATATTTGAAGGGTGGAGGAAATTGCTACAACAATTTTTATATACACTTTGATATTAAGTAAAAAAAAAAGGCCCGCTATGTCTGACTGCCCATCATTGTTTACAAATCCCCATTTGCAAAGAGGAAAATACTTTTCTGCCTCATTGAAGCTGATAGAATAGTTACACTTATTCAGAACATGCTTTTAATATTTCCATGTGCTAGCATCAATCCCCTGTTGCTCTCAGCACATTGGCAGTCACACTGTTTTTATTGGGTTCTGTGATTCAGAAAAAAATAAATAAATAGGGTCAATAACCTGAAGAGAAACACCAGAATGACATTTGTGAATACAACTGTGTCTGTTCTTCTGTAAATTATGAGGATGAGAAGGATACCAGGGAGATTTTGGACTGAAAGGTATCTGACTTCACATTAGTGTTGTTACTTTCAAATGAATGGGCTTGAGTCTCCCACTCTGTTACATGCTGTCATAAATATAAAGGGAAGGGTAACAACCTTCCTGTATACAGTACTATAAAATCCCTCCTGGCCAGAGGCACAAAATCCTTTTACCTGTAAAGGGTTAAGAAGCTCAGGTAACCTGGCTGGCACCTGACCAGAAGGACCAATAAGGGGACAAGATACTTTCAAATCGGGGTGGGGGGGGTAGGGAGGCTTGTTTTATCTGTTCTTTGTCTGTCTGTTCTGTGTGCTTGCCGGAGACAGATCAAGAAAGCAAGCAATCCAACTCCATTAGGATTAGTAAGTACCAGCAAGGGAATGTGTTAGCTTACTTTTATTTTGGCTTGTGATTTTCTCTGTGCTGAGAGGGAAGTGTATTCCTGGTTTTCTTTTTGTAACTTTAAAGTTTTGCTCAGAGGGAAATCCTCTGTGTTTTGAATTTGATGGCCCTATGAGATTATCTTCCATTCTAATTTTACAGAGGTGCTTCCTTTAACATTTTTCTTCTAATAAAGTTCTAGGTTTTTTTAAATCTGATTGGGTTTTTCTAGTGGTCTAAAGAAACCCAAGGTTGGTTTGTGCTCATCGTGTTTATTCTCAAGCCTCCCCAGGAAAGGGGGTGTAGGGTTTGGGGGGGAATATTAGGGGAAAGTAGGAACTCCAAGTGGTCCTTTCCCTGAGTTTTGTCTAATCACTTGGTGGTGGCAGCGTTACCTAATCCAAGGTACAAGGGAGAATTTGTGCCTTGGGGAGTTTTTAACCTAAACTGGTAGAAATAAGATTAGGGGGTCTTTCATGCAAGTCCCCACGTCTGTATCCTAGAGTTCAGAATGGGGAGGGAACCCTGACACATGCTCATGTAACTGCAGTTAACAAAATTATACTAGCTTACCACGAGTGTAAATCTGGTTCAATAGCTCTTTAAAGATGGAAACAAATTTCAAGGGCAGATTTTGAGCAACAGACCCTTTCCTTATATTGTATGAGAAGAATACAAAGAGCTATTGTAAACATGGAAATCATCCATCTTTGTTCATACATGTTAGCAGAGCAAAAGGGGAAGCTTTTGAGCATGATGCACTGATTGCCTGTCATTTTAAAGGGAGCTGGCATACTTGCCTTCCCCCATCCTGCCCTCCAACACTGGGGATGGAAGGACTAGAAGTGGGACATGGTTTGCCAGGGGGAATTGTGTGGTGATGGCTGCTTGGAGAAAGAGGAGGACATAGAATGGGGGACAAGCCATGGGATACCATATTGAAATTATCTGTGGGGGACTATCCATTAATTGTTAAACCCAACATCTCCACCAACGTACTCACCTTAATGACCCTTATCCAGTAACGTAAGGGAGTTTTGAACTTCAAAGTCCACATTCGCCATGTAAACGCTATCATTATCATCAACACCAGGCAGTTTCTCTTACCCTTCCCCCTATATCCTGATGGCTGGCGCATAGGTGGGCAGCACCATGAAGGGAGGATGGAGTGTGCAGCCTCTGCTCCCCCTCGCCACCTTGAGCCACAGTCCAGGCAGCATTAACATGGTGTGGCCATGTTAAACCAGGGGCATAATCTAGCCTTGTATTGTTATAAACAGACCTTTAGAGAGAAGTCCAAAATGTAAAAAGTCCAAAATACTCATATTTTTGGAAGTCAGGAAACAAAAATCTGACCGAGTGCTTAACTCTGCAACCACAATAGTCTGTTAACATCAAGTTTTAGCAGGAAAATATGTAAAACCAGAATCAATCAATAGAAAAACTGTGATTGGTAATTGTAATATAAAATATCACAAGTTGTTATTCCTTTTTGTTTTCTCTTCTGTATTTGATTCTGTTGCCACTTTACATTCAAGTGGGTGAATCAAATTCCAGTCTAAATCCGGGTGTCTTAATCAAGTAAACAGATGTTTGTCATACAACAGCAATTTTGCCAGAATTAGTGTAATACAACATTCCACTCAGTATTCTGTAATTCATAGATTTTTCTGGCATGTAAATACCAAAATCTAGCCAGGAGAATTCTTTGCTGACTTTTTCAATATTTTAGCAATACAAATAAAAAAATAATTTTGATGGAAAATGTGCAACTAGCTCTAAAAGTAATGACAATGCTGGGTCAACATTCAAAGAAATGAATGGAGGATTTGAGCTACAAAATTCAGACCAGAAGCTGGGGTTAGCCCAGAGCAGAGATAGAGACCAGCTCTAAAATGTGGATCGCTATCTGGGGTTCAGTTCTGAACCTGCCCCCTGACCTCCCCTTCAAAGTTCAGAGATGTTCAGATGTACAGTAGCTCAATAGGCCCACAAACAGTAAATATCAAAATTAAATCTTGTCCCTTAGCTAGGAAGCCACCCAGGGATAGTAGAAGTGTGGGAGTTGCTGCTAGCAGAAAAAAAGTTATTGGGTAAGAAATTTCTCAATTTCTCCCACAACGCTGATTTGTATATGAAATAGCAAGCCATCCAACAGAAGTAGCGAGGGATAAAGAAGCAGAATGAGATAAGGAAAATTTCCCATCCCAAAACTAACTGCCAAAATGGCAAACTATTTCTGGATCACTACATACTACACCTTCCTGCCAACAGAGGCCTTTGTAATCCACCAGACAGTATTTAATAAAAGTGTTAATGGAGGGCCCTGTTGCTGCCCTACAGATCTCTTAAGTGGAAAAGAGACAAACAAGGAGCCCTATCTTCTTGTTGATTCGTTGTGCTTGATAAATATAGATATATATTTAGTGCTCTATGAACATCCAGATTATGACACCTCTTTTCTGTGACTGTGGCTTTGGGCATAATGACAGGATGATGACCTCCTGTGAGGAATGGAGACATGAGTTTTGCCTTTGACAAGAAAGATTCTGGAGATGGTAACACTACCTTGTCATCATGAAACACACAATGAAGTTCTTGCATAGATAAAGCTGCCAACCCTCAGACTCACCTAGCAGATGTGATAGCTATCAAGAAACAGGTTTTGATGATATGTAGAATGGGATGACCGATATCTGTGGTTCAATGTGGGAGGGTGGTTCAGGCTTTCAGCCCCAATGGTAGATCCCACTGAGAAAAGATTGGTCTGATCACAGGTCTAGCCAGTCTGAGTGCTCTGAGAAATCTAGATATGTGAGGATGCTCTGCCAAGGAACCCACAGACTCTGCATGAACAGGAATACCTCTGAGATTGCTTATATTTCCCCTTTATTATTCTTTTTCAATTGGTGGTGTGTGTGGGGGGGTCTTTTCATCTGTTTTTGCAGGCAGTGGCTGGGTGGTTGCTCTTGAGGCTCTATCTCATACCTTGAGTTCCTCTGGATATATCTCCCTCTGTGTCCTCCCCATCATGGTTCCCTACGTCCCATCTTGGGAAATGTGGTCTTATTGCCAGAGTCCCTGAATTTGTGCTGAGAAGAAAGGGAAGCTGTGTAGGAGCTTTGTTTCTTTCTGAAGGGAAGTGAGGACCCACTTCCGTTTCTTGGGGGCCGGAGGGGACATGGTGCCCCTTAAGGGTTTTTTCTTTTTGGTCCAGGTCTCCCCTGGGACTTGATCACCAAAACTGGCCAGATGGTGTCCTCCTCATCCTTGGATTCTCTCATTGATATGTTCTGCATCTCCTGATCAGGCTTTTCTGTGTTGAAGATGCAGCTCTTTAGGGATGGAGGGACCTGACATGCCTATCTGACTAAGTCCCTTGTTTTGGCAGTGCGAGGTTTGGCTGGCTGTGAACATGCAGGGCTTAATTCATCCTCTGAAGAGCTTGTAAATGTGCCTTATATATGGGACATCACTTTGATTTAGCGCGCTGTTGGCAGTACAGCTCTGCCATGCCTGAGATGGGTCAGAGAGTCCAGCGGAGAAGTGCTGTTGTGCCAGATCTTGGCGGCTTACACAACCACACTGCTCTTTACCCAATCCGGCAGTGAGGGTAAGGCAAAAGGGAGAATAAAAGTTGCTTGCTTCTACCTGAAAAGCCGGCAAACAAATGGACTGGTGCAAAGTGAGTAGTTACTGAACTGCTGGAGGCAGAAGGGAGCAAGATCAGCAGGAGCTGTGTCACAGCACTGAACTGCTGTCAAACTGCAGACAGGAAGGGAATAGCCCATATGTATCAGAATATGAGATGCTGGCCTGCAGAAACTGTATGTATGCCTTCAATAAGTGTTTGTATCTTTAAAAAAGACATCATTTACAGCGGCTGAACCAAGGAATATATTAGAGGAGGGTACTTTGGGGGCAAAAGTAGTATGAAAATTATGTAGCAGAATTTGTGGGTGCCAACTGCCAACATGATCTGAAGACAGTGGGATTGCACAATGTATCCTAGGACACTGCTCTTTGCTTTGCTGAACCTCTGTACTGTGGGTGGCGTGTGAGGCTGAAAGGATGCAGCTTGACTGTTAGAGCCGAGGGTGAATTTGCAGAGCGGATAGTTGCAAAAATATTTGAAAACTGAGGAAAATCTGATATGGAAGTCAGTAAGATACACTGAGTATGTGACCCCACAGTATTTTTTGCAAAGTCACTTTTTGAGGTAGAATTACAGCCTAAGGACAGTTGGTCAAAATTTGGAAGTTCTGTTCCATGGGAAATTTTGACACTTTAAAAAACTTTAAAAAATAAATAAAATCTTTCTGAATCATAACAAAGTCAAAACATTGTAATTTCCTGCAAAATGACATAAAATAACTAATTTCAGATGAATCAGAATGTTTCATTTTGATTTTGATTTTTTTAGTTTTGTTTTTTATATTTCACATTTAATTTTATATTAAAATTAAGGTTTAATAATTTAAATTGTATTAGACAATTAATTACCAATTTTATATTACAATGTTTTCATTAATTGATTTGGTAATTGGTATTTTAATTAAAGATTATTTAAAAAACAAAGTAATTTTGAAATGAAAAATTGAAATATTCTGTTTATTCAATAAAGTCAAAACACTACTTTTCATTTTTTAACTTAATGAAAATATCATTGAAATCAACATGTTCCTACATAATGTTTTGATTAGACTGATCAATATTTTCAGATAGAAAAATATTCTACCAGAATATAATTTTTGACTACCTCTAATTCTGTTTTATGCACTTAATAATAATAAAGTTAGAAACTATATATACATTGTAACTGACCACAGGCTGAATTGCTGGAGGAACAATACATTTTAAATTTTAAATTTCCTAATATTTGCCCCTTATTTTTACTGTGCAACCTTAAAGCTGAATGAACATAGTTTTTGTAGTTAATATTAAACACAGTTCCTGTCTAGTTACCTACCTGGTTCTGTGGTGTGGCTCCCAGTTATCTTACATCTCTAATGTGATAATGGGATAACTTTTCTTGAGCTAAAAATTGCTGGCTTCATTCATGTAATTAGTCATAATCAGGGGCGGCGAGTTATATGGGCCCATGGTGCCCGGGCTCTAGCAATATTCAGGGCCCGAGGGCACAGCTCCACCAATGTTCGGGGCTGGGTCTCTCCCTCAGCCCTCCCCTGCATGCCTCCCCCAAGTGTCCCCCAGCCCACACCTGCTGCCCTCACACGCCTCCCCCAGGTCCCAGAGCATCCCTGCCTCAAGCGGGCAGCTGCCCCCTGCAGCTCCATGCTGCACTCTGCTCTGCTGGCTCCGGGCATCAACTGCAGCCTCAGGGTCCTAGTGCCCCCCCAACCACTGGTGCCAGGGCAGGCTGACCCTGCCTCTGCCCTTCTGCCTTGGACCCTTCCCTTTTCCAGCGGGACCCTCCGCCAGCACAGGGGGCCCCACTGCCTGTAGTCACCACTCCGCCCCATGCTGGGAAAGGGGCAGCCTCATCCCCCACCCCCAGTGAGGCTACAGTGAGGGGCAGCAGCAGGGGAGGAGGCGTACATGTGATAGCACCCCTGCCCCCACCACAGGGGAGGCGAGGGGGCTTCCTAGACCTGAGAGGGGCCCTAGGAGCATGTGTAGTGACAGTGGTACAAGGTGAGTGTGCTGCCAGTGGGGAGAAGGCTGGGGGGAGTCGTCCTCTCTGGCCCCAGCCCCAGGGCAGCCTGCCTGAACCCCAAACTCCTCATCCCCACCCCACCCCAGAGCCCACACCCTCAGCCAGAGCTCTCACCCCCCAGCCCTGAGCCCCCTCCTGCACCCTGAACCCTCATCCCTCACCTCACCCCTCAGCCCTGCATTCCAACCCTCTTCCTTAGCCTGAGCCCCTCCCACACCCCAAACCCCTTCTCCCACCCCCCAGCCAGAGCCCACATCTCCCCCGCACCCTAAACCTCTGCCCCAGCCCTGAGCCCCCTCCTACACAGTGAACCCCTCATCTCCGGCCCAACCCCGCAGCCCTCACCCCTCCACCCAAAACCTCTGCCTGAGCCCCTCCCACACCCCAAAACCCTCATCACCAGCCCCATCCCAGAGTCTTCACATTATTTAAAATATATATATTGGCTTACAAGGCAGGTATAGGGGGCAGGATTGGACCCATTCTGGGCACCACCAAAAATTATACAAGCCTAACACCCCTGGTCAGAATGACATGGATGGGACTATTTGCCTGAGTTAAGTAACCAGGCTGTGACACCTTATATCACTTACATTACATAATGTTCTAAAAATTAACTTTCATTTTAGTAATTCTGTGGTACATGAAGAAATCGTTCTTTTTGGCCTCATTTGCTGGAAAGGAGAAATGTCAGTGGGGATTTCATAGCTTTAGCATTCTGACTTTTTATCTCTCTATAAAAATATATCTACAAATACATGATTTCTGTATCCTGTTATGAATTTCTTAGGAAATTATGTAAGCTTGTGAAGAGAAGGGCAGGAATCCAATTACAGAAAGATAATGAAGAAACTCTTAGGAAACAGTAGTTTTAACAAATGTGTGCAGAAAAAACCAAGCAATAACTGCAGCATTTGGTTTTAGAGTAAATCAGGAAATAGGTAGTTGAGTGATACGTGGAAGGGTTCTACATTAAATATATCCAAATCCATGTTTCTGCTATATCAGTGTTGGCCTAAAATAAAAATAGACTGTAGGAATAATAATAGTACTCCCAAGTTTTTATGTAGCACTTAAGGAAGTGTGCTTGACATTCTAAAGTATGACCCCTTTTCCCCTATCCACCCCATTACAATTAAAAACTAGTTTGTGTTATTCTGAATTTTTGGAAGCAATGTCTCCAGATTTTTTGGCCAGCAATACACCTCTACCCCAATATAACACTGTCCTCGGGAGCCAAAAAATCTTACCGCGTTATAAGTGAAAACGTGTGTAGCGAGGCCGTGGGACACCCCACTGCCCCGCTGAGGGACAAACCTTCCCCAACCCCGCTGTGGGCGGAGCCACCGGGTCCGGTGCCCGCCCCTCAGATGTCACGGCGCAGACCCGGAAGTATAAAAGCTGGCCTGCAGAACTCAGTAGGGGCCCAGCCACCGCAGGGACCAGATGTCTGCGGCTGCGGCCCGCCAGGGCGCACGCCTCCCCAGCCGAGCCTGCCCCGTGCTCGCTACCTGGAGGCGGACTGGCCGAGCCTGCCCCGCACTTGCTACCTGGAGGAGGACCGGCCGAGCCTGCCCCGCGCTCACTACCCGGAGGAGGACTGGCCGAGCCTACCCCGCGCCAGCTACCCTGAGGAAGACTGGCCGGGATCACCCCGTACTGGCTGCCCCACGGAGGAGCCAAGCCTCTGTCTCGCCCGCTACTCCAAGGACCCGCTGGACCTACCTTCGAACCCTTACCCCAAGGAGCCGATGGTGGTTGAGACCTCCGGGGACACCACAACGACACAGGTACTCGACGAGGGGGAGAGGGGAAGTAGCCCGGGGGCAGCCGACCCAAGTCTGGCTGCAGCACTGCCTGAACCAGTGTCAGTGTGTTGGGGCCAGGATCCCCACTGACACAGCAGCAGGCTGCCTGCTGCTGTTAGGGCCCTGGGCTGGGACGCAGTGGAGTGGGAGGGCCTGCGTTCCCCCCTGCCACCCAACTCCTGGGTGGTTGACTCCCCCTTTTCCCTGGCCTGAAGAGGCCGAAACCTCATTGTGCTGCCCCGCCCTGACCTAAGGGCCGGGCTTATAACTGTGCTGCTCAGCCCTGCCTGAGGGCCTGAGCCTATTGACTCAGTGTTTGTTGCCCGCCCTGACCGAGGACCGGGCTTAAGGCTATTCGTAACGAGGCCGTGGGATACCCCACAGCCCCGCTGAGAGACAAACCGCGGCCGAGCCGCATTACACCGTGTTATATTGAACTTGCTTTGATCTGCCAGAGTGCATAGTCCTGCTCCCCCACCCTGGAGTGCTGCTTTATCACGATATATCAAAATTCATGTTATATCGGGTCACGATATATTGGGGTGGAGGTGTATCTCTATCCATTACCTTCAGATCTTTATGTAAATATGTACGACCATCATATACCACCATTCTCTCACAAGATATGTCTACACTACGGGGTTATTCCAATTTTACAGAAACTGGTTTTTTAAAACAGATTGTATAAAGTCTGCAGCCACACTAAGCACATTAATTCGGTGGTGTGCGTCCATGTACTGAGGCTAGCGTCAATTTCCGGAGCGTTGCACTGTGGGTAGCTATCCCATAGTTCCCGCAGTCTCCCCCACTGGAATTCTGGGTTGAGATCACAATGCATGATGGAGCAAAAACAGTGTCGCGGGTGATTCTGGGTAAATGTCGTCACTCAATCCTTCCTCCGTGAAAGCAACGGCAGACAATCATTTCGCGCCCTTTTTCTCTGGATTGCCCTGGCAGACGCCATAGCATGGTAACCATGGAGCCCGTTTAGCCTTTTTTCACTGTCACCGTATGTGTACTGGATGCTGCTGACAGACGCGGTACTGCAGTGCTACACAGCAGCATTCATTTGCCTTTACAGGGTAGCAGAGATGGTTACCAGCCCTATTGCACCGTCTGCTGCTTTGGAAATTGGTGATGACAGTTACCAGTTATATTGTACCATCTGCTGCTGTCATGGGTGCTCCTGGCTGGCCTCGCTGAGGTCGGCCGGGGGCGCATGGACAAAAATGGGAATGACTTCCCAGGTCATTCCCTTCTTTATGTTTTGTCTAAAAATAGAGTAAGTCCTGCCTAGAATATGGGGCAAGTCTACTAGAGAATCAGAGAGCACAGCCGCCCCGGGTCAGAGCCCCAGATATCCCACAGAAATGATGAGCTGCATGCCATTCTAGGGGGTGCCTCTGCAACAACCCCACCCCTTGCTTCCCTCCTCCCACGCCCCTCCTGGGCTACCATGGCAGTTATCCCCCCATTTGTGTGATGAAGTAATAAAGAATACAGGAATAAGAAACACTGACTTTTTAGTGAGATAAATGAGGGGGAGGTAGCCTCCAGCTGCTATGATATTCCAGGCAGGACATCTCCATTACTCATTAAAAGGTAGGGGGGAGAGGAGCACAGCCTCCTGCTGCTATGATAGTCCAGAATCTCCATTAGACATGAAGTGGGCGGGGAGAGAGGAGCTCAGCCTCCAGCTGCTATGATGAGGATGGTTACCAGCCCTATTGCACCATCTGCCAGAACTGAATCTCCAGGACACAAAGCTTAAAGAAGGGAATGACCGGGAGTCATTCCTATTTTTGCCCAGGCGCCCCCGGCCAACCTCACCGAGGCCAGCCAGGAGCACTCACAGGATGATGACGAGGGCGGCTATCAGTCATATTGTACCGTACCGTCTGCCACCGGGGAGGGGAGGGGAGAGGATGCTGCTGTTTAGCGCTGCAGCACCCCGTCTACCAGCAGCATCCAGTAGACATACGGTGACATTGAAAAGAGGCGAGAAACTATTTTTTTCCCTTTTCTTTGGGGGGGGGGGTGTAAATTGACGATATATTCCCTGAACCACTGGCGACAATGTTTTGGGAGCTCAGCCAAGAATGCAAATGCTTTTCGGAGACTGCAGGAACTGTGGGATAGCTCGAGTCCTCAGTCCCCCCCGCTCCCTCCATGAGCATCCATTTGATTCTTTGGCTTTCCATTACGCTTGTCACACAGCACTGTGTTTGAGTCCCTGCTGTGGCCTCTGTCTATCATAGCCTGGAGATATTTTCAAATGCTTTGGCATTTCGTCTTCTGGAACGGAGCTCTGATAGAACAGATTTGTCTCCCCATACAGCGATCAGATCCAGTATCTCCTGTACGGTCCATGCTGGAGCTCTTTTTGGATTTGGGACTGCATCGCCACCCGTGCTGATCAGCACTCCATGCTGGGCAAACAGGAAATGAAATTCAAAAGTTCGCGGGGCTTTTCCTGTCTACCTGGCCAGTGCATCCGAGTTCAGATCGCTTTCCAGAGCGTTCACAATGGTGCACTGTGGGATAGCTCCGGGAGGCCGATATCGTTGAATTGCAGCCACACTAACCCTAATCCGACATGGCAATATAAATTTCAGCGCTACTCCCCTCGTCGGGGAGGAGTACAGAAATCGGTTTTAAGAGCCCTTTATATCGATATAAAGGGCTTCATTGTGTGGATGGGTGCAGGGTTAAATTGGTTTAACGCTGCTAAATTCGGTATAAACGCGTAGTGTAAACCAGGCCTCAGTATCAAACTGCTCCTCACCCAACCCTAATTATCCTCTTAAATTGTTACTGACTCTGGTAACACTCACAGAACAAATTCAGACCTGCTTTACTCTCACTCTATATCATAAGCCTTTTGTGTATCCATAACGTAAACCTTTGTCTTTCTTTTCTATCATTTCTACAAATCGGAGCTATTTTGTTACATTGTTAAACAATTGGAAAGGGTCTCAGGCTAAAAATTTCATCTCTAAATGTAGTGGGCCATTTTTATCCAGGACATAACTGAAGTACACAGAGGTATGCCCGGATGAATTTGGCCCGCTATATTTTGGTTCTAGCTTGTATTTGTAATACATGGCTTGTAAGGCGATTAGATAATGTGTCTGGGACAGAGATTATCAAACCAAATTGAGACTGAGCAGGAGACTGTATCAGGTGTAGTGTGTTTTCCTGTGAAAACACTCAAGGGTGTGTTTCCCCACTAGCAATGGATTATTCCATCCTATTCATGCTATCCCCTGATATTGTCTCTGCTGCAGCTGTTATAGAAACCTAGTTCCAGTGGAAGCCTCTTGTGGCTGGGAGATAGAATCCAGCAGTGTCTGACCTGCAGTCTCTTGAAGAATTTATTCTCCTCTAAAAAGATCTTTGTCCAGTTGGATTTAATAAAGATACTGACTAATTCAGCAAACCCCTTATGTAATCCTTCTGTTAGTTGAGTTGGCAGCAACAAGGGCCTGTTTAGTGTCTAGGGGTTCCTTTTCAACAATACAACACAAATCAGCTCGAGCCCCCACCCAGTGACCTGGGACAATTACATACCACTCCCTGGGCGCCTCGCAAGCACAGTCTGAGTGTAGCAAAAAAACCTTTTAATAAGAGGAGGGAAATAAAGCAGCATTAATTTGGGAAAACACTGCAAACAGGGTATATAAACATGAACAATGAGCACAAGACCCACTACCAAGTAAGTTGGGCAGTGTCCTTTTCCCCTCAGATTCTTAAGTAAAGTAACCCAAAAGTATATTTAACATGCCTGTCCCTTCTCTGCAACTCACTCACAGTTGCTGTCTTTGCACAGTGCAGACCCAGAGTTCAGAGGTGCATCTGCAGAGTTCACCTCCCACCCTGGGTGGAGGGGGAGTATGGAGACACCGTACTTGTTCTGCTGTGGTACTCATTTGCCGCCACTCTCTGTGGGGCTTTGCTCCTGCACTCTTGGCCAGCTTCCCTGCTGGCCACTCACCGTACCGCTCCGCCAGCTGCCCTGCTGGCTGCTTGCCGCACCCTCTCTACCAGCTGCCCTGTTGGCTGCACCTCTCCACCAGCTGCACCTCTCCACCAGCTGCCCTGCTGGCCATTGGCCATGACTCTCCACCAGCTAGGCCTTTCCACCAGCTGCCCTGATGGCCGCACCAAGATGTCTTCAGGGCTCCTCACTTACCATAGCTCTCAGTGATTTCAGCTGTTAGTGGGGGAGCCTCACTGCTGGTGCGCACTGAGCAGTCTCTTACGTCAGAGACACTGTACCAAAGCAGGTCTAATACTTAGGCACAGGTATCAGTGATTTCAGCTCTGCAGCATGTAAGAAGACTCTCAATGAGTCTAAATTAGCTCTATTACACAGTGGAGAGAGACAGGGTCAAATGATGTCTGGGGCCCTTGGCAAAGGCAAACCACCAGGTACAAGTATATGTCCCAATCCTCGCTCTACTCACAAGGCTTTGGAACCCATGTCCCCTGCCTAATGAATGCTGTTTAGTTGAGAATCAGTCCCTCAATTGGGAAATGCCAAGTAAAGTTCTGCTACCCTTGATTCACATAGCAAGGATAACAACCTTTTATTACTCCAGCCCCAAAAACAAGGAGACTGTGGATCCCACACCAGACAAAAGTGGCAAGCAATCCCATCATGCTGAGCACCTAGGCAGGATGGGTGTGCCCATGCAAACGAGATCAACTCCTGAAGTCCTTTTCTACAGCTCACCACTAGATGTCAGGGGGGAGCTCATTCAGACCCTGCTTACATCTACATAGTGGAGTCTTCTGCTTCATGCAAGCTGTCATGTCTAATGGTGGACGCTAAACCATCCAGATTTAAACCTTGTCCATCTTGTGACAGACTCATCCGACGCAGATGGGCACAACAGGCAGAAGAGACAGTTTCATGAGAGTCGCATTCCAGATGGATGCTCAGTTTCTTGTTGCTTTTCCTCCAGGAACTGTAAGTCCAGAGAATCATCTCAAGCTGCATCTCTGAGGGTCACTTGAGACCTGGAGGAACTGGCAGCTGCCAAACAGGAGAGACCCCTCAAGCAGGCACCTCACACGTGGGTCCAGCCGCAAGAAGTCAAAAAGGGCACTGAAGACACTGACAGTGGCAGCCCCAGTATCCATAGCCTAGACACTGGCAACCTCAGCTTTGACCCCAAGGATGACAGACCTGGTGCTGAAGACAGAGCACAAGCAAAAACTTGGCTCCAGGCACCACTGCAGATCACATGGTAATGGAGGACCTAAACACCAGTTTTCCAGAGACAAACCCTCCAAATTGTCTGTGTCAACTGCTAGAGATAGACATTTAACTGCCAATGTAGCACAGAGAAAGGGTGGCCAGGTATCAACCTTGACAATGACATTGTCAACCTTACATGTGCCAATGCAGGCACAGATGTTTGAACCCACCATGGTCCCACAATATATACTGGCTGAAAAAGTCTGTATCCCCACCAGAGACATCCTCTACACCAAGACCACAGCTGGCACCAGCTCCCTCAGCACTGAGGTCTTGCTACCCTAGAGAATCAGCATTTGAAGAAATATACACTTCATTGCCCTCACCGAGACACTTGTTGTCACCAACATCAAGCGAAGATTCATCCACCTGTGGTCGGGAGGGAGCACCACTGGAGGCTTCCTGTTCAGGGTCTCATCACAGACAAGGGTCAAGTGACAGTGGGCTGGCCAATACCCATACAACATGTCACTGTTTGCCCTATTGGCCATATTGGGGACCACCATCACAGATGCCTCAGTACAAATCCCCCTCTCACTTCTCATGGAAGAGGAAGAGATCTCCCTCGGCCTCCCAAGTCTCTCAGATAGATTGAGGCAACACTGGAGAACCTCAGCAACCTCCTTACCTGCTGACACTCTTCATCCTCATCAGATGAAGCAGTGGCACTGGCACCTGATAACTTAAGGGTTCCAGGACCTTTTGACCCAAATCACTGAGACCATGGACATTGTTGAACCAGGAGAAGTTCCATGAGCTCATCAATATCCTGAGCTCATCAACCCTAGATAGGGCTGCCCAAACAGGTAATCTAGGACTGCATCAAAAAGGGCATATTCGAGCAGTGAAGGGACTTTGGCAAACCACAGCCACTCTTCCTTGTCCTCAGCTCTCATCCAAGAGGTTTGAAAAAAGGCCCTGTTTGCAAAAATATATTTTTTTTTCATATGGGGGAGAGTGGCTGCCTTTCTACTAAAACTCCCATAGGACAGTAAAGAGGAACTGAGAGATGTCATAAAAGAGGGCCAGATGATCAAAAAAATCCTTTTAGAAGTGGCCATAGATGCACTGGATGTGGTTGCCATGTTGCTGGCCACAGCCATCATCATGAGACAGGCCTTCTGGCTTCAAGCGCTGGAATCCCTAGAAAAGAGCAACACACTGTAGAGGACCTGCCATTGGGAGAGCTGGAGCTCTTCAGCAGCCAAACAAATGAAGCACCTCTCTCTCAAAGGTTCTAAGGTCACAGAGCAATCACTGAGGATTTACACACGAGGGCCCTACCCATACAACTACCAGCCCCAACAGAGCAAGAGAGCTCTCTTCTAGCACCAGAGTCAACAACTGGAGCACTCTCAGAAAAAGACCCAGTACTCCAGGAAGCAACAATCATTCTCCTCTGTTGCAAAAATGGTACACTCTCAGAGGCAGCAGGTTTGATGGGAATGTTGGGAGCCACACCAGAGGAAACCTAGGGCTTCCCAACATCTTTTGGAAGCTGCCTTGCACTCTTTCATTGGGCTTGGTCTACAATCACAGCCAACAAATGGGCATTGCACATCTCCCAAGGCTACCCCATCCATTTCCACTCCTTTCCCCTTATCCAGCCTCCCCTTTCCCATCCCTCTTCATGGACCCTTCTTACAAGAGCTACTGCCAACATAAGTAGCCTCATGGCTTTGTCTAGGCACCATAGAAAATTACTGGAGGAGTACAAGAGAAGAGGCTTTCATTTCCAATATTTCCATATTCTGAAGAAAAAGGGAGGTCTCTCTTCTATCCTAGACCTGAGGAGAGTGAATTACATAGGCTGCCTTTAGAATCAGGATGGTAATTCTTGCTCCATTATTCAGGCCTGCCGACAGCAATTCCAGACCCCAGGGCCAGGGCCATCTCTAGGGGTGTGTGGGGCCCGGGACGGAAGTGACGAATCCATCACTTCTGGGACTGACCACGCTGGCCAATCTTGCCAGTCTCCGGGGCCCCCCAAAGCGTGGAGCCTGGAGCAGTTGCACGCACCTAGAAGCCCTGTGGCCCACACAGGCAATTTAAAAGGGCCTAGGGCTCCTGGGACCTTTTAAATCTCCCAGGTCTCTGGGCAATTGCCCCCTTTGCCCTACCCCCCCATCAGCTGGCCTGCCATCATTCCATCTCTTCAAGCTCAAGACTGATTTGTGGCCCTGTTGCGGGGAGGTCACCCCGCTCCTGCCTGGAGGGGTTAAAAACAGCCCTGGAGAGGGCTGTGGCTGGGGAAAGGCTGATTGGGGAAGCAGCCACAGCTGAGGCCATGCCCCAATCAGGCCACAGCTGGGCCTATAAAAGGGCTGTGAGCCAGAAGCTCAAGAGGACATGCTCTGTCTAGCTTCTGAGAGAAAAGGACCAGGTTGCCTGGGAGCTGAGAAGGGTACCTGAGGTGGAGCAGTGCAGAGGGAGCTGGGGAGCTCCAGCCTAGTAAAACACCAGGCTGCAGGCCTTGAAAAGGGCCTATGAAAGGTACTGGGGCTGGAGAGGGGCAGCTCAGAGATAGACAAAGGCAGCTGGTCCAACCCACCTTGCCAATGATGAGTGATTTATAGACTGCAGTCTTTCCCAATGAGCGGGGGCTAGATGGTGACTGGAAGTAGCCACTGAGGCAAGGTGGGGATAGGAGGTTGGGAGTTCCCTGGGGAGGGGAGACCCAGTGAGACTGCGGGGTACTGCAGGGGGAAGAACCCCAAGAGAAGGGGCACCGGGGCCAGTTGCAAGTGAGACATCTGCCAGCAGAGGGTGCTCTGGAACTGGAAAAGAGTGAATTCCCTGGATGACCAGCAGGAGGCGCAGCGCTGGTGAGTCTCAACCCCGCCACAGGCCCTCAACTTAGAGGTTGCACACTTCCACATAACCATCCACCTGTCCCACATGAAGTATCTGAGATTCACAATAATTCAACCAATATCAATAGAAGATATTGCCTTTCAGATTTTCCATAGCACCAAGGGTCTTCACAAAATATCTACCCAAGGTGACACATCTGAAGATAATTGCATCCACATCAACTTTATCTCTAGAGACTGCAAAGCTTCAGAGTTGATGTGCCAAGTCAGACATAGATATAGAGAGGCCTCAAGTTATCATATGAAGTAAAGGATAGTAGTCACTCCAGAGAGAGGGGTTGCTGCAGGAAGAGGGGGATTGCAGGATCACCAGGATTTGTCAGTGTGGAAGTGGATTTGTCAGTGTGGAAGCCATATAAAATTGTCATTGGCTATGTATGACTCATGTTTGAATGTTTATGGAACCAACTTCTGTTAGTGAAAGAGACAAACTCTTGAGCTACACCCATCTTTTCTTCAGGACTCAGTTGAGGTAGAACTTCTGGCATTTTTGTCATAGGAGTTAATGTGTGTCTCTCTGAATGCCTGAAACATGATTTTATATTATATCAGGAAGTGGTTGGGTACAAGTGTATGTGTGTAAATGCTAGGGTGTTTTCACATCACATACCAGATTCAAAAACCAACCACACACAGTGCATTCTCTGAGTGTGGCCTCTGATTTTCATCAAAAAGTTTCTCTGAACACTGCAGGGAGGGTGTGGGGTGGACGGGTGCGTATGCATGTGTGTGTGGTAAAAAAAAAATCCCTACACAACAAAAAACCAAAACTCACCATCTGTCCACTAATAAATAATCCACTAAAGCGTTCTCTTGTTGTTACTAGATGGATGATTCTGGATTCTTTCAAGTAATAAATATTCCTCAAGAGGGAAATGATAAACCATTCTTTAAAAAATTCAGTTAAACAAATAGTTTATCATTTCCCTCTCACCATCAGTCCACTAATAAATAATCCACTAAAGCGTTCTCTTGTTACTAGATGGATGATTCTGGATTCTTTCAAGTAATAAATAAATGGTTATGGTAAGATCCATATTCTGTGTAAAATAATAATGCTAGATAAACAATTAGAGGAAAACCACTATTGTTTGGTGGTGCCTGGCAAAGAGAGAGACACACTGGTAAAAGTGAGACAAAGCATTGAGGGCTTCCTGGGATTTTTAAATACCCATAACTGGATTATCTGGCCTTGTTTTGTTCTTACGTTTTCCAAGGAATGCAGCGCTTTGTCATGATTTATGGGCAATCTCTCATCTCCGTTATCTATGTTGCCAAGTTTTTCTTATTAGGAAATATGCTCAAAATTATAAAAAATGTTTGAAATTCTCTTTTATCTGGCATCCCTGCTGGGCGGTCTGCTCAGTACATCTGTGGATAGGGAAGGCAAAAGTGGCTTTAAACCACAATCCCCAGGGTTGCTGGAGTTCACTCCTGCCTCTGTCTAGTGCAATATAGAGCAGACCAGAGATGCTTGTAATTACGTTGGCTTTTAACCCCCTACAGGCTTTTACGCCAGCTGAAGATTGCTGGAGCTGGTACTTTGAGCCATGGTAGGAGGAGGACATAGTGTCACCCCAGCAATGCTTTGTCACCTGATTCCATCCCTTTGTCTTCTGAAACATTTTTGTGAAGCCAGTCTTTTAAATAATGTATTGGGTCCTTTTCCAGAGCAGAAATTAGCTTGAAAACTTCCATGACCAACATGAATGCTTCATAGCTAATTGTGTATTGTGTTGCTGATTTACCCTTGTATTTACCTTACAGAATATACAGAAAAAACATGCCCATGAGTAGAGCGGATCAGAATTAAAAAAAAAAAAAAGTTTTCATCAGAAAATGTTGATTTGTTGAAATCTAAACTTCTTGCAGGAATGCATCAGTTTTGACAAAAATTTTGCCAGGAAGGTATTTCATGTCCAGGACAGAACTGAGAGAAAGTGTGTGAGTGTTTGAGAGAGAGAGGGAAGCCACCCACCCAACTCCAGAATAGCCACATGGTTAGAACACTCATGTGGGAGACCCGGTGCTGGAATTTGAACCTAGGTTCCCAACATCCCAGGTGAGTGCCCTAACTGCCTGCCTATTCTGGGGGTGGGGTCTTGTTCTGATTTTCTGTGAAAAAATTATAAAGGTCTCATTTTTGCCCCTCCCCCCACCTATGGAACAGGAAAACTTTTTAATATCTTGACAATTTTAGCAGGATGAAAAATCCTTTGCACACCCAGCTCTACACAAAATGGGCCATGAAATACAGAAGCTGTAATAACATAAAATAAGAGGGAAAAAAAGATGTCCATCTGACAGTGGACTGTGATACCCCCACCAAACTCTTATCTTTGCTTTGCACACCTGTTTGCACGTAAACGGAGCTGGTGAGCCTGTATACCTGGCTAGTGCATCGGAGTTGAAATTCCTGTCCAGAGCAGTCACATTGGAGCACTCTGGGATAGCTCCTGGAGGCCAATACCATCAAATTGCACAGCGCTGTGTCTGCACTACCCCAAATTCGACCCAGGAAGGTCGATTTTAGTGCTACTCCCCTCGTCGGGGAGGAGTACAGCAGTCGATTTTAAGAGCCCCTTAGGTCGGCGGAACGGGATTGGTTGTGTAGCTGCATTGCTTATAAAAATTGATCTAACATGGCTAAATTTGACCTAATCTCATAGTGTAGACCAGGCCTAAGTGTAGCTCTTAAGCATACTTGGCCATGGCTCTGGGCTTCTCGTTGAAGTAACTTGAAATCCTCCAGCTGTCAGCCACATATGGCTTTGCATTCACTGGCTTGAACTGAAATATCTATGCCCTCGCCACACCTTGCCTATACCCATCTTGCCCCCTTTCACCTTTACATAACCATTTTTGTTACAATTAGGATACTGAGATTTGTTCTCATTTTTGAGCACCGTGCACATTACTCCACCCTTTATGGAAGCTTCTCTGTGCAGGGACTAAGCAAAATGAGGGCTAAGCCAACACTTGTGCTTTTTTCTCTCTGTGTATAAATATTTAAAAATAATAAAGGCTAGTCAGAAAAAGTGCCTGCAGGTTAGGGCTGAGGGAGCATTGTTAGGGTGCTAAGAGGTAGCTTGCACACTCCTGTATTGTACCTGTTCTGTGCCTACAGAGGGGATTTTGCTGCTGGAATCCAAGGCTGTCAAATGGCACCTTTCAGTTTTAGAAAATCATTTTTTTTTTAATTACAGTAGACTCCCAGTGTACTACCGCTGTCATTAGAGTTGGGTTGTGCATTCCATTCTGCATAGAGGTTAATCATTGGTTCATGTGATAGCCAATTTTCTGAAGAAAAGCTAGGAAGTTATAATTTTGGTTCAATCTCCTTCACATTAGATTAGCTGGGGGTGCATTAACAAAAACATTTCCTATTTCCTGGCTTCCGTTTATCCCTAGCTTTGAAATAGGTGAAGATATGTCAGGAGAACAGGAGAAGATGACATAGCTGATGCTCCATTTGCTTCTGTGAGGCATTGAACAAGGCTGATGAAGGATGGCAGAAGATATGTTTCACCCAGAAGACACATCAGCCCTTGGTAACTATCAATTTTAGGGCTCAATTTTAATAGAAGCTGAGCACTCGACTCTAGTTGAAGTCAACTGGAGCTATGGGTGAATGCTGCCAAAACATGACATGAAAGAATGTTCAGGCTGTTTTTAATGTAAGTAAGTGGGATGAAATAGCAAGCACTAACAGCTTGACCCCTTAAACTCCTATGAACAAGTCCAGTCATTCATACAATACTAAACTGAGGCAAGGACTCTCCTCCTTTCCTTGGCTGCTTCCATCGTCCTGACCCCTGCTCTTGCTTCCCTGGCCTTTCTTGTTCATACCTGAGGGTGGATGAAGAGCCTCTTGTTCTTTGCTCCCCTTCTCTCTGTCTCACCAGCCAGCCAGCCAGCCACAAAGCACGGAGCCACTTCATATCTCCATGAAGCTACTCCTGTTCTTCTCAGCCCCATGCTCTTTGTGGAGGTGGAGATAGGTTGAGCTGCAGGCCCGACAAGATAGTAAATTCTTGGCTAGAGAGAATACCTGGTGGGTGTGTCTGGCCTTGTTCTGAAAGGACTTGTTGACTGTGATCAACCTTCTTGATTCTTAACCTTCTTTTGGCTAAACTAAATAGATTGTTTCTTAATTTTCTCATCATAAGGCAGGCTTTCCAGACCTGGAATCATTCTTGTAACTCTTTACTGAATCCTGGCTGATATTTTTGCAACATCCTTTTTGAAGTGTGAACACCAGGACTGGACACAGTATTCCAGTAATGGTCTCACTAATACCAGCTCCTTACGCCTACTTGAGATTCCCCTACTCGTACATCAAGGATTATTAGCGCTCTGAGTGACAGCATCCCTCTGGAGTCTCTAAAAACATGGTCGTCCATAAAAACTACAGTACATGAG